>NW_024429190.1:74427736-74885236 GCF_017639785.1 Mesocricetus auratus
CTGTTGTTGTATGATACTGAAGACGAAGTTCACTGCTGTTGTAGATGACTTGAAGACGGAAGTTCACTGCTGCTGTTGTTGTAGATACTGAAGACGGAAGTTCACTGCTGTTGTTGTAGATGATACTGAAGACGGAAGTTCACTGCTGCTGTTGTTGTAGATACTGAAGACGGAAGTTCACTGCTGTTGTTGTAGATACTGAAGACGGAAGTTCACTTGCTGTTGTTGATACTGAAGACGGAAGTTCACTGCTGTTGTGAGATACTGAAGACGGAAGTTCACTGCTGCTGTTGTTGTAGATACTGAAGATGGAAGTTCATCATGCTGTTGTTGTATGATACTGAAGACGAAGTTCACTGCTGTTGTTGTAGATGATACTGAAGACGGAAGTTCACTGCTGCTGTTGTTGTAGATCCTGAAGACGGAAGTTCACTGCTGTTGTTGTAGATCCTGAAGACGGAAGTTCACTGCTGTTGTTGTAGATACTGAAGACGGAAGTTCACTGCTGTTGTTGTAGATGATACTGAAGGCGGAAGTTCACTTGCTGTTGTAGATACTGAAGACGGAAGTTCACTGCTGTTGTTGTAGATGATACTGAAGACGTGAAGTTCACTGCTGTTGTTGTAGATCCTGAAGACGGAAGTTCACTGCTGTTGTTGTAGATCCTGAAGACGGAAGTTCACTGCTGTTGTTGTAGATCCTGAAGACGGAAGTTCACTGCTGTTGTTGTAGATCCTGAAGACGGAAGTTCACTGCTGTTGTTGTAGATACTGAAGACGGAAGTTCACTGCTGTTGTAGATGATACTGAAGACGAAGTTCACTGCTGTTGTTGTAGATGATACTGAAGACAGAAGTTCACTGCTGTTGTAGATGATACTGAAGACGGAACTTGACTGCTGTTGTTGTTGTAGATACTGAAGACGGAAGTTCACTGCTGTTGTTGTAGATACTGAAGACGGAAGTTCACTGCTGTTGTTGTAGATGATACTGAAGACGGAAGTTCACTGCTGTTGTAGATACTGAAGACAGAAGTTCACTGCTGTTGTTGTAGATACTGAAGACGGAAGTTCACTGCTGCTGTTGTAGATGATACTGAAGACGGAAGTTCACTGCTGTTGTTGTAGATACCTGAAGACGGAAGTTCACTGCTGTTGTTGTAGATACTGAAGACGGAAGTTCACTGCTGTTGTTGTAGATACTGAAGACGGAAGTTCACTGCTGTTGTTAGATGATACTGAAGACGGAAGTTCACTGCTGTTGTTGTAGATACTGAAGACGGAAGTTCACTGCTGTTGTTGTAGATACTGAAGACGGAAGTTCACTGCTGTTGTTGTAGATGATACTGAAGACGGAAGTTCACTGCTGTTGTTGTTGTAGATACTGAAGACGGAAGTTCACTGCTGTTGTTGTAGATACTGAAGACGGAAGTTCACTGCTGTTGTTGTAGATGATACTGAAGACGGAAGTTCACTGCTGTTGTAGATGCTACGAAGACAGAAGTTCACTGCTGTTGTTGTAGATGATACTGAAGACGGAAGTTCACTGCGTTGTTGTTGTAGATACTGAAGACGGAAGTTCACTGCTGTTGTTGTAGATCCTGAAGACGGAAGTTCACTGCTGTTGTTGTAGATCCTGAAGACGGAAGTTCACTGCTGTTGTTGTAGATGAACTGAAGACGGAAGTTCACTGCTGTTGTTGTAGATGATACTGAAGACGGAAGTTCACTGCTGTTGTTGTAGATGATACTGAAGACGGAAGTTCACTGCTGCTGTTGTTGTAGATACTGAAGACGGAAGTTCACTGCTGTTGTTGTAGATGACACTGAAGACGGAAGTTCACTGCTGTTGTTGTAGATACTGAAGACGGAAGTTCACTGCTGTTGTTGTAGATACTGAAGACGGAAGTTCACTGCTGTGTTGTAGATACTAAAGACGGAAGTTCACTGCTGCTGTTGTTGTAGATACTGAAGATGGAAGTTCACTGCTGTTGTTGTAGATGATACTGAAGACGGAAGTTCACTGCTGTTGTTGTAGATGATACTGAAGACGGAAGTTCACTGCTGCTGTTGTTGTAGATCCTGAAGACAGTTCACTGCTGTTGGATCTAAGACGTTCACTGCTGTTGTTGTAGATACTGAAGACGGAAGTTCACTGCTGTTGTTGTAGATGATACTGAAGACGAAGTTCACTGCTGTTGTTGTAGATACTGAAGACGGAAGTTCACTGCTGTTGTTGTAGATGATACTGAAGACGGAAGTTCACTGCTGTTGTTGTAGATACTGAAGACGGAAGTTCACTGCTGTTGTTGTAGATCGATACTGAAGACGGAAGTTCACTGCTGTTGTTGTAGATACTGAAGACGGAAGTTCACTGCTGTTGTTGTGATGATACTGGAGACGGAAGTTCACTGCTGTTGTAGATACTGAAGACGGAAGTTCACTGCTGTTGTTGTAGATGATACTGAAGACGGAAGTTCACTGCTGTTGTTGTAGATACTGAAGACGGAAGTTCACTGCTGTTGTTGTAGATCCTGAAGACGGAAGTTCACTGCTGTTGTTGTAGATACCTGAAGACGGAAGTTCACTGCTGTTGTTGTAGATCCTGAAGACGGAAGTTCACTGCTGTTGTTGTAGATACTGAAGACGGAAGTTCACTGCTGTTGTAGATGATACTGAAGACGGAAGTTCACTGCTGTTGTTGTAGATGATACTGAAGACGGAAGTTCACTGCTGTTGTAGATGATACTGGAGACAGAACTTGACTGCTGCTGTTGTTGTAGATACTGAAGACGGAAGTTCACTGCTGTTGTTGTAGATGACACTGAAGACGGAAGATCACTGCTGTTGTTGTAGATGACACTGAAGACGGAAGATCACTGCTGTTGTTGTAGATGATACTGAAGACGGAAGTTCACTGCTGCTGTTGTTGTAGATACTGAAGACGGAAGTTCACTGCTGTTGTTGTAGATGATACTGAAGACGGAAGTTCACTGCTGTTGTTGTAGATACTGAAGACGGAAGTTCACTGCTGTTGTTGTAGATACTGAAGACGGAAGTTCACTGCTGTTGTTGTAGATACTAAAGACGGAAGTTCACTGCTGCTGTTGTTGTAGATACTGAAGACTGAAGTTCACTGCTGTTGTTGTAGATGATACTGAAGACGGAAGTTCACTGCTGTTGTTGTAGATACTGAAGACGGAAGTTCACTGCTGTTGTTGTAGATGATACTGAAGACGGAAGTTCACTGCTGTTGTTGTAGATACTGAAGACGGAAGTTCACTGCTGTTGTTGTAGATGATACTGAAGACGGAAGTTCACTGCTGTTGTTGTAGATGATACTGAAGACGGAAGTTCACTGCTGTTGTTGTAGATACTGAAGACGGAAGTTCACTGCTGTTGTTGTAGATACTGAAGACGGAAGTTCACTGCTGCTGTTGTTGTAGATACTGAAGACTGAAGTTCACTGCTGTTGTTGTAGATGATACTGAAGACGGAAGTTCACTGCTGTTGTTGTAGATACTGAAGACGGAAGTTCACTGCTGTTGTTGTAGATACTGAAGACGGAAGTTCACTGCTGTTGTTGTAGATACTGAAGACGGAAGTTCACTGCTGTTGTTGTAGATACTGAAGACGGAAGTTCACTGCTGTTGTTGTAGATGATACTGAAGACGGAAGTTCACTGCTGTTGTTGTAGATACTGAAGACGGAAGTTCACTGCTGTTGTTGTAGATGATACTGAAGACGGAAGTTCACTGCTGTTGTTGTAGATACTGAAGACGGAAGTTCACTGCTGTTGTTGTAGATGATACTGAAGACGGAAGTTCACTGCTGTTGTTGTAGATACTGAAGACGGAAGTTCACTGCTGTTGTTGTAGATGATACTGAAGACGGAAGTTCACTGCTGTTGTTGTAGATACTGAAGACGGAAGTTCACTGCTGTTGTTGTAGATGATACTGAAGACGAAGTTCACTGCTGTTGTTGTAGATACTGAAGACGGAAGTTCACTGCTGTTGTTGTATGATACTGAAGACGGAAGTTCACTGCTGTTGTTGTAGATGATACTGAAGACGGAAGTTCACTGCTGTTGTTGTAGATGATACTGAAGACGGAAGTTCACTGCTGTTGTTGTAGATGATACTGAAGACGGAAGTTCACTGCTGTTGTTGTAGATACTGAAGACGGAAGTTCACTGCTGTTGTTGTAGATACTGAAGACGGAAGTTCACTGCTGTTGTTGTAGATGATACTGAAGACGGAAGTTCACTGCTGTTGTTGTAGATACTGAAGACGGAAGTTCACTGCTGTTGTTGTAGATACTGAAGACGGAAGTTCACTGCTGTTGTTGTAGATACTGAAGACGGAAGTTCACTGCTGTTGTTGTAGATACTGAAGACGGAAGTTCACTGCTGTTGTTGTAGATGATACTGAAGACGGAAGTTCACTGCTGTTGTAGATACTAAAGACGGAAGTTCACTGTTGCTGTTGTTGTAGATACTGAAGACGGAAGTTCACTGCTGTTGTTGTAGATGATACTGAAGACGGAAGTTCACTGCTGCTGTTGTTGTAGATACTGAAGACGGAAGTTCACTGCTGTTGTTGTAGATACTGAAGACGGAAGTTCACTGCTGTTGTTGTTGATACTGAAGACGGAAGTTCACTGCTGTTGTAGATACTAAAGACGGAAGTTCACTGCTGCTGTTGTTGTAGATACTGAAGACGGAAGTTCACTGCTGTTGTTGTAGATGATACTGAAGACGGAAGTTCACTGCTGTTGTTGTAGATGATACTGAAGACGGAAGTTCACTGCTGCTGTTGTTGTAGATCCTGAAGACGGAAGTTCACTGCTGTTGTTGTAGATCCTGAAGACGGAAGTTCACTGCTGTTGTTGTAGATACTGAAGACGGAAGTTCACTGCTGTTGTTGTAGATGATACTGAAGACGGAAGTTCACTGCTGTTGTTGTAGATACTGAAGACGGAAGTTCACTGCTGTTGTTGTAGATGATACTGAAGACGGAAGTTCACTGCTGTTGTTGTAGATCCTGAAGACGGAAGTTCACTGCTGTTGTTGTAGATCCTGAAGACAGAAGTTCACTGCTGTTGTTGTAGATCCTGAAGACGGAAGTTCACTGCTGTTGTTGTAGATCCTGAAGACGGAAGTTCACTGCTGTTGTTGTAGATACTGAAGACGGAAGTTCACTGCTGTTGTAGATGATACTGAAGACGGAAGTTCACTGCTGTTGTTGTAGATGATACTGAACACGGAAGTTCACTGCTGTTGTAGATGATATTGGAGACGGAACTTGACTGCTGTTGTTGTTGTAGATACTGAAGACGGAAGTTCACTGCTGTTGTTGTAGATACTGAAGACGGAAGTTCACTGCTGTTGTAGATGATAATGAAGACGGAAGTTCACTGCTGTTGTTGTAGATACTGAAGACGGAAGTTCACTGCTGTTGTTGTAGATACTGAAGACGGAAGTTCACTGCTGTTGTTGTAGATGATACTGAAGACGGAAGTTCACTGCTGTTGTTGTAGATACTGAAGACGGAAGTTCACTGCTGTTGTTGTAGATACTGAAGACGGAAGTTCACTGCTGTTGTTGTAGATACTGAAGACGGAAGTTCACTGCTGTTGTTGTAGATGATACTGAAGACGGAAGTTCACTGCTGTTGTTGTAGATACTGAAGACGGAAGTTCACTGCTGTTGTTGTAGATACTGAAGACGGAAGTTCACTGCTGTTGTTGTAGATACTGAAGACGGAAGTTCACTGCTGTTGTTGTAGATACTGAAGACGGAAGTTCACTGCTGTTGTTGTAGATACTGAAGACGGAAGTTCACTGCTGTTGTTGTAGATGATACTGAAGACGGAAGTTCACTGCTGTTGTAGATACTGAAGACGGAAGTTCACTGCTGTTGTTGTAGATGATACTGAAGACGGAAGTTCACTGCTGTTGTTGTAGATCACTGAAGACGGAAGTTCACTGCTGTTGTTGTAGATGCACTGAAGACGGAAGTTCACTGCTGTTGTTGTAGATACTGAAGACGGAAGTTCACTGCTGTTGTTGTAGATGATACTGAAGACGGAAGTTCACTGCTGTTGTTGTAGATGATACTGAAGACGGAAGTTCACTGCTGTTGTTGTAGATGATACTGAAGACGGAAGTTCACTGCTGTTGTTGTTGTAGATACTGAAGACGGAAGTTCACTGCTGTTGTTGTAGATACTGAAGACGGAAGTTCACTGCTGTTGTTGTAGATACTGAAGACGGAAGTTCACTGCTGTTGTTGTAGTGATACTGAAGACGGAAGTTCACTGCTGTTGTTGTAGATACTGAAGACGGAAGTTCACTGCTGCTGTTGTTGTAGATACTGAAGACGGAAGTTCACTGCTGTTGTTGTAGATGATACTGAAGACGGAAGTTCACTGCTGTTGTTGTAGATGATACTGAAGACGGAAGTTCACTGCTGCTGTTGTTGTAGATACTGAAGACGGAAGTTCACTGCTGTTGTTGTAGATACTGAAGACGGAAGTTCACTGCTGTTGTTGTAGATACACTGAAGACGGAAGTTCACTGCTGTTGTTGTAGATGATACTGAAGACGGAAGTTCACTGCTGTTGTAGATACTGAAGACGGAAGTTCACTGCTGTTGTTGTGATGATACTGAAGACGGAAGTTCACTGCTGTTGTTGTAGATGATACTGAAGACGGAAGTTCACTGCTGTTGTTGTAGATGATACTGAAGACGGAAGTTCACTGCTGTTGTTGTAGATACTGAAGACGGAAGTTCACTGCTGTTGTTGTGATGATACTGAAGACGGAAGTTCACTGCTGTTTGTAGATACTGAAGACGGAAGTTCACTGCTGTTGTTGTAGATACTGAAGACGGAAGTTCACTGCTGTTGTTGTAGATCACTGAAGACGGAAGTTCACTGCTGTTGTTGTAGATACCTGAAGACGGAAGTTCACTGCTGTTGTTGTAGATACTGAAGACGGAAGTTCACTGCTGTTGTTGATGACCTGAAGACGGAAGTTCACTGCTGTTGTTGTAGATACTGAAGACGAAGTTCACTGCTGTTGTTGTATGATACTGAAGACGGAAGTTCACTGCTGTTGTTGTAGATGATACTGAAGACGGAAGTTCACTGCTGTTGTAGATGATACTGAAGACGGAAGTTCACTGCTGTTGTTGTTGTAGATACTGAAGACGGAAGTTCACTGCTGTTGTTGTAGATGACACTGAAGACGGAAGTTCACTGCTGTTGTTGTAGATACTGAAGACGGAAGTTCACTGCTGTTGTTGTAGATACTGAAGACGGAAGTTCACTGCTGTTGTTGTGATGATACTGAAGACGGAAGTTCACTGCTGTTGTTGTAGATGACACTGAAGACGGAAGTTCACTGCTGTTGTTGTAGATACTGAAGACGGAAGTTCACTGCTGTTGTTGTAGATACTGAAGACGGAAGTTCACTGCTGTTGTTGTAGATACTGAAGACGGAAGTTCACTGCTGTTGTTGTAGATACTGAAGACGGAAGTTCACTGCTGTTGTTGTATGATACTGAAGACGGAAGTTCACTGCTGTTGTAGATGATACTGAAGACGGAAGTTCACTGCTGCTGTTGTTGTAGATACTGAAGACGGAAGTTCACTGCTGTTGTTGTAGATACTGAAGACGGAAGTTCACTGCTGTTGTTGTAGATACTGAAGACGGAAGTTCACTGCTGTTGTTGTAGATACTGAAGACGGAAGTTCACTGCTGTTGTTGTAGATACTGAAGACGGAAGTTCACTGCTGTTGTTGTAGATGATACTGAAGACGGAAGTTCACTGCTGCTGTTGTTGTAGATACTGAAGACGGAAGTTCACTGCTGTTGTTGTAGATGATACTGAAGACGGAAGTTCACTGCTGCTGTTGTTGTAGATACTGAAGACGGAAGTTCACTGCTGTTGTTGTAGATCACTGAAGACGGAAGTTCACTGCTGTTGTTGTTGTAGATACTGAAGACGAAGTTCACTGCTGTTGTTAGATGATACTGAAGACGGAAGTTCACTGCTGTTGTTGTAGATACTGAAGACGGAAGTTCACTGCTGTTGTTGTAGATGATACTGAAGACGGAAGTTCACTGCTGTTGTTGTAGATACTGAAGACGGAAGTTCACTGCTGTTGTTGTAGATACTGAAGACGGAAGTTCACTGCTGTTGTTGTGAGATACTGAAGACGGAAGTTCACTGCTGTTGTTGTATGATACTGAAGACGGAAGTTCACTGCTGTTGTTGTTGTAGATACTGAAGACGGAAGTTCACTGCTGTTGTTGTAGATGATACTGAAGACGGAAGTTCACTGCTGTTGTTGTAGATGATACTGAAGACGGAAGTTCACTGCTGTTGTTGTAGATGATACTGAAGACGGAAGTTCACTGCTGTTGTTGTTGTAGATACTGAAGACGGAAGTTCACTGCTGTTGTTGTAGATGATACTGAAGACGGAAGTTCACTGCTGTTGTTGTAGATACTGAAGACGGAAGTTCACTGCTGTTGTTGTAGATGATACTGAAGACGGAAGTTCACTGCTGTTGTTGTAGATACTGAAGACGGAAGTTCACTGCTGTTGTTGTAGATGATACTGAAGACGGAAGTTCACTGCTGTTGTTGTAGATCCTGAAGACGGAAGTTCACTGCTGTTGTTGTAGATCCTGAAGACGGAAGTTCACTGCTGTTGTTGTAGATACTGAAGACGGAAGTTCACTGCTGTTGTTGTAGATGATACTGAAGACGGAAGTTCACTGCTGTTGTTGTAGATGATACTGAAGACGGAAGTTCACTGCTGTTGTTGTATGATACTGAAGACGGAAGTTCACTGCTGTTGTTGTAGATCACTGAAGACGGAAGTTCACTGCTGTTGTTGTAGATACTGAAGACGGAAGTTCACTGCTGTTGTTGTAGATGATACTGAAGACGGAAGTTCACTGCTGTTGTTGTAGATACTGAAGACGGAAGTTCACTGCTGTTGTAGATGATACTGAAGACGGAAGTTCACTGCTGTTGTAGAGATACTGAAGACGGAAGTTCACTGCTGTTGTTGTAGATGATACTGAAGACGGAAGTTCACTGCTGTTGTTGTAGATACTGAAGACGGAAGTTCACTGCTGTTGTTGTAGATACTGAAGACGGAAGTTCACTGCTGTTGTTGTAGTGATACTGAAGACGGAAGTTCACTGCTGTTGTTGTATGATACTGAAGACGGAAGTTCACTGCTGTTGTTGTATGATACTGAAGACGGAAGTTCACTGCTGTTGTTGTAGATACTGAAGACGGAAGTTCACTGCTGTTGTTGTAGATACTGAAGACGGAAGTTCACTGCTGTTGTTGTATGATACTGAAGACGGAAGTTCACTGCTGTTGTTGTAGATACTGAAGACGGAAGTTCACTGCTGTTGTTGTAGATACTGAAGACGGAAGTTCACTGCTGTTGTTGTAGATACTGAAGACGGAAGTTCACTGCTGTTGTTGTTGAGATACTGAAGACGGAAGTTCACTGCTGTTGTTGTATGATACTGAAGACGGAAGTTCACTGCTGTTGTAGATACTGAAGACGGAAGTTCACTGCTGCTGTTGTTGTAGATACTGAAGACGGAAGTTCACTGCTGTTGTTGTAGATACTGAAGACGGAAGTTCACTGCTATTGTTGTAGATACTGAAGACGGAAGTTCACTGCTGTTGTTGTAGATACTGAAGACGGAAGTTCACTGCTGTTGTTGTTGATAGTGATGACGGAAGTTCACTGCTGTTGTAGATACTAAAGACGGAAGTTCACTGCTGCTGTTGTTGTAGATACTGAAGATGGAAGTTCACTCCCGTTGTTGTAGATGATACTGAAGACGGAAGTTGACTGCTGTTGTTGTAGATGATACTGAAGACGGAAGTTCACTGCTGCTGTTGTTGTAGATCCTGAAGACGGAAGTCCACTGCTGTTGTTGTAGATCCTGAAGACGGAAGTTCACTGCTGTTGTTGTAGACACTGAAGACGGAAGTTCACTGCTGTTGTTGTAGATGATACTGAAGGCGGAAGTTCACTGCTGTTGTTGTAGATACTGAAGACGGAAGTTCACTGCTGTTGTTGTAGATGGTACTGAAGACGGAAGTTCACTGCTGTTGTTGTAGATCCTGAAGACGGAAGTTCACTGCTGTTGTTGTAGATCCTGAAGACAGAAGTTCACTGCTGTTGTTGTAGATCCTGAAGACGGAAGTTCACTGATGTTGTTGTAGATCCTGAAGACGGAAGTTCACTGCTGTTGTTGTAGATACTGAAGACGGAAGTTCACTGCTGTTGTAGATGATACTGAAGACGGAAGTTCACTGCTGTTGTTGTAGATGATACTGAACACGGAAGTTCACTGCTGTTGTAGATGATATTGGAGACGGAACTTGACTGCTGTTGTTGTTGTAGATACTAAAGACGGAAGTTCACTGCTGTTGTTGTAGATACTGAAGACGGAAGTTCACTGCTGTTGTAGATACTGAAGACGGAAGTTCACTGCTGTTGTAGATACTGAAGACGGAAGTTCACTGCTGTTGTTGTAGATACTGAAGACGGAAGTTCACTGCTGTTGTTGTAGATGATACTGAAGACGGAAGTTCACTGCTGTTGTTGTAGATACTGAAGACGGAAGTTCACTGCTGTTGTTGTAGATACTGAAGACGGAAGTTCACTGCTGTTGTTGTAGATACTGAAGACGGAAGTTCACTGCTGTTGTAGATGATACTGAAGACGGAAGTTCACTGCTGTTGTTGTAGATACTGAAGACGGAAGTTCACTGCTGTTGTTGTAGATACTGAAGACGGAAGTTCACTGCTGTTGTTGTATGATACTGAAGACGGAAGTTCACTGCTGTTGTTGTAGATACTGAAGACGGAAGTTCACTGCTGTTGTTGTAGATACTGAAGACGGAAGTTCACTGCTGTTGTTGTAGATGATACTGAAGACGGAAGTTCACTGCTGCTGTTGTTGTAGATACTGAAGACGGAAGTTCACTGCTGTTGTTGTAGATGATACTGAAGACGGAAGTTCACTGCTGCTGTTGTTGTAGATACTGAAGACGGAAGTTCACTGCTGTTGTTGTAGATACTGAAGACGGAAGTTCACTGCTGTTGTTGTAGATACTGAAGACGGAAGTTCACTGCTGTTGTTGTAGATACTGAAGACGGAAGTTCACTGCTGTTGTTGTTGTAGATACTGAAGACGGAAGTTCACTGCTGTTGTTGTAGATGATACTGAAGACGGAAGTTCACTGCTGTTGTTGTTGTAGATACTGAAGACGGAAGTTCACTGCTGTTGTTGTAGATGACACTGAAGACGGAAGTTCACTGCTGTTGTTGTAGATGATACTGAAGACGGAAGTTCACTGCTGTTGTTGTAGATACTGAAGACGGAAGTTCACTGCTGTTGTTGTAGATACTGAAGACGGAAGTTCACTGCTGTTGTTGTAGATGATACTGAAGACGGAAGTTCACTGCTGTTGTTGTTGTAGATACTGAAGACGGAAGTTCACTGCTGTTGTTGTAGATGATACTGAAGACGGAAGTTCACTGCTGTTGTTGTTGTATGATACTGAAGACGGAAGTTCACTGCTGTTGTTGTAGATGATACTGAAGACGGAAGTTCACTGCTGTTGTTGTAGATGACACTGAAGACGGAAGTTCACTGCTGTTGTTGTAGATGATACTGAAGACGGAAGTTCACTGCTGTTGTTGTAGATACTGAAGACGGAAGTTCACTGCTGTTGTTGTAGATGATACTGAAGACGGAAGTTCACTGCTGTTGTTGTAGATACTGAAGACGGAAGTTCACTGCTGTTGTTGTAGATACTGAAGACGGAAGTTCACTGCTGTTGTTGTTGAGATACTGAAGACGGAAGTTCACTGCTGTTGTTGTAGATACTGAAGACGGAAGTTCACTGCTGTTGTTGTAGATACTGAAGACGGAAGTTCACTGCTGTTGTTGTAGATGATACTGAAGACGGAAGTTCACTGCTGTTGTTGTAGATACTGAAGACGGAAGTTCACTGCTGTTGTTGTAGATACTGAAGACGGAAGTTCACTGCTGTTGTTGTATGATACTGAAGACGGAAGTTCACTGCTGTTGTTGTAGATACTGAAGACGGAAGTTCACTGCTGTTGTTGTAGATACTGAAGACGGAAGTTCACTGCTGTTGTTGTAGATGATACTGAAGACGGAAGTTCACTGCTGTTGTTGTAGATGATACTGAAGACGGAAGTTCACTGCTGTTGTTGTAGATGATACTGAAGACGGAAGTTCACTGCTGTTGTTTTAGATGATACTGAAGACGGAAGTTCACTGCTGTTGTTGTAGATGACACTGAAGACGGAAGTTCACTGCTGTTGTTGTAGATGACACTGAAGACGGAAGTTCACTGCTGTTGTTGTAGATACTGAAGACGGAAGTTCACTGCTGTTGTTGTAGATACTGAAGACGGAAGTTCACTGCTGTTGTTGTAGATACTGAAGACGGAAGTTCACTGCTGTTGTTGTAGATACTGAAGACGGAAGTTCACTGCTGTTGTTGTAGATACTGAAGACGGAAGTTCACTGCTGTTGTTGTAGATACTGAAGACGGAAGTTCACTGCTGCTGTTGTTGTAGATACTGAAGACGGAAGTTCACTGCTGTTGTTGTAGATGATACTGAAGACGGAAGTTCACTGCTGTTGTTGTAGATGATACTGAAGACGGAAGTTCACTGCTGTTGTTGTAGATATACTGAAGACGGAAGTTCACTGCTGTTGTTGTAGATACTGAAGACGGAAGTTCACTGCTGTTGTTGTAGATACTGAAGACGGAAGTTCACTGCTGTTGTTGTAGATACTGAAGACGGAAGTTCACTGCTGTTGTTGTAGATACTGAAGACGGAAGTTCACTGCTGCTGTTGTTGTAGATACTGAAGACGGAAGTTCACTGCTGTTGTTGTAGATGATACTGAAGACGGAAGTTCACTGCTGCTGTTGTTGTAGATACTGAAGACGGAAGTTCACTGCTGTTGTTGTAGATGATACTGAAGACGGAAGTTCACTGCTGTTGTTGTAGATACTGAAGACGGAAGTTCACTGCTGTTGTTGTAGATACTGAAGACGGAGTTCACTGCTGTTGTTGTAGATACTGAAGACGGAAGTTCACTGCTGTTGTTGTGAGATACTGAAGACGGAAGTTCACTGCTGTTGTTGTAGATACTGAAGACGGAAGTTCACTGCTGTTGTTGTAGATACTGAAGACGGAAGTTCACTGCTGTTGTTGTAGATACTGAAGATGGAAGTTCACTGCTGTTGTTGTAGATACTGAAGACGGAAGTTCACTGCTGTTGTTGTAGATACTGAAGACGGAAGTTCACTGCTGTTGTTGTAGATACTGAAGACGGAAGTTCACTGCTGTTGTTGTAGATAATACTGAAGACGGAAGTTCACTGCTGTTGTTGTAGATGATACTGAAGACGGAAGTTCACTGCTGTTGTTGTAGATACTGAAGACGGAAGTTCACTGCTGTTGTTGTAGATACTGAAGACGAAGTTCACTGCTGTTGTTGTAGATACTGAAGACGGAAGTTCACTGCTGTTGTTGTAGATACTGAAGACGGAAGTTCACTGCTGTTGTTGTAGATACTGAAGACGGAAGTTCACTGCTGTTGTTGTAGATGATACTGAAGACGGAAGTTCACTGCTGCTGTTGTTGTAGATACTGAAGACGAAGTTCACTGCTGTTGTTGTAGATAATACTGAAGACGGAAGTTCACTGCTGTTGTTGTAGATGACACTGAAGACGGAAGTTCACTGCTGTTGTTGTAGATGACACTGAAGACGGAAGTTCACTGCTGTTGTTGTAGATACTGAAGACGGAAGTTCACTGCTGTTGTTGTAGATGACACTGAAGACGGAAGTTCACTGCTGTTGTTGTAGATGATACTGAAGACGGAAGTTCACTGATGTTGTTGTAGATACTGAAGACGGAAGTTCACTGCTGTTGTTGTTGTAGATACTGAAGACGGAAGTTCACTGCTGTTGTTGTGAGATACTGAAGACGGAAGTTCACTGCTGTTGTTGTTGATACTGAAGACGGAAGTTCACTGCTGTTGTAGATACTAAAGACGGAAGTTCACTGCTGCTGTTGTTGTAGATACTGAAGCTGAAGTTCACTGCTGTTGTTGTAGATAATACTGAAGACGGAAGTTCACTGCTGTTGTTGTAGATGACACTGAAGACGGAAGTTCACTGCTGTTGTTGTAGATACTGAAGACGCAAGTTCACTGCTGTTGTTGTTGATACTGAAGACGGAAGTTCACTGCTGTGTGTAGATACTAAAGACGGAAGTTCACTGCTGCTCTTGTTGTAGATACTGAAGACGAAGTTCACTGCTGTTGTTGTAGATGATACTGAAGACGGAAGTTCACTGCTGCTGTTGTTGTAGATACTGAAGACGGAAGTTCACTGCTGTTGTTGTAGATGATACTGAAGACGGAAGTTCACTGCTGCTGTTGTTGTAGATCCTGAAGACGGAAGTTCACTGCTGTTGTTGTAGATCCTGAAGACGGAAGTTCACTGCTGTTGTTGTTGTAGATACTGAAGACGGAAGTTCACTGCTGTTGTAGATGATACTGAAGACGGAAGTTCACTGCTGTTGTTGTAGATGATACTGAAGACGGAAGTTCACTGCTGTTGTTGTATGATACTGAAGACGGAAGTTCACTGCTGTTATTGTAGATGATACTGAAGACGGAAGTTCACTGCTGTTGTTGTAGATGATACTGAAGACGGAAGTTCACTGCTGTTGTTGTAGATCCTGAAGACGGAAGTTCACTGCTGTTGTTGTTGTAGATCCTGAAGACGGAAGTTCACTGCTGTTGTTGTTGTAGATACTGAAGATGGAAGTTCACTGCTGTTGTTGTTGTAGATTCTGAAGACGGAAGTTCACTGCTGTTGTTGTAGATGATACTGAAGACGGAAGTTCACTACTGTTGTAGATACTGAAGACGGAAGTTCACTGCTGTTGTAGATCCTGAAGACGGAAGTTCACTGCTGTTGTTGTAGATACGGAAGACGGAAGTTCACTGCTGTTGTTGTAGATACTGAAGACGGAAGTTCACTGCTGCTGTTGTAGATGATACTGAAGACGGAAGTTCACTGCTGTTGTTGTAGATGATACTGAAGGCGGAAGTTCACTGCTGTTGTTGTAGATACTGAAGACGGAAGTTCACTGCTGTTGTTGTTGATACTGAAGACGGAAGTTCACTGCTGTTGTAGATACTAAAGACGGAAGTTCACTGCTGCTGTTGTTGTAGATACTGAAGACGAAGTTCACTGCTGTTGTTGTAGATAATACTGAAGACGGAAGTTCACTGCTGTTGTTGTAGATGACACTGAAGACGGAAGTTCACTGCTGTTGTTGTAGATACTGAAGACGCAAGTTCACTGCTGTTGTTGTTGATACTGAAGACGGAAGTTCACTGCTGTTGTAGATACTAAAGACGGAAGTTCACTGCTGCTCTTGTTGTAGATACTGAAGACGAAGTTCACTGCTGTTGTTGTAGATGATACTGAAGACGGAAGTTCACTGCTGCTGTTGTTGTAGATACTGAAGACGGAAGTTCACTGCTGTTGTTGTAGATGATACTGAAGACGGAAGTTCACTGCTGCTGTTGTTGTAGATCCTGAAGACAGAAGTTCACTGCTGTTGTAGATCCTGAAGACGGAAGTTCACTGCTGTTGTTGTTGTAGATACTGAAGACGGAAGTTCACTGCTGTTGTAGATGATACTGAAGACGGAAGTTCACTGCTGTTGTTGTAGATGATACTGAAGACGGAAGTTCACTGGTGTTGTTCATACTGAAGACGGAAGTTCACTGCTGTTATTGTAGATGACACTGAAGACGGAAGTTCACTGCTGTTGTTGTAGATGATACTGAAGACGGAAGTTCACTGCTGTTGTTGTAGATCCTGAAGACGGAAGTTCACTGCTGTTGTTGTTGTAGATCCTGAAGACGGAAGTTCACTGCTGTTGTTGTAGATACTGAAGACGGAAGTTCACTGCTGTTGTTGTTGATACTGAAGACGGAAGTTCACTGCTGTTGTAGATACTAAAGACGGAAGTTCACTGCTGCTGTTGTTGTAGATACTGAAGACGAAGTTCACTGCTGTTGTTGTAGATAATACTGAAGACGGAAGTTCACTGCTGTTGTTGTAGATGACACTGAAGACGGAAGTTCACTGCTGTTGTTGTAGATACTGAAGACGCAAGTTCACTGCTGTTGTTGTTGATACTGAAGACGGAAGTTCACTGCTGTTGTAGATACTAAAGACGGAAGTCACTGCTGCTCTTGTTGTAGATACTGAAGACGAAGTTCACTGCTGTTGTTGTAGATGATACTGAAGACGGAAGTTCACTGCTGCTGTTGTTGTAGATACTGAAGACGGAAGTTCACTGCTGTTGTTGTAGATGATACTGAAGACGGAAGTTCACTGCTGCTGTTGTTGTAGATCCTGAAGACGGAAGTTCACTGCTGTTGTTGTAGATCCTGAAGACGGAAGTTCACTGCTGTTGTTGTTGTAGATACTGAAGACGGAAGTTCACTGCTGTTGTAGATGATACTGAAGACGGAAGTTCACTGCTGTTGTTGTAGATGATACTGAAGACGGAAGTTCACTGGTGTTGTTGATACTGAAGACGGAAGTTCTCTGCTGTTATTGTAGATGACACTGAAGACGGAAGTTCACTGCTGTTGTTGTAGATGATACTGAAGACGGAAGTTCACTGCTGTTGTTGTAGATCCTGAAGACGGAAGTTCACTGCTGTTGTTGTTGTAGATCCTGAAGACGGAAGTTCACTGCTGTTGTTGTTGTAGATACTGAAGATGGAAGTTCACTGCTGTTGTTGTTGTACATTCTGAAGACGGAAGTTCACTGCTGTTGTTGTAGATGATACTGAAGACGGAAGTTCACTACTGTTGTAGATACTGAAGACGGAAGTTCACTGCTGTTGTAGATCCTGAAGACGGAAGTTCACTGCTGTTGTTGTAGATACGGAAGACGGAAGTTCACTGCTGTTGTTGTAGATACTGAAGACGGAAGTTCACTGCTGCTGTTGTAGATGATACTGAAGACGGAAGTTCACTGCTGTTGTTGTAGATGATACTGAAGGCGGAAGTTCACTGCTGTTGTTGTAGATACTGAATACAGAAGTTCACTGCTGTTGTTGTAGATACTGAAGACGGAAGTTCACTGCTATTGTTGTTGTAGATACTGAAGACGGAAGTTCACTACTGTTGTTGTTGTAGATACTCAAGACGGAAGGTCACTGCTGTTGTTGTAGATGATACTGAAGACGGAAGTTCACTGCTGTTGTTGTAGATGATACTGAAGATGGAAGTTCACTGCTCTCTGGACTGTGGCCATCAGTATCCCCAGTGCTTAGAGAAGGGCCATGGGAGGTCTCTGGCCAATAAGAACGTTCTCTTAGGGGACAGTGGGACACTTGTCCGCGTCCTAGCTATGAGATGCCTTTTCTGTGCCATGTTTGGTCACTACAGGCCCACAGCATCAGGACTATCAGTCATGGTTATGACCAAGAAAGTGGTCAGCACTGATAAATATCTTGGTTTTTGTAAGTTGATTATCTTGGCTATTTTCCCCCATAGTTTGAAGCTAAAAAGAAACCTAAGAAATCGTTGGTTCTGGCTTTTACTTGTTATAAATGAAGAAACAGGTTTTGTGTGTTTTTCCTTAAGCTATTTGCATCGATCAATTTAAGTATATCCATATCTGTGGGTTGTGTAGATAGGGGTCATAGTTAGGGACTGTAATACAAACAAAACCATATCAAAGTGGCCTGTTGAAGGGCTGGAGAGCTGGCTCAGCAGTTAAGAGCACTTGCTGCTCTTGCAGAAGACCCAGGCTTGGCTCCTGGCACTCATGTGGTGGCTCACAACCATCTGACTCCAGTTCCAGGGGATTCAAGGCCCTCTTCTGACCTCTGAAGGCATAGGCTCACACATGGCACACGTGCATGCACACATGCAAGCAAAACACATGAATAAAATAAATAAATCTAGAAAAAAATAAGCACCGTTTGTTTTCTGTATAAGACTGACCTGGTCCTCTGGCTTTACATATAGAAGCAAAGATGAAGGTCCTTGCTTTTTAAATCATGCCGTGAAACCACAAAGATCAAGGTCCTCACTTTTTAAATCGTTCCGTGAAACCACACAGACCAAACCATCCATGCGGAGACTGCTGCTTCCCACTGTATGTTTAGCTGTGTGGAAATGTGTACAGTCTAAGACCCTGACCCTCAGGACTGAGACCCTGTTACAAGTCGCTCAGTAGCAGGAGCTGCAGAGAGCTGAGCAAATGGATGCGGTCATTGCTTGGCACTCTGGAAGAAGCACTTGGAGATGCTGGAAGCCTAAGTGCTCTTTAGTTCCCAGGCGGGGAAGCGAAGGGAGCTGTTGTAGGCAATTGATGCATAGCAATCGCAGAACCCAGGACCTGATGTGAGGTTTTCCTGTTCCTTCACCTCAGCAGAGAGACCTCACCACCTTCACAGGTTCCCCCAGGCCAGGGCTGTGAACCTAAAATTCAGCAGTGAAAGTGTAACTACACCTCATTCAAGCCGGGCCCTGTTTTATCCAGGATGACATAGGCCTGTTGGCAGAGAGGCAACTTCTTCCTGTTGCCTCAGACAGGAGAGAAAACAGAAGGGTGGGAACTGCAGGACAGACCCCAAGCTGTGAATGACACGGATAAGCAGCCTAAGGCTTGCTTCCTCAGAAACAGGGATCAGGGGCTGGCAGGTGTCTCTTCTCAGCTCAAGGCCTTCCTAAGAACTTCAGAATCCTGTGAGACAGTCACCATGAAGATATGGCCGACTGCCCTTCTACACACGGGGTCAGAGACGCTGTGGCGGGCAGGCGGGAGGAAGAGAGAAGGCCGAATTCGGGCTGCCCCAGAGTCACGTTGTTCCCTGCCAGGTTTGCTGTGTTCACAGGTGCCTGAGACCAGGGTTTCCTTCCTCTTGCTTCCGATGATGCAAATTTACAAGTCAGGAATATTCCCAGGGGTGGGGGTGGGGTGGGGCCTCGGGCTCAGAGATTGCAGGGGAATGGCAGAAGAGAAGCGGACCGAAGGTTCCAGTTCATTTATAGCGCTTCTGTGACGTAGAGGAAAGGAGTTTGACTGACTCCTGGAAATTCGGAAACTTAAACAAAGGATCACAGAGGTCAGAGTGGGACGTGTGTTTCCTTCCTCGTTTTTTTCCATCATCAGCCAATGGGCACACAGTGTCCCTGTTTCTGGGGACAGGACTGAAATGAAGACACGAACCTCACACGAGTAACCCAAAGCTACCATATCTATGAGCTTTGAACTCCTCCTCATCACTCTTGCATCCTAGCTCCCAACTGAACCCCGGGATAGGAACAATGTGAGGTGCAAGGAGGGGCCAGAGGAAAAGACTGCTGGGTGACACAGTGTTATGGTTTGGGGGAGAGGTATACCCCAAAGGCTCATGTGGCTTGGTGGCCAGTCAGTGGGTCTGGGGAAAGTAAATGGATCACAAGGCTGCCACCTCCTCAGTGGGTTCAGAATTGAGGGATTATGTAAATGATGAGGTGGGGCCCGGTTAGAGGATGTGAGTCCCTGATAACTTTGATTCAGGTATTCTTACACAGTATCTTCCTGTCTCAACTCTATCCCTGTCACTTCCTGCAACTGAGTCAAAATAAAAACGGCTCCTTTAAACTTTTTACTTGGGTTTGTCACTGAGGTGAAAACGAACCAACATTCACAATTGCTCTTCAGTACTGAGGCTTCTTCAGAGAGAGAGAGTTCTGGAATGACAGATTCCAACTAGTGAACACCAAAATTATGGCTCCCAGTTCCACACCTTGTCGGCAGCACGTGTCACTCACCCTCGGCTGAAAGACCATGGTGCTTTCCCATGGTGCTTTGCTCACCCGGTAGCTTTTCTTGGCAGTGTACTATTGCTTCATCACATTTGGGGAATGAATGAAGTACCGATCCAAGCACACTCCATTCCTTCAGCCTCAGCCTGTGTCCTTCCAAGAAGACACGACTATTTCTTACTTAGTATTGACCATCCAGGTCCCAGAAAGGATCGGGCACTACCTTGAGAAGTCAGACATATTCTCATCTCTAGTCCTGTTATGAATCTTAGGACTGAGTGGACCTGAGACAGAACCTGGCTTGACTCCCTCTTTTGCAGACAAGGAAATTAGACCGGAAAGGTGGGTTTTTCTAAAGACGCCGCAGCTGGTGGGCAGTAGAATGGGGGATATAAAGTGCATTGATGACTCCGCCATCCCAGGCTGGCTCCGTGTCGTCACCATGACCCCTGAGACATACACGACTGGAGCTTCTTCCCTTGGTCCCTCCTGGCTAGGTTCAGAAACAGGGACTTCTGCAGCAAACCTTGTAGGGATGGGAGGCTAAAGAGAAGACATGGGAGACTGGTTCTCTGCCTTGAACAGACACCTTCAAAATCTGTGGCAAGCTCTTTAGGGCTGCCTTAGGAGGGCTGGGAACATCAATACTGATGACATTATGGTGATCTAACTTTTGTCCAATTCTTCCCCCAACCCTTGACATTTCAGGGGCATTCACAGGTTACGTGGAGATGTAGTCAGGTGCAGAGGTGTGAGCCTCTAGGTTTAGTTGGACCAGTAGGGGAATAACTGCCTATGATGAGGTGAGATTTCAAGTAGCTGTTCCAAATGTAATGCTGTTCTATTAATGGACAAGTCAGTCCATTTACTATTTGAGGGATCAAAGGTTCCCGAAAACATTCCTCATCAAGGCATACTCATATAAACTCATCTTGGAATACAAGCAAATGTCATACAACAGTTTGGCAATGTGGGACTACAATGGGAAGCACTTGAAAAATGCCATGGGTAGATCTAAGGGTATATATACATGGTGAGAACTGGTCTGGTACCCAGGGATGACTGGAATCCACTCAACTGCAGGCTAAAAAGTCTATGTCTGATGTCATTGACTTGTATCTGGGGACAGAGGATAGAGAGTTGATGACTAGGAACTGGGGATGAGAGTATGAATCCCTCCCCCTAACTTCTGGTCCCTAGTGGTAAAGCTTGGAGGAAACATGTCTGTCATGCTTTCTTGGTGACAAGTGGGATCAGGTTTCCCCTGGTTAACTAACAATAGAGTAAGTGATAGTGTTGTTAGGTAAGAAGTGAGTAATGTCACCACTGGGGGTCCCCATGCTACACAGACCAGCTGGCTGTACCAAAGGGTAGATGGGATGGAGAATGCTGGGCCACAAGGCCTTTGGTAATGTAGAGTTTGTCAAATGTAAGTAATCACCAAGCACCCAGAGCTCAAGAGAACATTCCTGAAATAACTTGAAAATATCCAGACAAGAACAAAAATGAATTAATAATAATTTATTGTAAATTGCTTATGGTTTGCACATTACTAATGGCCAAATGACACCTGCTAGATGGAAGAACTTCACCATGATAATTCCTAATTGGTGTGTCTTGTCCTCTTGTAAAAAATCTGAATTTTAAATCTTGTATTTTTCCTGAAGCTATCTTTTTTTTTTTTCAGTTTAAATTTAGATAAGAAACAAGGTTGCTTCACAAGTCAGTTCCAGGTCCCTCTCCCATTCCCTCCCCTCCTCCCGTGCCCTCCCCCCAATCCCCCCCCCATTATTCCCTCATTCCCCCAGGAAAGGTGAGGCCCTCCATTGGGGTATCCATAGTCTGTCATTTCATATAGGGCAGGGTCTAGACCCTTCCCCAAGAGTTCAGGGTGAGAGTGCACCTCACATTGTTGGATGGGAGTCCAAAGTCTGTGTGTATACTTGGGATGGGTACTGATCTGCTGCCCAAGGCTCAATAGATTACCTAGGCCTCCTCACTGACACCCCCATTCAGGGGGTCTTGATCAGTCCCATGCTGGATTCCCAGGCTGATGCCTGAAGCTGTCTTTATCCTACTCTGGCACCCAAGGTGACCCAGCCCTTCCTCCACCCTTACATCTAACACAGCAGGCAGGCTGTCCTATTGATTCAACACGCTCTTTACGAGGTAAGTTAACATACAAAATTGTTCTAATCTAGATGCTACATAATGATCACTTTATATTTTGCTGCAGAATCAATGGTGGCCACACGCACACAACACATTAGTGGACAGAGTTCTAGGTGAACTGTTGGTTAAGTGGTGATGACCCTGTGTGGAAAATTAATGCACATATTTAGGAGAAGTAGCTAAAGTAGCACACATCAGTGGCTGAGATCAATTAGAACACAAATTATATATATAAACATTAAAATGAAAGCTTAATTTGTGTTTAATTTGATGTCTGGCTTGTCTGAGTTATACACCTTTAAAATGGCAACAGCGAAAAGGAAGTCAAACATCCAAATAGGCATCGATTTATAGAGTGAGCTGAGCGGTGGATACATCCCTTTCTAAAACATTTATTTTCTGGGCGGGCACACAAGTGGTTGGTTGCGTGTGTGCCCGTGCACATGCAGGTGCACAGGTTCACATATGCACTCACATGTGTTTGTATCGTGTTGTATGTGTGGAAGACAGAGGACAATTTGTGGGATTCAGTTCTCTCCTTACCATTCAGATCCCAAGGATCAAAGTCACCGAGCGCTCTTACCCTCTTACCCCATGAGCTGCTTCACTGGTCCCAAACACAATCTGTTTTAAAGCAAAGACAATGGAAGGGTCAGCAAGTTATACCAGGGTGGGAATAATACAGAGCCATTTTCTTCCTTTCCTTTTTTCTTTTCTTTCTTTTTGTTTTTCAACACAGGGTTTCTCTGTGTAACAGTCCTGGCCTTGAACTTACAGAGATCTGCCTGCCTCTGCCCCCCAAGTGCTGGAATTAAAGGTGTGTGCCACCACATCCAGCTTCAAGAACCATGTTCTATATCTTCATCTTTTAAAATTTTTAACTGTACACAACATGGTAATTGCAAGCGAGGAACATGGCTGTTGCAGATGAAGTTACGCCCTGGCTCTCTGCTCCTTCAGACAGTGTGATCTGAAGCAATTCCATGTCCAGCATGTCCCGGTTGACATATATGTATATGACATATGTATATGTGTTTGCGCACATACACATGACAGTGTATGCTTGCTGACATAGTTTCGGGGAATGAGTCACACATCCATATCCTAATACTGAATCATAGTTTTAACAGTGGCTTATTTTTTCATTGATTGTTATAGTTGACACTATTTGAGACAAAATTTCCCAGATCATATGTATTTCATCTCCTCCCCACCTTCTACCCCTTCCTACAAGCCAATAAACAAGAAAACTGTAGAGAAAATCTGCTGTTTGTCATGGTAGTCACGTGGAAGGCTTCAGGCACTGCCATCTCCTGTCTTGGCTTTGCTGGCCTCGCTCATCTGCTTGGTGGCCCATTTGTGTTCAGTGGCCATTCCCAGGAAACACATGAAATCCATGAACCAGGTGGTTGGGTTAAAATTTAAATTAAATTCACTCAGTGTAGTCAAAGGGAAATGTGTGGTAGGAATTGTGGGAGCCTTCACCTGGAAGACAAAGTGTGCCGTGAAGTCACACTATTACCACCTCCCTGCGTGGATGTTGTTGGTTCTTGTGTTTAATTCATTTTTCAGATTGGGATGCAAAGCAGTGGGTTTCATTATAACATCCTCATACCTACGTGCCATTATTTAATTCTCATTGTTCCTCTCCCTCACTGCCTCCTCTCCTTAGCCTCTGCCTCACTCCAGCTGGTGTCACCTTCCCCAGGTAGTCAGTCCCCTGTTTGCTTTCTTACTGAATGTCCTCTACTGCCTACTCCTTCCCTCCCTTAAAAATCTCCCCTCGTCCAGTGATCCCCCTTCCAGTTTTATGAGTGGCATGTACATAAGCACACGTCTGTGCATACATATTATTTTAAGTCTAGGTTCTACAGATAAAATATGTGACACTTGTCTTTCTAAGTTTAGCTTATTTTGCTTATCATGATGTTTGGTTCCAATCATTTTCCTGAGACTGTCTTGGGTTCCCTTCGCCTTGTCGCTGCATAAAATCCCACTGTGTATGTGGATCACATTTTTTATCTGTCCGTTAATGGACATCTAGACTGGTTCTGTTTCCTGAATGTATGTTGCTAACTGAGCAACAATAAATATGGTCGCCTGCATAGAAGTTTTATCGGTGTTTAGGCTCTACCTAGTTTAAGGCTGTTTCAGACTGCGAATTCCGGCAAAGGACTTGGCTCCAGCCCTCGGAAACTCACTCAGTTGCCAGACAGGCTCAGTTAAACAGAAAATAATCTCAGTTGCTCAGCAGCACCACAAGATTAGTTTTCCAGTGCGAATGGCAGACAGGATGCTGCTCCCTCGGGCTGCCCTTCTCAAGGTAAATGCTACCAGGCTGACAATAGGTCATAAAAGGAAAATAGTCTGTGTGGGCGGGAGCCATTACAGGAAGACTTCCTTCAAGCTTGGGTGGGGGAAGTGAAATGTTCACACAGGTGAGTGAATTAAAGAAGAGCAGGGCCTTTAAATGTCCGCTCTACTGAATATTATTCCAGTTTCCTGCTGAGTTGTTTTTGCAGTTCCCAAAGAGTCATTTTCATGAGAGACTTGAGAGCATCATACATTTGATTTTCTTTGTCCTTCTTCTGATTTTTTATTTTATTTATTTTTATTTTATATACATTGGTGTTTTGCTTACATGGTGTATGTCCGATTGGAAGTGTGTGTGTGTGTGTGTGTGTGTGTGTGTGTTTGAGTGTGAGTGTGTGTGTTCCAATACCTCTCACCCTCTCACCCATCTTCCAGCACCTGGTGACCCTGTTTTGCTCCCTGCCTCTTTGAGTTGCTCTTTTTGCGGTTCAACTTATATACAAGATGCTGCAGTGTTTGCCTTTCTGTGCCTGATATACTTCCCTAAGGGTTGCAGCCTTCACGTTCACTGCGTATGACAGGGTGCCCTTTTACATTAAGGGTGGAGAACACTGTGCATTACCCACTCATGTAGCATATTGTCTTTGGCAACCCTCCACTGGCGAACATCCAGTCAGTATCCACTGGTGAACATCCAGTCAGTATCCACTGGTGAACATCCATTCAGTATCCACTGGTGAACATCCATTCAGTATCCACTGGCGAGCATCCATTCAGTATCCACTGGCGAGCATCCATTCAGTATCCACTGGCGAGCATCCATTCAGTATCCACTGGTGAACATCCATTCAGTATCTTGCTGTTTCAAATAGCACTTCAATAAACATAGGAGTGCAGATGTCTCTTCAGCAATTATTTCACTTCCTTAGGATATCACACACTGATAGGCTTTACTTAATCATATGGTAACTCTGTTTTTTAGCTTAAAAAAGAAGAAAGACAGAGGGGGAGAGAAAGAGAGAGAAAAAAGGAAGGGAGGGAGGGAGAGAGGAAGGGAGGAAGAGGGAGGGAGGGAGGGAGAGAAGAGGGAGGGAGGGAGGGAGGGAGGGAGGGAGGGAGGCTTCCTTAGAGTGTGTAAGGGTTCTCTTTCCTGCCGACACTAATTCTTCCTCTTCTTAAAAACAGTCATTCTAACTAAAGGGAAGCACTATCCCCTTTTGGTTTTAATTTTCATTTCCTCATGATCAGTTCCTTTTTTCTTTCTTCTTTTTTTTTTCTGGCTTTTCGAGACAGGGTTTCTCTGTATTGTTTTGAAACTGTCCTGGAACTCACTCTGTAGACCAGGCTGGCCTCAAACTCACAGACATCAGTCTGCCTCTGCCTCCCGAGTGCTGGGATTAAAGGCGTGCACCACCATCACCTGGCTAGTTCGTTTTCTTTTAGAAACAGCTTCATTGAGTTATAATTCACAGAATTCTCACTTCTAAAGTACAAATATGATTTTAATATGTCATAGAGTTGACCATTTTCAATATTCCTCAAGAACTACCCTACCTCCTAACACTCTCCCACACTCCTTAGTACCCCCAACCTCCTTCCAATCCCCACTGGTCAGCTATGGGTATTATATAACTGTGTGTTTGTGTGTGCAGAGAGATGGAGTTGTACATGTGCCATGGCACCCATGTAGAGTTCAGAGGGTAACTTTAGGGAGTCGGTTCTCTCCTTTGCTGTGGGTCCTGGGAATTGAACTGGGGTTGTCTGTGTGCACACCAATCAGTGTTACTGGCTGAGCCATTTCTCCAGTCCTGTTTTGATCGATTAATTGTATGGATATACAGCATTGTACACATCTCTCTGTCAGTGGATTGTCATTTGGGCTCTTTTCCTCTTTTTAGCTGATATGAATAATGCTGAAAACATTTGTGGGGTTTTTGTTGTTTCTGTTGTTTTGGTTTTTAAGCCAGGATCTCTTTGTGTAGCTTTGGAAGCTGTCCTGGAACTCACTCTGTAGACCAGGCTGGTCTTGAACTCAGAGATCTGCACTGCCTCTGTCTCCCAAATACTGGGATCAAAGGTGTGTGCCACCACCATTCAGCACATTCATGTTTCTTAAAAACATACATTTCCCCTTGGGCATTAGGAGAGCAGATTCACATAATGATTACTGTTAAGTGTGGAGAAATTAGACTCCCTCTTATTCCTCTTTATCATTCATTGTTAATTACAGTTATCGATTTTTGCTTTGTGCCTGGACCTTCGCTGCTGGTCTAGGTAGACTGAAAGCCATTGTCTAGCTCTTCAGGGCCTACGTCATAGCCATGCTGTTTGGTTGCCTGACCCGCATCACGTGTGCCTATACAAGACAGAGTAGCCTATGCTGTCCCCACTTCCATTTATGCCCAGAATTGACACTGAATGTGGCCCTCCTGCTTTAGCCAACACAAGAAACAAGGAGGGAGGAAAACACAGCAGGAAAAAGAATTTCTTCTGTAGTCAAAGCCCGCCCCCTCCCACCTAGTGACTACACAGCTAGAGCTCTTGTGTTTATGCGGACTCATATTGCTGCTGTCAACACACTTGACAAGACTGCAGCATCCCCAGGATCTTAATTGGATGATTGATGAAATGGTAACAGTCACCAAGTGACACCGACCATTCCTACCTGGCAGTAGACCTTCCCTTCCTGGCTTGATCTCTGCTTAATGCTCAGCTTTACCAAAGAGCCGGAGCTGCATCTGGAGAGGCGTGGCTAATAATATTTATGAGTCACTTGCTGCATGCCAAGCACAGCACTGAGGGCTCAGTGCTAACACCCATTATCCCCGTGCGGTTCTGCTAACTGCTATGATTATCCCTATTTTCAAATGAGGACAGAAATGCACAGAAGGGACAAGCAACTCACCTAAGACCATAAAGCCAGCCCTACAGGCATTGGTGCCACGGAAGGCTCGTTTCACGCTAAGCACCTCTGCAAGCGCTAGGTATCACCTCATCTCACTCTCCAGTGGCTCAGGGAGGAGGAAGGGCTGCTTGTTGTCTTCTTACACATAAGAATACAAAGCCAGATAGTGCCCACAGAGCAAATGGAGGACCCAGGATGTAACCTAACTTTGATTCTGCCCTGGCCTTCGGTTTAGCCACCTGTGGTCCCATGAGCCTCCTCTCTTGCCGTTACCTGCTTGAAGACTTTCTTTTTTCTGACAAATGATTGGATATCCAGGTCTGGAGTAGCTAGGTCGACTGTTTGCAAGAAAAGCAATTGCTGCTTCTGTAGGGAAATTTTCATGATGAAAGCAACTATTAAACCATTTATTGATCGTCTTCTATGCCCCAGCGAGGCACTGAGCAGTTTGTATGCTCTATGAGGGAGATGTTGCTATTTCCCATCTGACAGATAAGACCATAAAGCAGAGAACTTGCCTAACTCGTCGAAGAGCTAGGATGCCAAGACCAAAGTTCAATTTCTCTACACTCCTTCACTCCCTTTTCTTATAGCCATAAAAACCTTCCCTCCCACAAAGTCAATAACATCCAGACTGCCATTCCCCATTGGCTCTCAACACCCCACTCACCAATGGACCCAGAGCAACGAGTGGGTTCTGCCAAGGGCTGAGATGCTTGTCATCGGGCCACTTTCCATACTTGTGGGCAGCGCTGTTCACCAGCCAGGTGCCATTGAGAGCGATGGTGTATCGGAGAACAGAAGCCAGGAAGTAGGAATTCTACAGGGTCTCTCCCCAAAAGTATCAGGGCACCAGTGCAGGGAGCATGCAATGCATGAGCACCACACTGATCCTATGGTACCTGTAAGGGTCTGTGGGGCAGGGGGTGGGATCATGAGCCCAGTTTTGAGAAATGAGAGAGCCAGAGTGCTGCAGGATGTGATCAGCTTTTCAGAAGATTTTGGAAGAATTTCCATGTAAAATAATCACGACGATGCCAGCCAACCCGATGCATCGCCGAGGTACGCTTATGCTGTTACCGTGAGTCTGAGCTAGCTCCTGGACACTTCTCCACCAGCTTACTCAAATAATCTCAAGAAACTGCCAGTAATTCTTAAATAATTTTATATGCATGATTCTGTAAGAAAGTGCATGATTCAACACTAACGGTGTTCACTGTCCACCAGATGTTACGCTCCAAGCCAGCACAAAAGATAAACAACCCAGGTATGGTAGGATAAGCTGTGAGCCCAGCGCTCAAGACGCCGGGGCAGGAAGATCAAGAGTTCAAGGTTATCCTGAGCTATAGAACAAGATGCTGTCTCAAACACTTAAATGTGGATGTTAGCACATAGTCACATTGAAAACTAGTCATTCAATAGTAAGTTGTTGACCTGGTTGTGGTGATACTAACCTGCAATTCCTGCACTTGGGAGGATGAGAAAGGATGGCAAGTTTGAGGCCGGCCGGGGCTACAAAGTAAGACCCTGTCAGGAAAAAAACAAAAATCTGAAAGGACAGTGGGGGTACCAGGGCCAGCAGGAAGGGGAGCCATTGCTAACAGAAGGCATTTTGACCCTCACAGGCCTCCTTTCCCCACCCTGTCTGTTTCCCGCCCCTCCCCCCTCTCTGTCACAAACCAAGCCCTTCAAAGGTTCTTTGCCTAGGCCTGTTGTGAGTCAATGCCTTGATGAACAGTAGGCTAGTATGCCGTGGTCCTCTCTTGCTCAATTCTCACTGCAGATTCAGGACAGGCATGCCAGCAACCAAGACCCTGTACCTTAAAGAGCTGCACTGGGATGCTCCTGACTCCAACCCGGTGAGGGGCCATCTTGATTTCGGTTCAGCCTGCAGGATTCAACCTCTACTCAAAGCCCTCTGTGCCTCCTCCTTCTAAACTGTCCAAGGAGCTAGCTAGCTACCACCTATGGCCCCAGTTCCCAAAGCTCCATTCTGCCAAGGCCGCCAACACCTTGTGCAGAGAGAGGGCCTACAACATGGCTTTCCCAAGTGCAAGAGAAAAAACACACTTGTGGGCCTCACTGACTAACATGATCATACTCAAACCCCCTTTTCCTTAATCATCCTGGGTAGACTTGCCCTGGGCCCTGACATCCCCCTTTGTCCACATGATATACACACAGAAGCCTCACAGGGAACCAGGACAGACACTGTGTTTGTATGGGACCTGCTGCACTTCATTGGGATGAGAAGGGTTAGGGTTTTGTTGCTTCATTTCAGGAAGGACGATTAAGTGTTGAGTTTATACCCAAAACTGTTATACTCCCTGAGCATCTCAGACTCCATAAGCCTGTCCCATGTGGACAAGATGCCTCCCTGTCAGAGTGCCAGCCTATGGCAGCTGGTCTGCATTTAATTACAGGCCTTGGCCTCTGTGGCCCACGACAAGCCCAGCATAGAGATAGCTCACCAGCTTCCTTCCTTAACACTGAGTCTGAATTCCCTTGCCAACGGCCCACAGACAATCTCCAGAAGTCCTCCAGCATGGAATCCCTGCTTATTTAAAATGCCTTTCTTCAATCAGTGGGAGGGAGGAAGGCTGGAGAGGGGCCATTGATAATGTCTGGCTTTTTGCTAAATGGATTTTTGAATGTTATGAAACATCACAGAGCATTTAACTATTCAACTCGGCTACTTCCGAGCTATGTGACCTTGAGTAGATTACTTCATTGTGTTGAATCCCAGCTTTCTCTTGTGAAAAATGCTGGGCTAACAGATTTATTAACTGCCTGCCCTATGCCAGGTCCTTCCCTTAGCAGTGAGACCCCAGGGAAGCCAACAGATGAAAATCACTTCCCTTGTGGATAAATGAAGACAGTGGACCACTGCCTGGACTCCTGCAGTGCATGAAGACAGTGGACCACTGCCTGGACTCCTGCAGTGAATGAAGACAGTAGACCATGCCAGGACTACTGCAGTGCATGAGTGGAGACAGTGGACCACTACCTGGACTCCTGCAGTGCATGAAGACAGTAGACCACTGCCTGGACTCCTGCAGTGCATGAATGGAGACAGTAGACCATGCCAGGACTACTGCAGTGAATGAATGGAGACAGTAGACCATGCCAGGACTACTGCAGTGCATGAAGACAGTAGACCACTGCCTGGACTACTGCAGTGCATGAATGGAGACAGTAGACCATGCCTGGACTACTGCAGTGTATAAATGGAGACAGTGGACCACTACCAGGACTCCTGCAGTGCATGAAGACAGTAGACCACTGCCTGGACTCCTGCAGTGAATGAAGACAGTAGACCATGCCTGGACTACTGCAGTGCATGAATGGAGACAGTAGACCATGCCAGGACTACTGCAGTGCATGAATGGAGACAGTGGACCACTACCAGGACTACTGCAGTGCATGAAGACAGTAGACCACTGCCTGGACTACTGCAGTGAATGAATGAAGGCAGTAGACCATGCCAGGACTGGTGTTGGTTGATTCTGCTATTGACACCAAGAAGGCACTAGCTTCTTCTTTTTTCCATTCCTGCTCCCATCACTTCCTCCATGGGCACTGATCCTAAGGGTGCTCCCAGGGGAGTTCCTCTGAGATAGCCTCTGAGGTAACTGTTGGTAGCAGTTTCCTACCAGACTGAAACATTACATCTTGCAGGAAGCTCCTTAAGTGGGAAGGCAAAGAACTCAAATAGCCTCAGGAAATCCCTGAAACTGAGCAGACTCACTAGGCCCCTCCCAGCCAGAGTAAGCAATAAAAGCCAAGAGTCATTCTCAGACAAGTCAGGCTGCAAAGGCTATGAGACCAGAGCAACTGTCTTGAAGAAACAGAAACGAGAGAAGCTGGGTTAGACCAGCAGAAGCACCTGGAAAGGATACTCTCCAAATTACTGAGCTGTCTGCAAGCTGTGCAGGGTACTCTACCACAGGTAATTCCAAAGTTGCTTTCCATTGCTTGAAGATTGCTTAGGAAAAAGGTCTACACTAGATGGTAGGGACTCTTGTTCCCAGCAGTTTTCCATTTCTTACCACACTAATTCCACAAATGGAAAGATGTTCCTCGGAGCTTAGTTCAGAACAAAGAGTCTATATTCTTGAAACTCAGGTACCTGTAGTCCCAGAACTGGGAGGCTGAGGCAGGAGGATCATGAGATCAAGGCTAGTCTGGAATACAGAGGGATACATTGTCTCAACAAAACTAAAAATACTAATAAATAGACAAATAGATAATAGATTTTCATGCAAACAAATTCCATCACACACCAAGTACCCCTATCCAAAAGTGTTGGCTATCCTGGGCAAATACACACAATGCTAGCCTTTCGACTACTTCAGCTCTTTGGAATGTTTCCTCATTTCAACAAACCAGATGCAGTGGAGAAAACGGGAGCACTGGAAACATCCTGGAGACTCAAATTCTCTGAAAACGAAATCTGATTTCTCCCCCACCCCCAACCTGGGTTTGATAAGCTTAAAAGTTTCATCATTCTTTTGTTGAGAAAAGAAATCGCTGCAGCATTTTCTTGCTGATTGGTAGCCCCTAAGCTCAGCGGTCCCAGGCTGGTGGTATGTGATATCTTGAGAGAGAAATGTATTAGAGCGTGAAGTAAAGGGGAACCACCTGCCAGCCTCCAGAGAGGACGGCCTGAGGAAACATGGGAAGAAGCAAACACCTCAGTGGGTGAGAACAAGATTACAGCACAGAGGATGTTTTGCAAGGATGAGCAATGGGCTGCCAGAACCGTCTTGAATAAACACCTTTGCTTTTGTGATATCACTTTAAGCACCACCAGAAACTCATTTTCCTTCAGTTCTTGCATCCTATTGAGCACCGGGAAAAATAACCGGAATGCTTACTAAACATTTATTTATGGGACAAATGACACCCTGGCAGTTTGCAAATGAATGGAGCATTCTCTGCCTGCATCACCTGTGGGAGTGGGGCTGGGTGGGGCTGTAGTGGGGCTGGGATGGGATGGGGTGGAGCGGGGTTGGGTGGGGCTGGGGTGTGGCTGAGTGGAGCTGGGGTGGGACTGGGGCTGGGACTGGGTGGGATTGGGTAGTGCTGGGGCGGGGCTGGGGCGGAGCGGAGTGGAGCTGGGGCGGAATATGTGTGTGCCCAGCTAATATGGAAGCTCATCTATGGAGTCTGGCGGAAAAGCTTTGACTTTTGTTTACGTTGCAAATGGCTTTCTATTTCATGCGTGATGTCTTTAAGTAAAAGCACGAATGACGACTGTGGTCAAAGTATCCCCTGAAAGCTCTGGACTCAGCCTTGACCTTAGCAAGTCTTAACATCACTTTGGCAAAGTAAACCTCCCCATGGAAGGAACCTTGTTCATCGGATCTCTAGAGGCACAGTCCTGGTCTTCTGGCAGCAGAGGAAGGGAAGACGACTAACCACAGCTCCCCAAAGACATCTTTCAGAACCTCACCAAGCAGTGGGGAAATGACCCCATTGTGTTCTCTCTCTCCCTTTGGCTTGATCTGCCTGGTTAAACTGCAGCAGGAAGAATGGAGATTGAGGAAGTATTTTTCAGGTCACTTGATCTCCAGGATCATCCTGGCTCTTCCTGTCTGCTGCTTCTTTCTCCAATTCTGTCTCCCCTTTCTTTCTTATTAGTTATTAGTTGTTCTCAATAAATTATATGAATAGTAGCCCAACTGCTAATGGCATGTAGCCCAGGATTACTGAAACAAGCAAAAATCATTTGTGAAGTAATTTTTTAAACAGTGGCTGCCTTTCCAGCTGCTGTCACCCTTAGAAGCTCATCTTATGTTTCACCCTCCCTTTCTGAGATAAACTGATCACTGCAGGAGAAGACATAACAGCTTTTCTTAATCTGAGACCCGTGAAATTGAATGCAATTCATTTGTGGGTTTCCATTTTTCTGGGGGGCAAAAGCTATGGCTCTTACCACATTGTCAGAGATTAGATACTCAAGGGAAAGCATTTGTAGCAGAACTGCTGTTTTATTTGGTGATGGTATTATTATTTAACTGCAACTTTGTTTTAGAATTTACTGAAGAAATTTAATTCAATTTAAAGTGTGATCCTTTTAAAAATGAGATTGTCGGTAAAAAAATGGAGAAATAATTATAGTGACACTAGATAATTGTGTGTGTGTATGTGTGTGCGCGCGCGCGCATGTGTGTTCCCTTGATTATTCCATCCTATGTATGTGAAGATCTCGTGCTGTAGGAACAACTGCTAACAGCTCTGCCACTCTATCAATGATAAGCAGCCAGCCAGGCTCCGAGGGGAAAGAGCCAAGACAGCCATTAGAGCTGCCTCCAGGATCAGCTAGCCACTCCAGCTGAACTGATTAGGAGGCTGGACCGTTGTTCTCATCGGGGGCAAAGGTCAACAGGCCGATCTGACATGGCCACTTTGTTCAATGTATAAAAGGCATAACCTTCACACATGTCACATGGGCTTCCTGTGTTAGGTTGTGCTGTTCTTCCAGATCGCAGAAGCCCTCGCTGCCGGATCTGCTCTGTGTTGTGATGTAGCCTGCTCTTGGTGGACCGCGTTGTGACTATGCCAAGACCCCAAGGTCTTGACAGTTGGCATGCTCAGTCACATAAGCTTACAAAAATAAATGTTTACAATCAGGGATAATGACATGCTCGTGTAATCCTAACACTTGGGAGACTGAGACAGGAGAGCTACAAGTTCAAGTCAGTCTGGACTGAAGGACCAAAAAATTAAAAATTAATAGAAGTTTAAAAACTTGGGCCCTAAATCTATACAGAGAAAGGGAACTTCTAGTGGTAAAGGAAAATTTAACTCCTTAAATCAGGAGTGCCATGGCTGGCAACTGAGCCCCCGCTCTCAGAGTAAGGGAGGTGACTGTCCACCAGTCCTGTTAACATTCCTTTGCTAATTGCTGGTCACAAAGGTCTCCCCGCAGTGGTGGTACATGCCTTTAATGCCAGCACTCGGGAGGCAGAGGCAGGCGGATCTCCGTGAGTTCGAGGCTAGGCTGGACCGACAGCCTCCAAAATAATACAGAGAAACCCTGTCTCGTTCAAAATAAAAAACAAAACAAAACAAAAAAACAAAGGTCTCCCAGCCCAGGAGATAAATGACAGACTCTGTGACCCCTTAACCCTGCAAGCCCAGGCCCTGTCTTTTTTTTTTTAAAGACCATTTGACCTTTCCTCTTTACTCTGTACTTTGTATGGCCTTAAGTAACCATGGAAACTCTGAAATTTGTGGCCTTCAAGCTTATGGTCTGCCCCTTTAAAAGCTTCTCTTTTTGGTTGGTGGGCATCTCATTTCCCCACCGTGGAGTGAGATCCAAGCTTGCAGATGGACAGTTTAAAATTTCCTGCTTTGCTGAGAAGTGTTCCAGACATATTGTGGCCTATGGGCTGAAGATGGATGTCCCAACGTTACAGAGGAAATTTGGGTGACTGTCCAGGTAGCAAGATGTCTCTGTCAATCCTAGTGTGTATATATTATCCTTCTGTGGTCTTTGATGGAGTTGAAGACAGATAGTTATAATTATAGTTTTCCTTAGTTATGATAAAAGATAAGCTACATATAGGACTTTGGACTCACAAGGATGGGATGGATGATATTTTCTTTAAATCTTGCTAAAATATTTTAACTATGTTCTTACTTGATAACTGTTCTGTTATATACAATTTGACTGTGTTAAAGTTAAGACCTTTCTTTTTGTTTAAACAGAAAAGAGGAGATGTTGGGAAGTCTTATGTCAATAAAGCACTGTTGAGCCAATAGGAATCTAGATAGGTGGGACTAGGAGTCCAAGAGGACTCTGGGAAAAGAGACCAAGACTTCCTGTGTGCTGTCTTTTTGCCTTCCCCCGTAACGCCCCCTAGCATGCCCAAAAGTGGGCCTGGATAGTGACGTAGTTCACCGCCTATGTATGTATACGTCTTTACATCCGTCTGTATATGTCTTTAGTCATGCCTAAAGTGGGTGTGGTTAGTGGTGTGGTAAACCGCCCTTTTATTACCTCATCTGTATGCGCCTCTAGTAAGTCACATGGTTAATGGCGGCATACAGGCTTCTTCCTACACAAGCTGGCCAGCTTGAACAATAAAAAGAAACCTATTGCTTTTGCATCATACTGTAGACTCCTTGGGTTAGTCTCTGGGCTCCACGAACCTGGCACAACAGACTACACAGTAAGTCTGAGAGGCCAGTCTAAGCTATGTATTGAGCCCCTGACCCTCCCCCCCCCCCCCCCCGTCTGTGTGTGTGTGTATATTCAATATATATGACATGTAAATATTATTGTCCACTTTTCTACCCAAATGAAAACCTTGACCTTCTCAGATGGTAATGAGAGTCTAAAGGTGAATTATTAGGATTCTCTAGATGAACAGAACCAATAAAATGTGTCTATATTATAAAAAGGAGATATGTCAGATTGTTTCACACGACAGAGGCTGGGTAGCCTGACAGTGCCCACTGCATGATGGGAAGACAGAGAACCAGGTTCCTGATACGGGAAGGGAGATACTTTAGATCCAATCTAGTATTGACAGCCTGGAGAGTGGTTGGCATTGAGTTCACATTGAACAAGTTCCTTACCACTGAGCCATCTATCTCTCCAGCCCTACTTAGCAAACTTTGTTGACTCTGAATATCACATATACACAGCTAAGCTTCTACTTCCATTCACCAGTGTTCCCACCTTCTCTATCACCTTGGAACTCAGTTCTCTTAATCTGTGAAGAATTTGAAAACCAGAGATCTGAGTTTGTTCAGATTGTGTGCAGATAAAGAACATGCAGATTCTGGGTGTGCCCTGGGGGGTGTACATGTTTGTTTTATTCCTCAGCCTAGGGAAGTCCATTAACATATGTGGTACCATGATGAGGAAACCACCTGTAGATAACTCAGTTAACACTGACCAAGATAACTCATGTATCGGAGAGTTGTTACAAGACTTCACCTGTTTTAATTTCCAATCACCTCTTCTTCAGAGGGAAATTAATTTTCATTGGTAAAGAAAGAGGCCATGCCACTGACTGAAAACACTATGCAGGTAAAGTAAAACCTGATAGATACCATTGGTGGAAACACTGTAGGTAAAGTAAGAAGTGATACCACTCATGGAAACATTGTGTAAAGTACCTCCCATCACCTACCATTCTCCATCATGCTGTAATCTGAATTTTGCTTTGTTTCTCCTGAACCATAGATGGAGTTCTGTGGCCAGGTTCACTAAATGGTGGGCTATGCTGCTCATCACTTTGAAATACTACTGTGTCCTGCAGGGGCCTGCCATTGTGCCCAAAGGGGAGCAGTAGTGGCATCAAGTTAGTAAACATGTAGCATGGTTGGTTTATGTTTGGTCAAGGTCAGCCAATGACAGGCAGGAGAGCCACCTCATTATCTGTGCTCTTATTGTCCTCTCTCTGTACCTGTGAGAGGCCCGTCCCTTAGAAAGTACAGCATGCCCTGCTGAAGAGTAATTTGAGATAGGGATGGACCATGGAGCAAGAAGAAACTTTTTTTAATAAGAAGATACGTGAAAACACAACCTTAAACCATAGAGTGCCCACGTGCTTGGGATCAGCCAACCATGCTCTTCATACAGAAAGGAAATCAGCCTCAAGTGTGGACAACACTTCTCACCTTATGTCCTGTATCGTGATATGAAAAAGAAATAAAATAAATCTTGTCAAATCACCTACCCCCAAAAATCAAAACCAGATAACCCCACACAACGTGCCCTGGATTAGCAGAAAGCTCACTAAAACATCTGTAAAGCGTGACTCTTAAGAAGGCTCTTCTTGCGCCCCCCCCTTTTTTTGACAGGGTCTTGCTCTGCAGCCCAGGATGGTCTTATGCTCAGGGAAATCTTCATGCCTCAGCCTCCTGAGTGCTGGTGTTAGTCATGTATCTTTGTCTTACTTGTCTACTTCCCCTAATAAACCATGCTTTCTTGCTTCTCCTTCCTTTGCCTCTTCTCTGAATTATTTTTCTGGTGGTGACAAGAACCTGGGAGTATTGGGTTGAGGCCTCAGCTTCCCTGTCTCTCTTCAGGCTCTCCCTAGTCCTTGTCTACCAGTGTTGGACAAGACAAGATGGCCAGTGTGCTCGCTGGGCCTCCATACTTCTATTAGAGGTAGAACAGTCAGCCACTGAGCAAATCTGGAGGGGCCAGAGCAAGCTGAGGACTGCTGCTGGTGGGGTGTACATGTGACTTACCTCATGATACACACATCATCTACCTGGAGTAGACTGGATAGCAATCATGCTCTTCATAGTGTTCTAGAGATGCTGGGGACTTCACTAGGTTCAATAAACAAAGAGATGAACAGGACATAGCTGTGGCCCACAATGAGATCTTTATATGTTTATATGTACGTGTGCATCATCTGTTCGTTCATATATGATATATGTCATAAAGTGATAAACATAAAAGAAAGATACTCATATCACACTGTAGGCCTGCTAAGAAGAGACACTTAACTAATCCCAGGAAAATGGATCTCAAACTTTTCATCCCAAGACCCTTTTACATGTTAAAAATACTGAGAACTCCAAAGTGCTTTTGTTTGTGTGGACTACAACCTTTGTAGGAAATTCAAACCCAAAATTTTTCAGTAATCCATTAAATATTAGATAGTAATATATTAATATAAAAGTATGCATCTAATATTATATGTTAAATAGATAGTTGCTAATAATATAAGACATATGCATATTAAATCAACAAACTATTAAGGCAGTATTTATTTTATGAAAGAAAATTATACTTTTGTAAGTTCATAAAAAATTCTCTGTGAAGAATGACACTGTTTTTTTATATATTCGCTTTTGAGATATTTTTGTTGTTGTTGTTGATGATACTTGTTTATTTGAAGCAGGGTCACCTGTAGCCCAGGCTAGCCTCAAACTCACTAGGCAGCTAAAGCTGAGCTTGAACTCTTGGTTCTCCTGCCTCCCTCTTCTAAGTGCTGAGAGCACAGGTGTGCACCGCCATCTCACAGGTGTGCACCGCCATCTCACAGGTGTGCACCGCCATCTCACAGGTGTGCACCGCCATCTCACAGGTGTGCGCTGCCACCTCACAGGTGTGCACCACCACATCTGAGAGTGCAAGTGTGCGCCTCCATATCAGAGGTATGCACCGCCATCTCACAGGTATGCACCGCCATCTCACAGGTGTGCACCACCATATCATAGGTGTGCAGCACCATATCACAGGTGTGCACCGCCATGTCACAGGTCTGCACCACCACATCTGAGAGCACAAGTGTGCACCACCATATCACAGGTGTGCACCGCCATATCACAGGTGTACAGCGCCATGTCACAGGTGTGCAGCGCCATGTCACAGGTGTGCACCACCATCTCACAGGTGTGCACCACCATATCATAGGTGTGCACCGCCATCTCACAGGTGTACACCGCCATCTCACAGGTGTGCAGCGCCATATCACAGGTGTGCAGCGCCATCTCACAGGTGTGCAGTGCCATGTCACAGGTGTGCAGTGCCATGTCACAGGTGTGCACCACCATCTCACAGGTCTGCACCACCATCTCACAGGTCTGCACCACCACATCTGAGAGCACAGGTGTACAGCGCCATCTCACAGGTGTGCAGCGCCATATCACAGGTGTGCAGCGCCATATCACAGGTGTGCACCGCCATCTCACAGGTGTGTACCACCATCTCACAGGTCTGCACCACCACATCTGAGAGCACAGGTGTGCACCACCATATCACAGGTGTGCACCGCCATGTCACAGGTGTGCAGCGCCATGTCACAGGTGTGCACCACCATGTCACAGGTGTGCACCACCATCTCACAGGTGTGTACCACCATCTCACAGGTCTGCACCACCATCTCACAGGTCTGCACCACCACATCTGAGAGCACAGGTGTACAGCGCCATCTCACAGGTGTGCAGCGCCATATCACAGGTGTGCAGCGCCATATCACAGGTGTGCACCACCACATCTGAGAGCACAGGTGTGCATGACCATATCACAGGTGTGCAGCGCCATATCACAGGTGTGCACCACCACATCTGAACGTGGATCTTCTGGGCGTCAGACACAGCTGGCTTCTCACATCTGTTTCTGGAGCTGGTGTGCTGCAATGACTGTTTTTGCTGACGCCTATGAAGAAACTCTGCTTCGTATAGGTAGGTATACAGCTGAAGAAACTCCCCTGAAAGCCCCGCCCTGCCCACGTACAAGTGTTTGAACCGCATTTGGAAGCTTTGGCCTCAGCTTCCTGGAGGTGAGTTTCGAAGACTAAGAATGAGTTATGAGAAAGTGTGGCCAGGTTATCCTAAGCTGGAGCTTCTTAAATCATGACACATCTAGGTCACCAGGTCTGGCTGGGGCTGGGGGTGCTACACTTCCATCAGAAACCCAGGTGCTGCCGCCACCATTAGTCACAGGGTGACACCAGGGAGCAGGGTCCCAGCCTAAGAACTGGTATAAGCAAAGCTTCAGTGTCACAAAAAGGCACGAAGAGCAACGGAACTGAAAGACTGGGTGTGAAGGATGGGGTGGAGGGGCCTAAGGACAAAGTGGCTGTAACTACATCATGGACTAACGATTGTAACCTTTCCCAAGGGGAAGCTACTGACAAGTTTCAAACAGGGAACAATTCGTAACTCCTTATTCTGAATAACTCAGGACTGCAATGAAATATAAAACCGAAAAGCAAAGTAAGTGAACAAAGGACAAAGTGGAGGAACAGAAAGAAGAGAGATGAGGTTCCCTGCATTGCCAAAGCATGGCTCGCCAGGAAGAAAATGAGCTCCGGACGACAGCAGTGCGCAGGCTCCGAGTCTGTCAGCTCTAATAGTGCGGAGACCGAGCCCCAGAGCCTGCCTTGTGCAAAGACGGGCGGGCGTGGCTTCAAGTGAATCAGTCCTGCTTCAAACCCAGCGTGGCTCCACTTTCTCCACACTGAGTGGTTTGAGTCGTATTCTCCCCATTGCCCTCTCTCCTGGTATGAAGGCCTGAAGGGTAAGAGGGAGAAAGTGCCTACAAATAGAGTCTTTACAACTCTAAGACTCCCCCTCTGCCGGAGCACCCACGCCAGAGGGTTTCCTAGTTTCTATTTCTCTCCAGAAACATTTGACCTTCAGCGTTCAGAAGTCCCCTCATCACCACCTGGGATTCTGAGTTTTCTGCACTTACCCTAAGTTAGTCACAGCCATAGGATATGCACGAGCTGCTCACATAGGTGAATGTTTCAACATCACAAACTCCAAGTTCTCTTTTTTTAATTTTTTATATTTATTTTATGTGCATTGGCGTTCTGCCTGTATGGATGCCTGTATGAGGGTATTGGGTCTCCTGGAACTGGAGTTATGAACAGTAGTGAGTTTCCATGTGGGTACGGGAATTTAACCTGAGTCCTGTGGAAGAGCAGACAGTGCTCTTAACCACTGTGCCATCTGTCTAGCCCATCATTTCAAGTTCTTAACTGAGCAGAACTTTAATGTCTGCAAGTCATGCCTATATGTATGCAATAGCAATTAGTGAGAGAGGGAGACAGGGACAGAGTCAGAGACTGTGAATTTGAAGAGTAGGGAAGGCATATGGGGGAGGGGAGAACAGGAAGGGAAACATGTTGTAATCAAATTATAATCTCAAAAAGAAAAGAAAAAGTCTATGTGTGCATTTTTAAATGAAATAAACAAGCTTTCAAGTTCTGTCCACCAAGAAAGATAGGCGCGCACACACACACACACAGAGAGAGAGAGAGAGAGAGAGAGAGAGAGAGAGAGAGGGAGAGAGATTCAGAGACACAGATACACAAATAGATCGACAGTCAAACACACACATACACATATACCCACACATATTCAGAGACACATAGACACATACACACACAGATAGATGGACAGTTAGACAGACAGACACAGACACACACACAGTTTCTTCCAATCTCTTGATGGTACCACTCTCTGACCTCTTTACCATAGAAGGCAGCTAAAAGCAGTTGAAGAGAGAGCTGGCTCTGGGCTTCCGTTGAGTAGAAGCACGCTCTGGCAAATCGCATTATCTCAGCACTGGCTTCTTATCAGTGTGTCTCACTTGTCTGACAGGAAATGGGCAGTGTAAAGAGAAGTGCACTCAGTGCCCGTTCCAAGGAAACCTCACGGGTGGTGGTTGCTCCGATTTCTCTTTCATTCCATGGGCTCCTTTCTGGTCTTTGTAAGTGTAGCATTTTGTCTAAGGATTAAACTCCTAGAACACTCTGCAGTGAGGTATTCTTCCCCTAAGAAGGAGAATGCCCATATTCCATTTAATTTTTCAAATTTTATGACCCCACGGCAACATGTTTTCAAGTCAAGGAGAGAGAGGAGGGTGGCTTTTCATTCTCAAGGCCGGGTTGCATCAGCTATCCAGACAGTGGGCCTCTACTGAGAGCCTTTCTCCTCATGGAGACATCACACTGGGCAAGCACCCAGATGAGTGCCTCTACAGGCTATGACTCCCGTGGTACTCTGAAGCTTGCCTGGACCACTTGATGGTCCTGTGTTTAACCAATGCTGTCTAGGGAGGCAAGGCCAGATGTCTGGATACTTGTTCAGTGTATATGAAAAAATTCAGTGATCCCCGTTGACAATGACAACAACGATTTTATGTTGTTTGGAAACAAACCTAGTAAGGAACATGTAAGATCCACACCAGAGGATTTCAAATGCAGACAGAGTAGATACTATTGATGGGCCCAGGCAATGTAGCTCAGTGGTAGAATACTTGCCTAGCACAAGTAAGGCCCTGGATTCCCTCTACAGCCCTCACATGCACACATACAAAAGAGCCGACTCAGGATGGACTAGATACACAGACAGAGGGAATTTCATCTCCACAAAACAAGGACTCCCATCCACCTTGGTCCTGGGCAGCAGGGAGTGCCTCAGCTTCTGATGAAATCATCTAAGAGTCACTTTTGATGAGAACAGAAGATTAAAAAACTGTCTAGGCAGCTTAAGTCAAGGTCTCCAAGAGCCATGGCCTTGCTGAATGCTCTGACTCTTAGTTCCTTGTTCTCTCTCCTCCTAAGTGAGCACTCACACCTAGAGCTGTTGTTCTCAACCTTCCTAACACTGCCATACTTTAATACAGTACTCATGTTGTGGTGACCCCCCCCAGCATAACACTATTTGTTGCTACTTCATAACTGTAATTTTGCCACGGTTACGAATCGTAATATAAATATCTATTTGGTATGCAATGGGGTGCGGGGAGTCACAACCCACAGATTGAGAACCACTGACCTAGAGGCTCTCTGTGAGGGTGTCTCTGAGGCTCCAGTCTAGACATGAACTCCCCCTGGTGGACAGCTTTGGAGCTGGCTCTCTGGATTTCCATGATGGAAATGGATTTTATCTATTCCCCAATTTCAGCCCATCTCATAAGTGATGTTAGGGTTCCCCCTCCCCCCGTTAAGGGATAAATGTGAAAGAGACCTTAAAGACCGTCCAAGATGGACCTTCCCTAATGGAATCTACTTCTGGTCCTGGGTGAAGATAGGGACATACTGAACTGCTCCAAAGATTAGAACATTATATATTGCTGTGTCCTCCACTAAGAGTTAATCCAGCTGGGACTGTTGGTCACATGGCCAAAGACAACCCTTTAAGAAGGCTGGATTACTGAAAGCCATGTTAGGAGATGGGAGGAATAATTATCCACTTAATGAGATAGTGTACTTTTCCTTCCTAGGAACCATGCCCTCTGTCAGGTTCTCACTCAAGAGAGCCTCCACCTTGCAGCTCAGCCCGCCTGCTGCTAGGTCATGCTGCTGCTGATTTCTGACACTCACTGTTGAACACAACAGCCTGAGTCAAAAGTCTTTCTCTCTTCCTCTCCTCCGTCTCCCTCCCTCCAGCAGCTACCAACAGTCACAGCTTGCCTGCCCTTGCGCTTTTTCTGGAGGGTCTGTTTTAAAATTACTTGTTAAAGAGACCCAAAGAGGGAGTGTCAACATCCCTCTTATTATATGGCACCCAGCAGGGGGCTTACCCAGCAGGGGGCTCTCTAAGGTTTCCAGTGACACCTTCGTGCGTAGACTGGGTGGTGATGGTGATGTCTCTGGCCATTCTGCACTCGTATGCCTTTACTTACCAGTCATGGTGTAAGATCACAAAGACTGTCTCTTTTCTCCTTTTGTGTCTCCCATCCCTCTTTACACAGGAGTGCCTCTGCTTATAAATTTTTCCATTAAAGATGGTCACAGGTACGAACAAAACAGAGTTTAGGAGACCCACATTGCTCCCTGTGAGAGATGATGTTAGCAGCCACACACCACTGGTTACTCAGGAATATGAGAGCAGGATTTGCACTCAGTCTGAGAAATCTTATGAGCATCAGTGCATACATGCCTAGGATAGAAACAAAAGTTGAGATAATTTTTTGCAAATTTGCAAGTCAGGGAACAGTGCTAAATGTTACAAGAGGTCTGTGGCACAATAGGGAAAAAAATGAAGACCAAAGCATGAATGATGATTTAGAAGGAAAAAGTGGAAGTCCAAGTGGAAAGGACAACTTGCTGAGGTTACAACTAAATGCTAGCAGCAAAGAATGATGTTGGTCTAACCTTTTTAGTGCTGGAGAAGGCCAGGAGTTCAGGAGGGAACTTAAGACAGAGCCTGTGGACGACACATCCGATGGAAGCCATGGGTAGTTCCAGGGGCTGAGTGCGGCACATTCATGCCCTCAGAGCATCAGAACAGTGGATGGTTGGGTGTCAGTGATGGTGTAACCATCCCTGCAGGAGTGAACGCATTCAAAGAGATACCTGTGCCTCTTTCCTCAACTACCAGACTATACAGACAGTAATTGGGAATTTCCCAAGGACTTGGAGTTCTCTCTCAGGAGTCTCATGCTGGGAAAGAGAAAGATTTGAAAAACCTGAGGGGAGAACTTGCCTCTCCGAAAGAGAGTTCACAAAGTGCTGACAACCTGTAGGATGCACCAGGAGCCAGGTTCTGAGACACAGTGAGTCAGTTTTGGTCGGGATCATACCAAGACCAGGGCTGTCTAGCCATCATTCTTCTTATCCTCTATTTGACACAAAATGTCATGCCAATACCCCTGCTGGGGAGACTGTCACTGGATCTCATTGTTTGTTCTTCTTCCCACTGTGGTCACATTGAGTAAATCTCCCATTTCTGCTTTCTGTTATTGCTTGCCCTCTTAATTGGCATACGGAAGGCCAGCGGCCAAGGTTAGCTGGTAAGGGCTGTCAGAGCCCAGGCTTTGGGCTCCAGTAACAAGAATGCTGTAGACAGCAGAGGTCCACAGTGAGGGAGGCATGCAGCAGAAGTAAAGAAGAGATGTGTGCTCCCGGATGTAAAGCTTTCTTGGGACCACTGATGCTTGTCGCTATGGAAATGAGTCTGGATAACAGCAGCTTAAATGGATCTTAGTCATCTGGGGGTGACTTTTAAGAAATGGAATCTAGGGGCTGGAGTATGACTCAGCAGTTAGGAGCGTATACTGCTCTTGCAAAGGAAACAAGTTTGGTTCCCGGGACCCACGTTGCATGTCTCACAACCACCTGCAGCTCCAGATCCAGAGGGATCTGATGCCTCTGGCCTCTACTGTCACACTCATGTGTCCAAATCCCTACATATACATATACGCAAATAGCCCTTTTAACAACAGGAAGAGACAGGCTTTAGGGAGGAAAACAGAAATGGAGGCTGTGGGTGGCGGTGCCAAGGTTGCAGCTAAAGGATTGTAAGCATTAATCCTAGAACTGGGCAGACTGAGTCAGAAGGATCATGAGTTCAAGTCTAGCTTGGGCTACACTGTAAGATTTGGTCTTAAATAGAGAGCCAGACAAATAACCTTTTAGAACCTAAACCTTTAGTATGTGGAATAGCTATGCTATAACATAGCACATACAGTTAAAAACACAGATATTCCATGTTCACCCATGGAAGTTCACCCACATTAAGTAATTTATCCACCTATTTTGGAAGGGGGCTATTATCAGCACCGTTTGTTTATCGCTGTGGTAACAGAATCTTCAAGAAAGAATGAACAAATGGACACTTTCTTTCTGGTACCATATCTTACATTTCTGCAGCCGCCTCCCCGGGTAGACTGATTAAGTGAATATTAGCCCAAGACCAATCCAGATGATAATCCTGCCTATTCTTCATACCATTTAAAAACCGGCTTGGTGTTTTGATTTCCCTGGTCACTTTAGTCCATGTTCTCACCTGGTCTTACTGTGGGTCTGGACTTCAGAATACCTTCAGGGACCTGGAAGGGGCATATGGCACTAGGCTCACTTCTAAGATTGGCTTTAGTGACCATGTGAGAGCTAAAAGGTGTACTCTAAAAATATGCATTCCTGATGCCCCTCAACAAAGCAAGTCATTACATGGCCTCTCGGTTAAGGGCTCCTCCTTATATGGGGACATTGTTGTATGAATAAAGGAAAAAGAAAATGACTGACAGTTCTGTCCAGGCTTTATCAGACAGGGATTAGCTTCTTCAGTGTTCCTGTGTAAATTGTGCCAAAGAAAACCTCATATAGCTCAACCTAATCCTCCCTTGACATGTTTGATGGAATATAAAAGAATGGAAAACATTGTGTCAGAGGATGGGAACACTCCAAGGAGCTCTGGCATGGCAGCCCACAGGGGGCTAATCTAAATACTTGTTGTGGGTATTGGAACACCATCAACAAACTCACCGTGAAGACACTTTCACCCTGTCAACCAACAAGGGGTCTCCACAATGCATGGGTTCCAGCCATTGTATCAGTAAGAGAGAAATGCACTTGGAACTTCACAAATACGCATGAATCACACCCTTTCCATTTTAAAAGGGAACCTAGAGTCATTTAGTATTTTCAAAAACTAGCTGTCTGGAAGGACATTAGCCTCGAAATTCATTTCGTGGAAAAACTAAGAAGCTGTGAGACAAACTACTTTGTAGTGACCTAGTTGGTCTTACTTAGACTCGTGCACTGTGGTTTCTGGTGCCTTTTGTCTAAACAGCTTCTCTATTATGCTCTTCCCGGCTGCGTATCAGCCGATTTCTTTAGAAAGTGTGGAGAAAGCCAGCACTACAGTAACTGTTACTGCATGTAGAGTTCTGGTTGCTTGAGATGGCATCTCACGTAGCCCAGATTCTGTGTCCATCCTGCCTTTTTCCAGCAGAAGCAGAGTGCGTACTAAGCTAAGCGCCTCCCTATTGATTCCCACATCGGGATCATGAGAGAAAAAGCTGGGAACAGTGTATGAGACCAGACTTGCCCTTTGCTGCATAGGTCAGCTGTGCTGGGGGCCAGCGGGGTGTCCTGCCTTCTCCCCCAGAGCTCTCTTGCAAGGCAAAAGCCATATGCTATGCAGAGAAAGCAGAAAACATGGCCCCTGGGATAAGACAAAAGAATATTGATTTAGATAAGCAATAAAAATAAATCAGATTTGGAGAAGGGGAAAAAAATCTATGCCTAGAAAGGAAACAAGCTACTGCTGTTGAAGAAAAAAAAAGTTTTAGGTCCTTAAGGAAGAACCAGGAAATGCTCTTTGCCTGGAATTCTCTACAGCTCCAGAGAACAGATCTTTGACTATTGGGGAGGAGACAGGTAGGCTGAAAACCATGGTCCCAAGGTTCAGACCAAAGCTCTGTGGCTAAGGCTGATTCCAGTCAGGATAGCAAAGAAACCCACACTCTGACAATAAGCCAATGGGGAGACAAGCAGAGGGGTAGGTAGGGCCGGCAAGAGCAAAGGGAGGTAGACTCAGGTGTGGCCTGAGCTTGGACAGCTGGAAACTGAAGATTTAGAAAACTGCTCTGGCACCCTGGGCTCCATGCCTGGGGACAGAAGCCAACCACTGAAGTGTGTGGAGCACCCACAGTAAGGACAGAGACAGCAGCATCTAAGTGCAGGTCAGCCTCTGGTTAGTTGGCTCGTTCTGCAATCCCTGCCACTCATCCACACAGTGAAAGAAAGAAAGAGCCACTCTCAAGAAATCATGAATTGACCTTGATCTCTTTTTGTTCTTCTTTACATGGTGACCAGTATTTAGCTTTCGGGAGTCAGTTCTCTCGCCCACCAAGCAGGTGCCCAGGATTAACCCAGGCTTAGCGGAAAGCTTCTTTACTGATGGAGGCACTTTGCTCACCCTTATCTTACGTCTTAGAGAAGAAATAAGGATAAATAAAGCCTTTGCCTAAAGGCTTGGAGGATTGTGCATTCTAAGAAAATATTCAGGCTACATTAGGATAGTAATTCCTCTTTAGTCTGGAAAGTATTTATCGGAAAGAATAGCTTAGTAAAAACAATCACTTATTCTTTTGACTTGGTTAATCAAAGCAATGGAGAGCTAGGATATTTATAATTCAGGTCCAGAATCCAAGTGCCATCATCTGCATGGCAAAATTGCTGAAAGGATCAGAAATAATTTGTGTAAAGAACAAATGTGAGTACATAGTTAACAAATAAGGCAGTCATTGGCTACTAAAGTGAGTCAAGATGCATGAAGATGCCCGTACTGTTGTCAACAGTGAAGGAGGGATAGCACCCAGACACCAATGCCTGCACTCCCTGACTCCCGCTGAAGAGTGTCTCCCGTGCTGTGTGGAAAGCACTTTCTCATTCTCCCGGGGGAATTTCTTGTACACAGAGATGGGCAATGTGGGGAAAGAAAAGTGAATACTAATGCAGTTGGTGTATACATTCATGTGTGTGTGCGCGCGTGCGCACGCGCGCGCACACACACACACACACACACACACACACACACACACACACACACACACACACACACACACGTCTCCCAATGCTCCAGTAGGGAAATTACCGTTACACACAGAAAGAGGCAATTGACATTTTGTCTTGGAAATTTTTAAAAGTCACAAAACAAGCTGTTGAATTGTTTGTCAGTCACACCCAGTCACACTGACTTCTGCCTGAATTTTGAGCCATTAAGAGGGAAACTTTTGTATTGAGAGTGTCACCTGGGTACCAAGTCATCTCTGTCCTGCACCCAGATGATTCAGCTGTTTGGTCGCAGCAAAACAAACAAACAAGAACAAAACTCCTTCAAAAAAGCAAGAGCTGAATAACAGTAGGGAAGAATGTTTTAGCCCGTCTATCCCCTTTCAAAAGAAAGGAACAGTGATACATGAGATACACTTTGATAGTTGTTTTTATCAAGTCTTTGGAGTTGAATTTGTTCAGAATTTTCCTGTTTGACAACTGTGAGTTCAGGGGAAACACTCAAACAGAATTGCTTTATTCTCAACATATTTGTAGAGACAGGCTAAGATGCAGAGACATGTAGTGAGGTGGAGTGGGAATGAGTCTGGGATTAGGGCTGGAAGCCAAAGACAGACTGCCCCTTCAAGGGGCACATGAGACTAAGAAGAAATAGTTACATTCATAGGCATGTATGGAATGGTTAATCGAGGCAAGATGGTGAAGTGAGGAGACACTACAAGAAGGTAAGAAACGGAAACTCTGTCTTCCTTCCCATCGGACACAAAAGCACGACCTGCTGAGTGACGGGACAAGTGGGAGGGAAAGGAAGCATCATGGGACTGAGAACACGCCGTGACAGTTAAGGGAAAGATCCCCATGCAGAGAAGCCAGCAGGATGAAGAGGAGAACGGACCAGCAGGGGAAACAAAGAAGCAAATGAAATCTGTAGAGACAATGGGACGAACAGACAGGGCAGAAGACCAGAAGCAGATTTGCTGCCCTGATGGAATTATGGGAGACAAGTTGTCCAAGAAAGATAGAGCCAGGATGAATCTGAAAATGATTCATCTTTCCCACAGAGATCAGCAAAGTGGAAGACAATGCTGGTCAGGTAGGGAAGCAAGGATGGGTCTGACTGCTCTGTCTGGGTATACCAGATGGTCGGACTGCTCCACCTTGAGTCTACCATGCTCAACAGCACAGGGATATACTCAGGGTGTAGGCAAATGTGGAGTTTAAAATTAAAAAGCTCAACAGGCTGAAAATCCAACAATTCTTAGACCAGTGAAATAAATAAGGTCACAGGGTAAACTGTTTGCCCTGCCCTGGAATACACTGGAATGCAGAAGCTAAAACACATGGAGCAGAATCCTCTACTGGGACTGGTGCTGATGCAGGAAGAGATGATCTTAACTAATGAGTTTCTGTAAGATAGATGAACATATAGGTGGGAGTTGACACTCCCAGGTGACATACTCACAAGTGGCCCTGGTGCTTTTGTGACTTTCAACCCCAGGAGCTTGAATAGGTTTCTAAAGTAGAACCTGACAAAAAAATCCCTCATATTTATATGTAGAGGAAGGAAAAGGGGGCCATTTGTTCTTTTGTTCCTTTTCTTGAAATACTCTTTTCTCACGATATATCCTAATTATGGCTCCCTCTCCCTCTACTCCTCCTAACTCCACCCCACCTCCTCTCCCCTCTAGATCTACTTACCGTCTTTCTGTCTCTCATTGGAAAAGGACAGGCTTCTAAGAGAAAACAACCAAACATAAAACAAAAACCATCACATCCAAGTTGGACAAGGCAAACCAACGGAAGGAATAGAGCCCCAAGAGAAGGCAAAGAATCAGAGACCCACTGGCCCACACACTGGAAAGTCCCATAAAATGCTAAGCTGAAGGCTATGTTATAAATGCAGAGGACCAGGTGCAGAACAATGCTGGCCCTGCACTTGCTGAATTGGGTCTCTGGAGGGAGCCATTTTTAAATGGACCAGGTCATTCTGTTCTTTAAGTGTCCACCTGGAGAGAAACTGCCTAACAGGACACACTGCTCCTTTCCCAGAGCCTAATTGGCCTGGGTACAGGAAAATACCCAGATGAAGCTAGATATAGCCTTTCACATATGAGGAGGGAATGCCCAACTCTAGTATGTTCTAGCTGTCTTGTTTTAAAAGAAGACCTAACAAAATAAGAAACACCTGTGACATCCACAATCCAAGGGCATAGCAACACTAAGACCAAGGCCACAGAATGACAGAGGGCTCCCCTTCCCTGACTCCTCACTTCTACACTCCCAAAAGCCAGACCTAAATACAACCTCTACTCAGTTCATTGTGTCTAGGAAGCAAAAGCAAAAGTGCAAGGCATTCTGAAGACAAAAACAGTGTGAAGAGGCAGAGCGAGTGTCTGAAGGAGCCGCAGTCGAGATGTCGGACTTACCACCAGAGAATGGAAAGCAGCTACGTTAAGTGCCAGGTGGTCTGCCACACCAAACAGGCATCAATTATGAACACATGGTGAGTGTGCACAGAAAGACAGAAATCATGATCACAGCCCTTCAGGCCCACAAAAACCAGAAATGATACTACAGCAGAAATGAAGATCTTTGATGAGCTTTTAGTATTTGTAGACACAGCTGGGGAATGAGTCTTCAAGAGCCGTGAACCAACTGTATAAGCCGTAACAAGCTGTTGGGGGTAGGAGAACAGCAGAAGAGAAGAGAGAGACAGGAGAGATCGTTGAAGCAATGATGACAAAATTTCCAGGGAGCTCGGAGAATACAAAGCAGGATAAACATGGGGAGGGAGGGAGACGGGCAGACAGAAATAAATAACCCTACATGTCGGGTAACAAAAGATATCAAGATACATAAAAAGTACTGAGATAATCTGGAAGGGAAGTATGAAAACACCTTTATCCATAAAGGAGCAGAGATAAAAATGTCATGGAGCAAGGGAGAAGATGTGAAGTTTTAAAAAGAGAAAACGTTAAATGAAACTACCCCTGAAAAGTGAAAGTAAATAAAAAACACCCTCAGACATGGAAAATGGATGGGGTCATCCTGCACCTGCTTTTCATAAAACATGAAAAGGAGTCAGAAAGAAAAAAGACAGAATCACACGGCTCAGAAACACAATGTGCAAAAAGGAGGCAAAAGCACAGAAGGGTTAAGTGACGGGAAAATGAACGGTAATGTCTTACCCTTTATTGCTCTAGCGGGATGCTCAAAGCAGTAAGAGCAGAGGTGGTAGACTTGTGTATCCTCATCTGCATATGCGGATGTATAAATGTATATTTATAGAGAGAGGCCCGACTTGTGTGCTTGGGGATAAGTTAAATGAGTAGAGCCGTGACATGAGGGATGAGGGGGAGGAATTCAAATTTCTTCATTGAATAAGGAACACTAGATGTGAAGTAATACAGAGTCATTTCAAAGTGAGCTCAGATTATACATTATAAACTTTAGGGCAACCACTAAAATGCTTTTTTTAAACGTGTAACTGACAGCTATTCAAAGAAAGACACTGTAATCATGAAATATTCAAACCAGAAAGGGAGTCCAGACATAGTGATATTATATATACCTGCAATCCCAGCATTCTGGAAGCTGAGGCTGTAGGATCCCAAGTTCCATCCTACCTGGGCTATACAGCAAGACCCTGTCTCAAGAGCAGACAGACAGACAGACAGGGGTGCTAGAGAGATGGCTCAGCAGTTAAGAGAACTTACTATCGAGGTTCCCAGTACCCACAGGAGGTGGCTTTACAACTGTAACTCCCGTTTCAGGGAAATTCAGCACCTCTGGCTTCTACAGACTCCTGCAAACACACACACACACACACACACACACACACACACACACACACCAGAGTATTTTAAGATCATAAATATGAGCCTTTAAAAGCAACAGAGACAAACCCATAACACCAAATGAAATTGCAAACTAGAAATCAATAGATATTATTAGCATAATCCAAACTTGCTTTTTGAGCAAACAAAGATCAATAAAATTATTAGCCTCATGGACGCCCAAAAGTGAACAAATGCTTTATTACCATCAGAAATGATTGCTGAAAGAGGAGCCAACACGGACTGGAGAGGTTAAGAGCACTGGCTGCTCTTCCAGAGGGCATGAGTTCAATTCCCAACAACCACATGATGGCTCACAACCATCTATAATAAGATTTGGTGCCCTCTTCTGGCATGCAAGCAAAACATGTAGGTAGAACATTATATACATTATAAATAAAATCTTAAAAAAAAAAAAAAAGAGGAGCCAACACTGAAGACTCCATGGGCACTAAAAAGATCATGAAAGGTGCAATCTCCCAAAACTAGCAGAAGTAAAAATGGCTGGGGTATCTAGGAGCCCCCTGGGTCGATGTCAGAGAGGGTAGAGTCTGCTGTTCGCCCATCCTGCAGCCTCCATGGAACCCGGAGACAATCAGACACAACAGGGAGTCGAGTCAAGCAGGATCTCATTTATTTAACAGTAAAGCCCTCTTAAAGTAAAAAACCGCAGGGCGGGAAAAGTATTACCCAGGATTTTAAAGGTATTCCTATTATGCATCTAGTGCCTATCCCTTCTTGGGCACAGTCTGCTAGTGTGATGACCTCATCGGGTGTGAGTTTGGGCAGCCAATTGTTTTTCTTAGTAAACATTTGAAGCTTCCTCCATAGCTTCTTTCTTGTAATGGCACCTGCCGTCAGCTTGGGCCACTCCTTCTGGTGGGACATGATCTGTGCTCCTCCACAAGAAACAGTCATGCTGTTTTTAATTTTCCAAAATAAAAAGGACCAGGCCAAGACAGGTTCATTAAAGGCTTCTGCCAAATTATACTCTATTTATGCCAATTTCTTTCAGGAGATACAAACAGAGGGAATACTTACAAATTTATTCTGTGAGGTATTATCACCATGTCGTTTTTTTTTACTCTTTACTCTTTTAACTCTTTTTCTGGGGGGGGCACACCCAGCTTCCAATAAGTACACACAGAATCTCATTTTTACTTATTAATTCCCAGTCTTAGCTTGGTTTATTTCTAGCCAGCTTTTCTTAACTTATCCCATCTACCTTTTGCCTCTGGGTTTTTATGTTTCTTTATTCTATATACCTTTCTTCTTACTCTGTCTTGCTGTGTGATTGGGTGGCTGGCCCCTGAAATCCTCTCTCATTCTTCTTCTGTCACTCATATCTTTCCTTCCCAGATTTGTCCTCCTCTCTGCCTGCCAGCCCTGCCTATCCTCTCTCCTGTCTCACTATTGGTCATACAGCTCTTTATTAGTCCAATCAGGTGTTTTAGACAGGCAAAGCAACAGAACTTCACAGAGTTAAACAAATGCAACATAAAAGAATGCAATACATCTTTGCATCATTAAAACAAATGTTTCACAGCGTAAACAAATGTAACATCTTAAACTAGTATTCCACAACATCACCATGATACCAACATCATTTAAACATATTCAGTATTCATCCCTGGCGTACAAATGGACTTTGGGAACCCATTCCACATGGAGGGATGCTCTCTCAGCCTGGACACATGGGGGAGGGCCTGGGCCCTGCCCAGGATGATATGACAGACTTTGGGGATCCCCCATGGAAGGCCTCACCCTCCCTGGGGAGTGGAGAGGGGGTGGGATGGAGGGCTGGGAGGGTTGGTGGGTTGGGGGAGGAGGGGAGGGAGAAGGAGCTGGGATTGACATGTAAAGCTATCTTGTTTCAAATTTAAATTAAAAAATTACAAAAAAATGCTATAGAAAAATATCTCAACAAATAAGCCTCAACAAAATAAAAGTACACCATTGTCTAAAAATGTTATATACTCTGACCAAGTGGGACTCATTTTAAATACACAAGCCTGATTCCATATTAGAAAATCTGCATAAACCAGAAATGGGCAAAGAAAGACAATTACATGATCTTATTAAGAAAAACACAAGCCAGGTGGTAGTGGTACATGCATTTAATTCCAGAACTTAGGAGGGATAGGCAGGCAGATCTCTGTGAGTTCGAGGCCAGCCTGGTCTACAGACTGAATTTCAGACAGCCAACACTACACAGGGAAAAAAATGTCTCGGAAAAAAATGACGAGTGGGGGGGGGGATGAAGCTAAAAACCCAGTAAACTGGGACTAAAGGGAAGCCTAGTCTACTTAGTCAATGTTCTAAAAAGGAGTTCCCGCTAAGACCAGAAACAAGGCAGGGGTGTCCCCTCTCAGCATGCACTTTCAAAGTCATAGTTAATGAAATAAGACAAGATAAAGAAATGTTTGCTGGTTGAGATTGACTTCTTTGTTCATAAATGGCATGATTATCTTTGTATAGAATGTAAGAGAATAATCATAGCAACAGCCCTGCCAGAACTTACAAGCAGACATTACAGCAAGACTGTCACTCACTACAGGGTTCATGTACAAAATTCAATTGGTTTTCTATATACCAAAAATAAGCAAGTGGGATTTTAAGTTAAAAACACAGTACTACTAAAGCATTAGCACTCCTAAAAATAAAATCACTGACTATAAATTTTATAAAATATGTTTTGTACACAACACACACACACACATTCCATATGAGGGAAACTAAAGAAACCAAATCATTAGCTACGTAAATGATGTCTCGTATTTATGGATATGTGGGTACCACTTCTGTGACTGTGTGATCCAGTCACTGTAATTCCACCTGAAGGCCCAGTAACATCTTAAATAGATACAAAATGATTCTATAGCCTATACATGAGCAAACAAAGAAAGAACAGAATAGCCAACACAATATTGAAGGAGGAGAACAAAGAAGGATTAAAACCATCTGGCTTCAAGATGTACTGTATATCTACAGTAATCAAGATAGTATTGTACTGGAGAAACAGACTAACAGATTAATGGAACAGAATGTAGCCCCAAAATAGACCCACAAAAATATCCAACCGAGTATAACAGAGGGACAAGCTCAAGAAAACGGAACATGCATACCATCTTCTCAACAAAGAGTCCTACAACAGCTAGACTTATTCATACTCAAAACTCTGCATTTAGCCTCGGGAGTAAATGTAAAGGACCACACTGTAAAACTATTTCAAAATTGCAAAGGAACAAATCTAAATGTTGGGTTTGATAGATGATTTGCAGTTATAACACCAAATATAATCTGAGAGAGAATCAATAAGCCATCGCTGTTCTTTCTCCTCTACCAAAGACACTGGGGGAAATAGTCACAAAAGACTTATAAAGACTTGTGTTTCAAAATATACAAAGAACTCTCCAAACTTAATAATAAAACAATAAGCCATGGACTGAAGAGATGACTCAGAGGTTAAGAGCACTTGGAGCTCTTGCAGAGAACCTGGGTTCAATTCCTTGCACCCACATGCAGGTCAACCATCTATAACTCCAGTTCTAGAGGATCGGATGCCCTCTTCTGGCTTCCACAGGCACTGCATGCATGAGACGCACAGACAAGAGACCCATAAATAAATTTTAAAAAAGAAAACGAAGGACCAATAAAAGTGTGTCAAATATCACAATACATCTCATTAAAAAAGAAACACTGGTGTAAATTTGGACATGGGAAGAGGTCATAAGACATACAACATTAGGTGAAGGCAAAATAAAGTGACAATGAAATACCACTACACATCAGTTAGAGTAGCTATATCCAGAACAGCGACAATGGTGAATGCTGGCAAGGATGAGGCACAAAAGACATGCTCACTCACTGCCAGGAAGAGAACAAAACGATACAGGCACTTTGAAAGACAACTCAACTATTTTTTCCAAAATTAAATATTGTCTTATCATTTAAGCTATAGTGTTGCTTGGTATTTACTCAAATGTGTCTAAAACTTATGTACACACATACACACACACTGCATATGAGTGTTTACAGTAACTTAATAATTGCCACCAAGATGTCCCTTAGTGACTGGCTAAGTAAACTCAGGCACATCCAAACCAGTCCAGTATGTGGTCATTATTTAGTGCTAAGAGGTGTTAAGTTAGTGATGAAAAGATGTGGAGGAAACCTAACTGCATATTGCTCCCCCCAAGGAAGGCAACCTGAAAAGGGTTCATCCCTTAGGAGCCCAGCTGTGGAACATTCTGGCAAAGCCTGAACTATGGAGACATGAGATGCATATTGTCAGGCTCTGTGAGGGTATGAGGGATGGAGGGAAAGCCCACAGGGCAGTGAACTACTCTGTATGATTCTGTACAGGTGTGATCAAACCCATAGATTACAACACCAAGACTGACCCTGATATGAGTTGTGGCTTCTGAGAGTGACAGCAAATATACATTCATCAGTTAGGACAAGTGTACCGTTGAAGCACACTGATAACAGGGATGGCATGCATGCGTGGGGTAGGGGTGTATGTGCTATGCGTGTGTGTATGCACGCGCGCGCGCAGATAACCACCCATGCACTCAATATGGCGGCCAGAGCAAGACATTGGACCCTTTTCTCCTTTTCTTCTATTGCTCTCCGTCTTGACACCTGAGACAAAGTCTGTCACTGAGTTGGAAGCTGATCGATTTGGCTAGGTAGTCAGCAAAAGCTCCTAGGAGTCACCTGTCTATTCCCCCTATGCCAGATTACAGGCATGTAGCCATGCCTGGTCTTTTACATGGGTGCTGGAATTTGAACTCAGATCCTCATGCTTGCAGAGTAAACACTTTTTACATACTGAGTCATCTCCTGAGCACCTAAACTGTTTTTTAAAAAAATAGTCTTTACAGGGGCTGGAGAGATGGCTCAGTGGTTAAGAGCACTGGCTGCTCTTCTAGATGTCCTGAGTTCAATTCCCAGCAACTACATGGTGGCTCACAACCATCTATAATGAGATTTGGTGCCCTCTTCTGGCCTGCAGGCATATATGCAGACAGAACGCTGAACACATAATAAATAAATCTTTTTAAAAAAAAGTCCTTACAAAGAAAACAAGAGTGTGCCATTGGAAGGTAGCTCTTTCTTGGGATTAAATTAGGATGCTACTGGACCACAGGAGCTAAATGATGTCTCAGGATGAAGCCTCTTGATTGCCTTTCCCTCTGGAATGGCAACATCAGACATCCTCGTCTCTTCCTGGGACAGAAGTCGTTTTCTGTGCAGCATCATCCCATTCATCTTAATTGATCTCATCACCAGGGTAACGAGGCAGTGCTCATGTTCCCATGTGTGTGGATTGACATGCTACCTCATTACTTCAGAAACATACATGATGGTGTCTGGTTATGTACTCTGAAGGAATTTCTCCCCCTCACTGGGATTGGAGGGAGAAGCAAACAGCAAGAAGAGCAGCATGCTGGTTTAATTCTTCCTCTGCTACCTCAAGGCTGAGATGACATTCAGGTTGCTTCACAGCGTTTCATAACTGGGCAACATGCAACATGTAACTGTCGCTCTACTTGAATAGTCAAGTAGCTCTTGCTAAAGGTGTACCCCACATCTGCTCCCTTTTCTTTCTTAGAAACAAAATCAGGGTTCTATTCAAGGGCACAGTGTATCTACCAAAAGAATGTTTCCCTTTTCCTTGAAGGCAGATACAGTCAACAAGAGTATAGTGGACAGAATGCCTGTGTCTCCTAAGAAAACAGTTTAGAGGTGTGTCTCTTTGTCTCCAACAAACAACTTTTGGTTGGAGCTTAGTGGACAACAGTGGACCATGAAATCAAAGAGAGTGAATGTCACGTGGTAAATACTGTTGAGTTGAAAGAAGAGGACCCAGTCTGTCCTTCCTTCCTTCCTTCCTTTTGGTTTTTCAAGGCAGGGTTTCTCTGTGTAACAGTCCTGGCTGTCCTAGAACTCACTGAGATTTGCCTTCCTCTGCCTCCCAAGTGCTGTGATTAAAGTCGTGTGCCACCACACCCAGTGAAGACCTAGCTTTCTAATGAGCTGGTACTGTGACTCTTCTTACCCACTTGGACACTTGTTTCTAGAATCAGTCAGTAAGCCTGCCCTACCACTGCCTCTTCATGAATTTCCTACCTCAAGTCCAAAGTACCTTGATTACAGCTGACAGAATGCTTTTAATTGTAGGAAAATAAACTCCCATCGTGTTTAAGGCAAATGCTGTTGTGGAATATTTAACTATGTAAACATGTGTTACATTTGTTTATGCTGCAGACTATTAACTGTGTAAAGGTGTGTTACATTTGTTTCTACTGCTTTTGTTTAACATGTAAGGATGCATTGCATTAGTTTCTATTGCATTTGTTTAAGGATGTAAGGATGTGTTACAGTTGTCTTGCTGCCTTTGTTTACTTATGTCAAGATGTGTTGCTGTTTCACCTTGCCTGCCTAAGGCACTTGATTGGCCTAATAAAAAGCTGAATGGTCAATAGTTAGGCAGTAGAGTGATAGGCGGGGCTGGCAGGAAGAGAGAATAAATAGGAGAATGAGAAGAACAAAGAGAACAGGGGAGAGAGAGAGAGGGACAATGCCCAGGGCCTGACAGATCTACACAGAAGCAGCAGCAAAAGTAGGACACACAGAAAGAAGAGGTAAAAAGCCCTGAGGCAAAATGTAGATAAAGAGAAACAGGTTAATTTAAGCTGAAAATTCTAGCCAGAAAAGAGCCTCAGCTTGGCCGAGCATTCATAGCTAATAAGAAGTCTCCATGTCACCAGATGGGAGCTGGTTGGTGGCCCAAAAGAAAAAGTCTGGTAAAAGAAACAAACAACAAAAAAACAAAAAAAAAAAACACTTCTTAACTGATAGACCTATCTTAACCTTATGTGTGACTCACTTCCGTGTTAACTCCAACATTTATAGAACTCATGCCAAGAAGATGGGTGGAGCTCCTAGTCTGGCCTGCGCCCTCCTTTGTCCTTTGTGTGGTTACCCAGCCTTGAGTAACCTTGCTCCCACAGACCATCCTTCAGGCCTGGGATGCACAGAGCTCTGAAGGACACTGAAGGCTCTGGAATGGTCTCCAGCCACCTGAGCAGGGAATTCTAAGCCCCTAGGAACCCAAGTGTGGTATAGAAGCCCCAGAAGGAAGGTCCCGGTGGCCCTGCAATCCACTCACCTCTGAGAAGAATACTGCTTTAAGATACAAATACAGTCTCACTGTGTCACCCTTCTGCTTCTGCTACCTGACTTTGTCACTTCTAACTAAATCGTGATGCAAACCGTGACATAGTCTAGTTGACTACTTGTTTTAGAGCCTCAGTAAACGGTCTCTTAGAAAAGCCAGGTCTGTAGCTCGAGCTCTGATGTTTTCCCATCATTCTTAAGGACCCTGTCTTCCTACATTAGGCACTAGGAAGGAAGGCCCTAAGCCTGTCCTATGCCATGCTTTGCCTTGTTAGTCTGTTAAGATGGTTAAGCAGAGGTTTCGCTATTGCTGAACTGCAAACTCTGTGCTAATGGACTGAATGAAGCAGGTGCTTTGGGTCCTCTGGGTCATACCCAGGAAAAATCTCCCAACAGGTTCTTAGCGGGATCTGCATGTTTCCATAAACCTCACACCTTGGAGAGGCAGTGAAGAACGTGTAGAGACCGAACATTCCAGTGTGAATCAGGGACTGTTGTCCACAGAGAGAGCAGGACAAGAGCAGGTAGGAGTTCAGCATGGAAGGAACTCTGTGAGGTGTGTCCCTTAAAGGCACTGGTCTATGTCCCGGTGCACACTGATCTGCCACTCAGCCCCGGGTAACAACAACTGGGAGTTGACGTGACAGGCACAGATCCTCCCCTACAGCTCACCCCAACATACAATGACTTAGATTCCTGTATGGAACCTGTCTGGTCCACATGGCCTGCCCAGTTCGACTGGAAAAGCAGTTCCATGAACATGAGATGGCCTACACTTCAGAACAGCCTTGTGTATCATGGATGGTTTCTTCACTCAATTAGTGACTATAAGGCTTACGTGGGTAATTACCAGAGGACAAGAATGCCTGCCAAGGGGCTTTTCTATCTTTCAAACCATCAGATGTGGTTGGAAGAACACAGAGCAAACATTCAGGGCTTCTGGCCTTCAAGCTCCAGCTTGCTAGTTCATCACATTAGTTCATTACTTTCCTCATAGACTATTTGTGTGTGTGTGTGTGTGTGCGCGCATGTGGGTGCGTGCATGCACGCACCTGTGCAAATATTCCATGATGGTGCTTGTGACATCTTAAAAGCCTTTCTGGCTTACATATCCTTCTCTTGACCACGTCTTCATTGTCCAGATCTCCCCTCAAAGACCAGTTTCTTCCACGAGGCCTTCAATTACCCCCACTCCTCACGGTTCGCCCTTGCAGTGAGGGTTAGGAGAGGATCCTCCGTGCTCCCCCAGAGCTTGCCCTGTGTTCCAGCATCTCTCACTGCCTCTAGCTTCCCTGCCCTTCTGGGAAGACAGAGGCTAAACTGTAGGGCCATCCCTGCAGCACTGGCTCCCAGCAGAAGCTCAAGGAGCCCCAAAGAAAGAGGATACAAGCGGATGGTTTCTGATAGCTGGACCCGCTTCGATGGTCACTGGCCTGGTGATGAAGGAGACATTCCCAGATAATTATTCGGGAACTTGCCAGAAGCATGTTTGTTCTTCAGTCCGCGTTTAGACATACCCTGGGACACATGTCCTGACAGAACATACAGAACGAATCAGACTGCAGCATTTTAAGGGAAAAGACTGAGGTGCTCTCCCATTTTATGGTCTAAGAAACCCAGACTATTATTATATCAGTTCAGCTCTCATTAATAAAACAGAGGAGCCCCTGCCTTCTCATTCGGGCTCTTGACATCAGTTCAAGGGCTGATTGTCCCAAGGCATTATTAATTGTATAGCGACATCATTTATATCATAGGATTGGAAGTGACATACATATCTAACCACAGCACAGCGTTGGTTAAATAAACTATGACACACTCGACTGAAGCATTTGCCTGCAGGCTTTGACAATGGTGTCTGTAATAGAATCTGAAGTTAAAGGCAAGACATGAAATCACATATGCAGCATGACTTCTGTCACACCAAACACATCAAATATGTGCCTGACGTAGAGACGGCAGAACAGTAACAGTGGGTGATTCTACTTCCCTGTGCTCTTCTGTAATGATCTCTCTCTCTCTCTCGATCTCTCTCTCGATCTCTCTCTCTCTCTCTCTCTCTCTCTCTCTCTCTCTCTCTCTCCACCAACTCTCTGTCTCCCTGCCTCTCTCCTCCCTCATCCCTTTTCTCTCTTGGCAGTTTTGAAGTCTCGGGATTGACCCTGCAGCCTCATGCATGCTGGGTAGAGATGCCCCCAGAAAGTTGCATCTCCAGCCACATGACTTTTGCTATTTTATTTTTGTAGTAAAAACTCAAAATCAGGAAATCACTTCCTTGCTAATTGAGAACACGTTATTTTTCTGCTCTGACGCTTTTGGCTCACAGCATTGGGTGTGTTTGCCTGAAAGAACAAAGACCATACATGAAAGCCTCAGATGCAGAGAGGAAAGCACACTTCCGCATCCAGGCCGGCAGGGGCCGGTGGAATGACACCGGAGCTGATGTTCAGGGCACAGGGCGGAGGGGCGGGGATCTGACTATACACCTCGTGAAGCTGTGTGGAGTACGTATTACTGTTATCCCATTTTATGATAAAGTGGAGACAGAGTGGCTAATTTGTACACTGGCAAGTAGGAGCATGGCCCCAGATCAGGGCAGTCCCCTCTGCTCCTGGTACTTTCTATGCCACACTTCCTTTCTTGCAAGGACAAAGGCACCATGTCTGTTCCCAGTTTCAGCTTGAACAGATTGTGGACTGCTAGGTCCCAGCTGACTGCAGCCTGTGTGAGCTGGTCTTAGTAATCACTGACTGCCCGTGTTATTGCAATGCCCTGAGTATGGCATGACTTCACACATAAATGGATTGCTTTAGGAGTGACAAGCCTGTTTACAAATGCTTTTGGAGGGGCCAACGTTGCAGACCCTGACTAATATGAACACAGTACACAGCAGCTTTTTGGCTAAAAGGTCAAGGGTGTTTTGATCCCATCAGACAAGAATAAAGACCACCACCACAATTCTGAGCCAAATTTGAAACAAGCTTTAGTTAATGGCCAGTTCCATTCTGGGATTTCCAGAAAATGGTCATGAACTGTGTTGGCCAAGTGCTTCACAAGGATACTTACTTCCTGCCTTTGTCCAATCAGAGCAAGCATACATCCTGACGTACTTCCTGCCTCTGTACCTCCTACCTTCATGTGATCAAGCACATTCAGTGCAATGTGTCAAACACACTTGTTTAGCGAAATGAAAACATGTGGCTTGTTATCTTATATGAGCAGCAGCCCCCAGCATCTCAGGAACTACCTGTCCTTGGGCAAGGGGCTTGCAGGTCAGAGGCATTTTTGTTTTGTGGTTCTCTTAGGCACAGTCATTAAAACTTAAAACACAACTTTGGCTCTCACAGCTGCTTTCTTCTGGCTGACCCTATTAACAGGCAACTTCTTCTTCAGAGGGAGGGCTGCAAGATTGCTAAGCATGACATCTGGAGAGAATCAGCTGTGTTGGAGCTGGGTGTGTCACTACTTAAGGGTAGACCCCATCACCTCCACCTCAGGGAAGTTCAGGCTGAAGGGAAGGGAAACAAAATTCATGAACTCAGTCATGCCAGGAAATGACACCGGGCTTAATGGAAACCCACTACATGTGAAACTTGGAATTTCCAACAAATATGCCTAGGACAGGACTTAGTAAAAAGACAAATTCTGAGAACAAGGCTCAGGTTGGGGTGACTGTGAGTCGTATTACTGTATCACTCTGTCTCCTCTGCTGGTCCCTTTGATATCCAATCATTCACTTTCTCTGGACCTGAACCATGGAGTCAGCAAGCAAATCAGTGACACTGAGCGTCTTTCTTGCCCTTCTCAATGGCCTCTGGGTGCTTACAAACCAGCAGACACCCAATGTGGGAGGAGCAGCAGCCTCAGCGGGCATTGTGGGGGTCCACATCCGTCTCTGAGTACCTGTGGTGGGCTAGGTGGTCCCTGGCCCACTCAAAGATGTCATTCTGCAGTTTAAAAACAGTGCCTGAGTGAAATGGCACCATGCAGGATGTCTTTCTGGAAAGTTCCAACCTCTCTACCCTGTTCTTGCTGCTCACTTCTGCTCTCTTCATGTTGTCCCTGTACCTCACGTCCAACTCCTAAACACGGTCTGGGAGGTCTTTCTACCAGAACAAAGGAGGTCCTCGTTCAGCAGGCTGTAAACTGTTTGGGATAGAGAGGAAGATTGTGTGTTTCCGTGAACTAGGGGGAGACTTGAAACACAAAGTGCCGGTGAAGATTCTGAGTCGGGGGCGGGGGGGGGGGCAATTTCCACTGGGGAAAGAGAGATAAAGGGTGGATAAAGACTTGTTGTTAGCAGAGTGGTACCCTTAAGTACGAAGGCATGCCAACTCTCCACCTGAACCCTTTTGCCCCCTTCCTGACTCGGATGACCTCCAGAAGGTCCAGTTAAGAAAGCAGAGGAGAACAAGAGCGTGAAAACCCCACACCAAGCCGTTTCTCCAGGTCTCTAAAGAAAGGGCTGAGACACGTGTGACTTTGTTTAGAGAGTGCTCCAACTGAGTGTCCCAGCAGGTGGAGGGAGGCAACTTCAGCTCTGTGAGGGATCCAGTGTATCAGACAGTACGCACCAGGCCACTCTCCCCGGTGATATATAAGCAGCAGTACCTACCACGCCAGCACACTATTGAGCCGTTTGTGATGAGAGACAGCAGCAGGATGCCCGGGGTCCCTGAGTGAGGTATCAGAAGCATGAATTCAGGTGCTGGGCTGCTGTAACTGGTAAGACCTTATCTGTAGCCACAGAGCTAAGATATACAGACTTCTAAGCTACACTGCTGGTTTGGGGGCTTGTCTTGTGTTGTTTTATTTATTTACTTATTTTTTGGTTTTACGAGACAGGGTTTCTCTGTATTGTTTTGGAGGCTGTCGGTCCAGCCCAGCCTCGAACTCACAGAGATCCACCTGCCTTTGCCTCCCTAGTGCTGGGATTAAAGGCATGCACCACCACCGCCTGGCATCTTGTGTTGTTTTTAATATAACAAGGCTTTCAGTCATTTGCAAGGTAAATGAGATTGGGAAGTCATTGCAAGCTAAATGAGATTGGGCAGTCATATTTTGGATGGGGAAGTCAATCTAAAAATAAAAATGTAAATTGGTGCACAGTGGTGCTCTTTCTGGGGGTTTTGAACCATGACTCGGGATTGGCAATGCTCTGATTCAGGATCTTCCATCTCATTGAGAGTGGCTTTGTCTCACTGATGAGAAAGGTCTGAAGGAGTTGTTCTATTCTTAAAAGGGACTATTCACCTTAAAGGAGACTCCAGATGCTTCGAGTTATTTGGCTCACCCAATGCTGCTAGACGTCTACTCAATCGTGTTCACCCACTAGTGTCACTGAGAAAAATTAAATCTGGGCCTAGAGGGAGAGGGACAGCTCAGTGGTTAAAGGCACTTTTTGATATTCCAGAGGATCTGAGCTCATGTCCCTGCACCCACATCAGACCATCCACAACTACCTGTAACTCCAGCTCCAGGGAATGCAAAGCCCCTGGACTCCTTCCTCTGCCATGTACATACACACGAATACAAACTAACACACACACACATAATGAGAAACAAGAAAAAATTCACTAAAAAAATTAACTCTGTATGATCCAAGGATATGCCTGGCTTTGAATATGAGAAACAGACTGTCTGGAAGTCAACAGACACTACAGCTTGCTGTAACATTAAAGAGGTCTTTAGGTTTTACCAGATGTTTTAAAATATGATATTCAGAAAGAGTAAGAACACTTTATTAAGTTGGGCAGTGGTGGTGCACACCTTTAATCCCAGTACTAGGGAGGCAGAGGCAGGTGGATCTCTGTGAGTTTGAGACCAGCCTGGTCTAAAAAGCAAGTTCCAGACAGGCTGCAAAGCCACAGAGAAACCCTGTCTTGAAAAACAAAAAACAAACAAACAAAAAAAGAACACTTTATTATTTAAAATCACATAATTTGGGCTTAGGAAAGACTTCAAGTGTCAATCAAGACTACTGTAGCCCAAGGAAAAATTTCTTTCATATGCATTTGTTTATTGTAGTGCCCACCTGGCCTATCTGAACATGACCTAGGAAGGAGAGCACTACGCTCCCTGTTCACAGCTGCAAAAATTAAGGCTTAGATGATATTTGCTCAAATTCATGTAGTTGTCAAAATAGTTAAAGTAAACTTTCCTGTTCTCAGTTCACACCCCTAAGATACCAGTATAGGGGAGAGGCATTTACAGAGACCGCTCTTCTTTCTCAAAGATTGTGACAGTCCTTTAATGCGTATACTTCTTAAGGAAACCCTAAGCAGGACATCCCAAAGGTCTAGAAACATTGTTCTCCTCCAGTTCAGCATAATCCAAAAGCAAAACAAAATGGAATGCGACAAAAGAAAGGCATGGTGCTGACAGATTAGAACAATGGCTTTAGTTCTAATTCCTCTTTCTGGATGGCTTCCTTACAGAAGCCTTTCACTGCAACAATGGATGAAGGGTTTGGGCCCGGTTCCAAGCAAGCACATAGCCGAGCCAAAAATACTTCAAGGTATACCTTCGCTCTTGCTGTGATTATAACTGTAAAGCTGAGACCCGTGAGAACGTGACTCGAACAGACTGAGCCAATGATACAACAGAACAAAGAAATCGTGAGTCTTGTGTTTGGCCCACGGGCCTCTCTCTCCCCACTTAGCTGGCTGGCATTTCACTCTGATCTGGTAACAACAGGAAGCAGCTGGAGGAGGGGAGCGCCCACCTGCGGATAGCATCTGTAAGTGGTAAGAAGGTGTGTGTGCCCAGGGTGTGTTTGGGTGCAGTCCGTGTGTGCATTAGAGACAGGCTGACGGGAAAGCTGGGCACGAGTGAGAGCAAGATGAACATCAGGAGGTGGAGACAGTAGGGATAGAAGTCAGAGTCTGACAAACTGAACGTCAGGAGGTGGAGACAGTAGGGATAGAAGCCAGAGTCCAACAGGGTTCATGAGCTTCCTTCCTACCCATGCTTATATAGTGCTGTCCGTTCCGGTCTAAAACTGTGGACGCCGTTCCATCGTCTTCACTGAGCAGAACAGAACAGAGCAGAGAGGCGGAGCTGACAGTTCCCACTGATGCCCTGACTCTCATGCATGTGTATTCCCCCTGTGCCTGTCCCAGGTGTACAGTGTCTTAAACCGGTCCTCTGTCCTAGGTTGCACGACTGTGCTGCCTAAGACGGAAGACGTCCGTAAGCAAGGTCCCTGGTGAACCCAGCCAGTCACCCGGGGATTCTTCTCCACATGTATTACCCTCACAGCCACAGGAGACTGGAGCAAAGGCTGCACCGAGGCATGCCCTGAGGCAGCCTGTCATCTGAAACTGCTTTCCTCCTCCTCTGTTTCATGATCAAAACAAATTCCTGCTGGGCATGCTGGCACACTCCTGAGCTCCCAGCGCTTGGGAGGCTAACATGGGATTGCCATTCATTGGAGACCAACCTGGCCTTCAGTGAGAGCCTGCCTCAAAAGGAAACAAACTGTCCAGTCGCAGTGGGTGTTGGAAGGCGGTGTCACTTCCACCGGTGAGCAAGAGGAAGGCTGCAGCATACAGCTCTGAGCTTGCCTCTTTCTGAGAGATGAAAACAAATCATTGCTTGGGTTTCCCCTGGCACCCGTGAAAACAGATGTTTGCTCCCGATTAGATAGATGGAGTGCGGCTGTTCTGTTCTCTAATTCAATTTTCTGGTTGCTTAAAAGTCCAAAAGAACTTTCCAGGTGGGCTCAAAACCCAGCCAAAGGGTATTCCGCTTTTACTCATAACTTGCCTGTGCTTCCAGTAAGTAATGAAAAAGGAACTAGACTCAACTAGTCAAAATCTCCACTGAGACAGGCGGGTTGAGGAGAGGAGAGGTTTGTGGGAACGAGCCTGCTTGCGCTCTGAATCTAAAGGCATTATTCCGTCAAAGGGTTAAATAGGAAAAGGAGGGTGCACACCTCCTGGGGTCTAAACTTATTCTTGTCCATCTCACGTGCCAGCGCTACTGTTTAGAGTGTGGAGAAATTTCCATGAGTTTCCCACTGCTGATACTGGGTCAGCACTAATTCACTTACAGATGATGCTAACAATCTGTACAACTAGTCTAGAAAGTCTCCAACAGGGCCTGGCACATGTGTCCACCATCTGGCAGGTGGTGGCTCTGAGATGGCTGCCACCTGCTAGCACTTGTCTTAACAGATCACGCAGCCTACAGCAGTTGGACAGAAGTTTAAAAGGCAACCTAAGTGGTTCTAAAGCAGAAAAGTCTGCCAAGAAGTAAAGGGATGTTGCATCAGTTATACATTTTTATAGATTATTTATTATGTATACAGTGTTCTGTCTGCATGAATGCCTGCATGCTGGAAGAGGGCACCAGATCTCATTATAGACGGTTGTGAGCCATCATGTGGTTGCTGGGAATTGAACTCAAGACCTCTGGAAGAGCAGCCTGTGCTCATAACCTCTGAGCCATAAAAAGTCTCGATATGTAGCCCAAGTTGGCCTTGAACTCACAATGTTGCCCAGGTTGGCCTCAAACTTGCAGCAATCCGCCTGCCTCAGTTTCCTAGAATTAAAGGTAGAAATCACTACTCCTGGATGATAGTTTTTAAAAGCATGTTATTGGGAGAGGAGTGTACTTGTTAATGTGTATATATGTGTATGCACACGCGCCTGGAACCAGAGGTTGACCTTAGGTGTTGTCTTAAGAGTTTCTGCTGCTGCCAAGAGACACCATGACCATGGCAACTCTCATAAAGGAGAACATTTGAAGGGGTGTTTTACATTTTTAGAGGTTTAGCCCTTATCATCATGGTGGGACATGGAGGCGTGCCGGCAGACGTGGTACCAGAGAAGCAGCTGAGAGTTCTACATCTTATGCAGGCAACAGGAAGTGATCTGTCCCATTGGGTACTGCTGGTGCGCATATGAGACCTCAAAGCCAGTGTCTACAGTGACACACTTCCTCCAATAAGACCCCCACCTACTCCAACAAGGCCACACCTCCTAACAGTGCCACTCCCTTTGGGGGCCATTGTTTTTCCAGCCATTACAGGGTCTTTCCTGGGTCATTCTCCACCATTAGATTTTTGAGATGGAGTATCTTACTGAGTCCAGAGCTCCCCAGTCCTGCTGCTCCAGCATCCAGGGAGCTGCAGGCTTCCACCTGTGTCTTCCTCCCTCCCACAGATGTGGGGTGACAGGTGTGCTCCACTGCACTTAGCTTTTTAAGTGGGTTCTGAGGACTCGAACTAAGATTCCCACGCTTGCACACAGGCAACTTACACGCCAGACCACCTTCCAGTCCCACGAAAACATTTAAAATGTCTCTTTTAAACATGCCTGGGATGGATGGAGGAAGGACTCAGAGAGCCTGGGCTCTGGCAGAGGAGCTCCGGGCTGTTGACGGCTGCTGGAGGTTGCTCATGCCTTATCGGGTGACTCCACATTCACATGCGTGTGGTGTTGTTAATTGGACTCACCCAGTTTTGAAGAAGAGGAGGATGAGGAGACCAAGTCTGGAGGGAGATGTGAAAGGAGAAGTAGCTGGATGCATGAGGTCAAAATATATTGTATGTGTGTGAAATTTTCAAATAATGAAAAAAATCAATAAAAATGTCTCGGAGAGTTCTTCCATGAAAATTCTCACACTCAATTGTTGGTCAGAGGGGCAGCTGTTATTCTAGGCTCCTGAGCTAGCTTTCCTTTACTGTGTGAGTACAAATTTAGTAGAAAAAATGGCTATGGTGGCTAGTTTCATGGTCAACTAAACACAGTCTAGTATTGCCCCAAAGGGGTCTCGGGGAGGGGTTGTCTGGATTAGACTGGCTTGGGGGGATGTCTCTTGGGAATTATTTTGATTACATTAACTGAAGTGGGCGGCCCTGTCCTACTGGGGGTGGCATCATTCCCTAGGGGGATCCTGGATTATATGAGTGGAGAGAGTGAGCTGAACACTTGCACACAGGCACTAATTCAATGCTCTGCTTTTGATTGTGGATGTGATGAGACCTTGACTACAATGCTGGACTGACACCTAAAATTGGTGGCCAAATAAACCCTCGCTCCCTTAGGTTGCGTTGGCAGGATAGTTTATCATAGCAACAAGAAACAGGACTAAGGCAATGGCCTAGCAAACAATAGTATCCCAATAGCAGTGAATATAATTGGCTCCTAGATCTTGTACTTTAAATACAAGCGTTTTTTAAATAATGCATATAAAATACAAAGTGTACTATTCCCACCACAGGGAACTGGGACTTGGGAGAAATAGCTGATGCAGAATGAGGGCAGGAAAGTCCAGGGGGATTGACATATGCTACTGTGGGGAGCAAGAGGGAGGGAGTGGTCCAATGATGGGTTGGGCTTTAGCTCTGAGCTAAAGTGCTCACCTACAAGCACAAGGCCCTGGGTTTAACCCTCAGCCCTGCAAAGAAAGGAAGAACTAGTCTGGAGGGATTAGGTAGAAAGTGAGGTATGGGTCTATCTGTAATGCCTCAAAATGAATAAGCTAGGGCAATCGGACCATTGAAACAAATAACAACAGCCATTAAATATGACCCACTTAATAAAGAATCCACAGGCCCAAAATAAGCAACAACAAAAATGTAAATACTTCCTTACAGGAGAATGCCAGCCAACAGACGCAGAAGAAATGAATGATAGCTACAAATTCTTATTTTGCGTCTGTCATGGGCATAACTGATTTAGGAATCATTGCCAGTGTAAGCTAAAACTATAAGGTAAAAATTTGATGAAGATAAAATATTTACATGGTGTGCTGGTATTTTGTTTGCACTCTAACAAATAAAGCTTTCCTGGAGATCAGAGTGCAGAGCTATTAGTTAGCCACAGAGGCCAGGCAGTGGTGGCACACACCTTTGATGCCAGTACTTGGAATCTCATGCCTTTAATCCCAGTACTAGAGAGGAGGAAACAGGAAGTGATGTGGCTGGGCAGAGAGAGGGATGAGGATTCAGTAGAGGTAAGTGGCTGGCTGCTCTGTTTCTCTGATCTTTCATCATTTACCCCAAGGTTTTTATTATTAAGACCAATTAGAATTCACTCTACAACACAGTCTCATAACACATGAAACAGAGACTTTGCATAACTTGCCCATTTATCACAAAAGGAAAAATTTAGGCATCTTCAGCAGAGAAACGTGGCAGAGGCCACCTTTGCCAAGCGATCAAACATTGACAGAGGGCTTAATGCTGAGAGGAACATGAGACTGTTAGCGCAGTGTTCCCGCCCCCAAATGCACACTCTGTGTCCAGTAAGGGAATGCAAGCAAACCCTAACTGAATCACTCTACAAGGAAAATGACCTTGGCCAGTCCATTTCACAGACATCAACCTCGGAAGATTAAAGAAAAGACCGAGAAACTGTCCCAGACTGAAAGACCATGGAGCGGTAACACCACTCTCTAATAACGTGCGACTCCAAATTGGGTCTTGGACTAGGACTCGGATGAGCGCAACATCATTACATTGCTGGGCTTGATAAGTGCCATGTCTATGCTTAGTGGTTTTGTTACAGGGAAACGCACTCTGAGATTCTTAGGAATGAAAGAACGTGAGGTTTAATAACACTCACAAAAGATTTCAAGAGAGACAGACAAATGTGCGTGGACACAGATGTGGAAAGAGGAACACGTCAGGGAGAGGAGCCGTGAGGCGCTAACTGTTAGGCCATCTAGGGCAAGAGATAAAGATGCTCTTATGAGGCTTTCACAGTTCTCAGTGTGTCAAAGCCCAAGCTTTAAACAGAAATGGTTTCAAAATGAAAGTTAAAACTAAAGAGGGAAACTTCAAAGGCATCCTCCTGTGAAGTCTCCGGCTCTCGTCCTCGTCCACGGCTCCTGTGGTGACTTTCCAACCGCCTCCCTCCGGCCATCCTTTCATCGGCACCATGAATGGGTCCTCGGCCCACATCCCCCAACACCTGCCCTGCTCTCGCTTACTGTGCGACAACCTGCCCAGGCTGCTGTTCCCATAAAAGCTGAACTTGGCAGCAATTGGTGATCATCACCTTTGAAGATCTGGCCCCTTACACTCATCTCCCCCACCTGGGCTTTCAACGCGACAAATATTTATGTTTGGTTTTCTGCCGGCAGACAAGACGATCAGCACAATCAAGACTCTGTCTTCAGGGAATCTCCAGTGCATGGAAGATGAAAGAAGCACAAAGCAAATGTAACAAACTCAAATATGATGCAGACTGAGATTGGAGTCGCAAGGCAGATAAGTGAGGTCTGCAGGGAATATCAGCGGGGGCCCGGACAGACAGATATATGCTAAGCCTTTCTCACCCAGCAACCCTCAGGTTGGGAGGGGTTATGGTGGAAGCTTCACCCCAGCCCCTGGCATCCATATCCCCAAAGAGTCTGGGACGTTATGGTAGAAGTTCCATCCAAACCTCCTCCCCTGTCTCCCTCCAAACCCTGCAGCATCTCAGAAAGCCCGCCAAATGATGACCCCTCCCTCAGAGATGCTCAAGACCACTCTCACAGGGTATTTAAACTGCCTCCCAGAAAATAGACCTGTTGTTTTCCTGTCTGTCTTTCCCATCTCCTCTCTGGGGGGGCTGGAAGACTGTCCAGGAGTGTTGTAACCATTAAAAGCCGACTTTTTCTCAGCTCAGAGCTGCCACACCTGTCCTGGTGGCACCAAGGCGTATCATGTTCCCAGCATAGCAAGCTTTAGTGCCGAGATTTTATCGTCTTTTGTTGCTTAGGCATGATTGACAGAATCATGTGTCGGGGGGATGAAATTCAATCTGCAGTCCCCTCTCGTCCAGTGCCAACCTTCTGTTCATCTGATTGTCTTTCTGGTGCTCTGTCCACATCTTGGGGCTCTCTAGGGGCCAGCTTGAGTCATTGCTTTAGCATGACAAAGACTGGCCTAGCAATTAAGCAGTGCCAGGCTCTGAGCTAAGAACTGCAAAGGCTACATCTGTTCTTTACCAGCATTTTTGTCTTTGTCCTGCACCAACTTGCCTTACTTAGCACATGACCTCCAAGTCCTTCTTTTTACTCGATGATGTCACCAGCTCTTCCTCTCTCTCATCCCCAGTCCTCCTGAGAAGTTTTTGCACTCCGATAACCCTCTCTGCTGATGCAGCAATCCAAATCAGACCAAGTCAAACCGAGTTAGAAAAAGCCCACGTTTAATGGGTACAATACTCCTGGATGGCCTTCCAGTCTCCCAGAGAGGAGATGGGAAAGGAGACTGGAAAAACCACAGGTCTATTTGGAGGGGGGAGTTTAAATACCCTATGGGAGTGGTCTTGAGCATCTCTGGGGGAGGAGTGGACTTTCTGAGATGCAGCAGGGTTTGGAGGGAGATGGGAGAGGGGGCTTGGGTGAAATTTCCACCATGACATTGTGCATCTTCCAAGATTCATCTAAAAAAAAATCTGATGTTTAGTTGGGGCTGAAGAGACAGCTCATTGAGTAAAGTGCTTACCAAGAAAGCAAGCAGACCTGAGTTCAGATCCCCAGCAGCCACTAAAAACCTGGCACAGCGCCACATGCTTGCAATCCCAGACCTAAGGAGGCAGAGGCATGGGGACTCTAGGGACATGCTGACCAGCCAGTGTAGCTGAATGAGTGAGCTCCTGGCTCAGTGAGGAAGTTTGTCTTTAAAAATAGGCTGGACAGCAATTACAGAAGACTACAGATGTTATCCTTTGGCTTTTCTATGCACACACATGTGTGTACACATGCATACGCACAAATGTCATGCTGAGCATTGGATCTGAACCACACTGAAGTCCATCCATTTACTTCTTCAATCAGACAGTGTGGTAACCACGCTGTCACTCCACACCACACGTGGTGGTCACTCTCTCTACCTCTGCCTAAGTCCTTCCCTCACCTCCCCCCTTTTTCTGCTTAGATAAATCCTTTTTATCTTTCAAAGGCATTAGGCTTTCTCCAGATGTCCCAGCCTGTGTTCATATTTCTGCAGCCAGGACAGTGTGAAGCCTTTGAATAATCTAAGTCCACACGTGTTGTAGGAGACTGTCCTCACTGCATACATATCCAAACAGCTCTGTTAGATTGTAAGCTCCTACAACAAGAGCCATTTCTTACAGAGCTCCCTGCATCCATTCCTCAGAAGCCCTTAATGGTTTACGCGCCCTCACAGGGAACCAACAGTGGGTTTACACAAAAACAACGACGACTCATTGGAACATGGATGAAAATAACCAAATGTTTCTAGCTTTCAAAATGATTTTTCTACTGCAAGATTAGAAATGTCCATATGCCGGATGAAGTTCAGTCGGTTTTACTGTCAGTTAAATCTGTTTATTTAGTGACACTGCATATATTGAATCTTTACAGTTTAAAAGGCACAGAGGCAGCATCCTGGAACACTCCTGCGAGGGGACCTGAGGCTGGCACCAGGAGGAACTGGGGCAGGATAATTGAAAAGTCTGAACTGTGGGGAACGGGACTGCTGGTGAGAACAGCTAATGAGAGGATGATGGTGTCTGACCGGGGGGGGGTGCAGCAGCTAATGGAAAGCCCTGTGTCTGTGAGACTCAGTTCCACTGAGCATCTTCATTAATGGAAGAAGCAAGGGTTACACATTTGGTTAATAGCATTTTGAGCTGGTTCTAAATTGGGAGGTGCAGCAGACAGCATTGAGGACAGGGAAGTTACACAGATGGGTCTACAGATTAGAAATATGCATAAAAATTATCGCAATGAGATTTGATTTAGGAAAAATGCAAATGGAAGCAGCGAAAGGAGACATCATCCAAAATGCAGGCTCACCCCACAGACTGGAAACCTAGAAAGTAGCAATGTGTCTGTGAGGACAGCAGGAGAATCGGGACATATTGTAACAGCGTGTAGCTCAGCTCAATGGCAGGTGGCAGGAAGAGAAAAAATTGTTAAAGACTGCATCGCAACAGTCATCCTTGACATCCATAAACACTGTGGGAGACTTGCTGGGAAAAGAAACCGACAAAACCACACTGGACATTTGGGCTTCGTTCTTTCCATTGTTAGAAAGGGCTGAGCCTCGAAGCTCAAGGTCCTGACCTGCATGTAGTTCTCTGTGATTCTGGCAGAAGGGATTGGTAAGACAGTGCAGCTCTCCTCAAAATCCTCTTCGTAAGTCCAGCACCCCTTCATGATAGAAGTGCCAGAGAAACTAGTCCAACTTCCCTTCATGATAAAAGTCCTGGAGAAACTACCAATGCAGGAGACCCATCTCAACACAAAAACGCTGACACACCAAGCCACAGCTAGCATCTTATTGAACAGATGAAATATAAAACATTTCCACTAAAATTAGGAACAGAGCAGGTATGCTCTCTGCTGTTCAAATCTTAGTTAGAGCATAAGACTAGCGAAGGAGATCAAGGGATACAAATAGGAAAGGAAGAAGTCAAAATATTCTGTTTGAAGATGACAATACTTGGCCAGAAACCTGATAAACACATTCTGCAGCAAAGCAAGACATAAAAGTAACACACACAATAACCTTGCCATGTACAGTGAGAAGATACAGATGTCAAGTCTCGCCACATAGCTACAGTAATAAAAAGAGCATGGTGCTGGCATTAAAACAGATACACTGATAAATAGAATGGAATTGAGGACCCAGATACGAGCCACACCCCAACAGTCACCTATTCTTGACAAAGGGCCAACAATGGACGTTGGATAAAAAACAGCATCTTCAGCAAATGGTGCTGGCTAAACTGAATAGTTACACACAGAAGAATAAAATTAGATACTTGTCTCTCACCATGTGTAAGAATCAACTCCAGGTGGATCAAGTACCTCAACATGAGATGTAATGTCCTAAGTCTGAGAGAGGAGTAGGGAATATGCTTGAGCTTATTGGCACAGAAAAGGAGATTCTGAACAGTACCCGGGAGTGTGGGCATTAAAATTGACAATTAACACAGGGACATCACAAAACTAAAGACTTCTATACAGTAAAGGACACTGTCATTCAAGGGTGTGGCAGCCTAGACAATGGGAGATTCTTTACCATCTAGCAAGATGGTCAGTATCCGCAACACACAAAGAATTAAAAAAAAAAAAACTAAGCATCAAGAAGACAAACAATTCAGTGTGCAAACATGGAACTATTCTTAGCGCAGAACTAAACTAAAAGTTCTCAAAAAAAGGGGAAATATAAATAGTAAGAAACAGTTGTTTGGGGGGCTGGAGAGATGGCTCAGAGGCTAAGAGCACTGGATGCTCTTCCAGAGGTCCTGAGTTCAATTCCCAGCAACCACATGGTGGCTCACAAACATCCGTAATGAGATCTGGTGCCCTCTCCTGGCTTGCAGACACACATAGAGGCAGGATGTTGTATTCATAATAAATAAATTAAAATCTTAATAAAAAAGAAAACACATATATATAAAATAATTTTAAAAAAAAGAAACAGTTGTTTGTCTTTAATGTTTAACTTGCTTAGCCATCAGGAAAATGTAAATTAAAACTGCTTTGAGATTTGATCTTACCCCAGTCAGAATGTCACACACACACACACACACACACACACACACACACACACACACAAACACACTGACATGGATGTGGGTGAAGTGGAAACATTTATTCACTGATGGTGGGAGTAGAAACTTGTGCAGACACTAAAGAAATCCATGTGGAGTGTCTTCACAAATCTAGAAATAGATCTTCCACATGATCCATCTATCCCTGTCTTGGGCATATACACAGAGGACTCCACATCCTACTACAGAGATAGCTGCTCATCCATGTCCATTGCTGCTCTACTCACAATAGCCAGATGTTGGAAACCACCTGGATATCTATCCGGCTGTGGTCTCTGGTGGGTTGACTACACTCCAGTGAATGGTCACACACCCAAGAGACATGGTGATTTAAAAGGGAAAAAAAGAGGGGGTTGGTGGGTAGGGAAGTCAGTCGATCTGGAAAGAGTTGTGGAGATGATGGATGAAGTCAATCAAAATACATATAAAATTCTTAAAGAACTTGTTTTTAAAGGAAAAGAGAAGAGTCCCCACCCTACTTGGAGAAGGCAGCCCAGCCTCTGGGGCAGTGTGCCGTCTGTATAGGCTCAGTCCCTTTTTTCAGGCTTGCTGTAGCTGTCACATGTCCACTCTCTTGTGACAGTTTGTTGGGCGATTTTATCTCACCTATTTTCACTGGCCTAGATTTCCAACAATAAAGAAAGAGACGTCTTAGGGGGTTTGATAACCTTACTCTCTACTTTAGAGGGGACCTTTGTGTCGGTAGGATGGATAGTCAGCTTTCACAGGTAAAAACAGACAGAATGTCACAGCAGTGTCAGGAGTGGTCCACTCTCCCCCACTTCATCAGAGTCTCCTGCTGTGACTGATGGAGGCAGATCATGGCCCAGTGCTTTAATTAACCCCATTTCAGAGGACAAAGGGACTACTCGAGGACACAATACCCCTGTTTCCGCCACCTGTCCCCAGTGTCCCCAGGAGAGCAACGCGGCAGAGGAAGGCAAGGTGGGGCCTTCCTTAGTCACCCAGGAAGTTAAGCCCCTCAGGAGTCCAGCTGTAGCCCCCTGTTCCGTTACATGGAGGAAACGGAAACGACGCCCATCCATCTGGAAAGGGGGACCGCGGACTGTTGCTAGTGCGCTAATGGAAGCTCCCTGTGGAGTTTGCACTTGTGGTCAGGGAAGGTGGCAAATCTGAGAGAGAATCTGCGAGTTCACATCTGACAGCCGCTGAAGGAAGGCTCCAAACCTTGGAGCCTGCTGGTGTTCCCGTGTTTGTCTACCCAACTGCCATTGCATGGTGCTGTTGACAACACGAGTCACCTGAGGGTCCTGCCCCATGTGTAGACTCCCTCCTCGGTGTGCAGCCCCACAGAAATCTAGCCCTAGGGGGATAGTTGGTGGCGCTGAATGTAGCTCACAATCCCCAGGGTCCTATGACCATGGCCTGAGTCTCACTCGTGCCAACTCATGGACCCTGTCACTCCCCGCTCATGCCTTCCCAGGGCATTCAGAGCAATGTCTAAACTGCCTGACAAAGTGTTACGTGAGTGTGGCCTCTGACAGCCTCTCCGGCTCCTTTATAACCATCCTTTCCCAAACACAGGCTGGCCACACCACACACTGCCTTAGCTCTTTCTTCCGGCTACAACTACTGGAATGTTCTTCTGACTTTTTAAAAAGCCTTTTGTTCTTTTCTGGAGACAGGATCTCCTGTAGTCCAGACCCGAAACTCACTATGCATCTGTGGAAGACGACCTTCAATTCCTGCTTCCCCAGCATTGACCTCCCAGGTGCTGGATGACAGGTATTTGTCAACACAACTGGTTTACCTGGCACACAGGATCTGCGGGTTAGGCAAGCACTCTCCCACCCCAGTTACGTCCCCAGCTCCCCAAATGCTCTTCCCCTGATCTTTGTTCCTTGGGGCATCCTCTGCCAGGTCTGCTCTGACCATTCCCTAAAGCAGCCGCCTCCCTGCAATGTCACATTGCTGTCCTTACATTCTCCGTGTGCTTCTTTGTCTGGATGCGTTCATTTATGTATTTGTTTGCTGTGCATTAGTGCTCTCTCCTCCTGCTACATGTGTGTCCTGAGGGCAGGGACGCAAGTTAGCACTGCTTTTTTATTATGTCGTTACTGTTGTAATAATTATGTTCATACCAAAGTTCATAGCCCGTGATTATGTGATTCCCTTGGTGTGTTTATAGGTAAAGTCTGGTCCATTCCCAAATCACACTGTAATTTCTGCGTTCTGGCCTGGCATTTTTAGAAGTTACTTTCCACCTTCGCAGTAAATGCAAGCCAAATAAACTAAAGACCAGAAATCTTACACCTATGGGAGCCTTAAGGTAATACCACAGCCCTATAAACTAGCAAAATGGACACAGTGTAGAAGCTCATAATCCAGGGACAGAGGCCTGCCTCTGGAGCCAGGAGAAAAAGCATTACATTGTAAGTGATGGATGGTGGCCCTCGGGTGTATAATGAAAGCTAAATCCACAAGGGAGTCCAATCCTAGGGAAGCCTAGCATATCCATGAATTCTACCTGCAGGACTTGTCAAGTTCTCACCATGAAAATCTCAGGGAAATGGCCTCGGGCTTCTTCAGGAGCAGATGAAATCGGACATTTTATAATCTAGTCAGGGTTCTCCATTCCCCTTAATAAGGCCTGTTCCCTAAAGAAATGTTTTACAGGAGTCTAACCAAGGGGAGTTTTACCAAAGCCTAACCAACCTATAAATAGAAAAACATCCAACTGGCATGGTGGTCTACATCTTTAATCCCAGGACTTGGGAGGCAAAGGCAGGTAGATCTGTTAGTTTGAGGTCAGCTTGGTCTATAGAGTGAGTTCCAGGAAAGCCAAGGCTACACAGAGAAACCTTGTCAAAAAGGAGGAGGAGGAAGGAGGAAGGAGGGAGGGAGGGAGGGAGGGAGGGAGGGAAGGAGGAAGGAAGGAAGGAAGGAAAGAAGGAAGGAGCCCAACTGAGGCATGCAAAAACATTGAGACCTAATCATAGGCTGTCTTCTGTCAGTCAGTATCCCTTGACTGTGACAAGATGTTTGGGATGATCACATTTTGATTTGGTGTTTCAGAGATACAATCCACAATCGGTTGACCTGTGGCATTGTGGCAAGGGAGGCTGATCACTCACTGTAGCCAGGAAGCAAAAATAGAGGAGGTCGCAGGGTCCTTATGCGCCCTTGAACATCTCCATGCCTTTACCTCCTGCCACGGGCCTCCACCTCCTAAAGGTTCTTCCACGCCCCAGTAGAGCCATAGGCAGGAGACAAGAGCCTCTGGGGGAACGTCCTGATCCAAATGCAAACTTCTCACTGGCGAATATGCCTCTCCAGTGACTAGCAATTTAGTGGAACTCCTGCACACTTGTGTAATTAGAGGGGGCTGTGCAGACGAAGCTACATCCATACCGTAGTTAAGAAGTCACTAGGAAAACAGAATCATGGACACCTGAGGCCATTTTAGCCAATTGACACATGGGCTACATCAAACAGTAAACGCATCCCAAGCCAGGAAGTATAAAACTTAACCCCAAACCCTGTCCATCGCAGGGCCTTTTACCTGCTATACAGTGTCCAGCTTAAAAAAAATGTACATTGCATTATAAAAGGAAAATAAACAGCCGAAAAAGACAAACCCAGCATCTGAACCAGGCCTCCAGAGAGCAGAAATGCTGGAAGGACCAGACAGGGAATATAAAATGAGTATGATTAATATTCAACAGCTATATGAAAAAAAATGGACACCATGCATTAACAGATGGGCACCTAAGCAAGGGGAGGGGGGACTTGAAGAATGAAAAGGACACACTAGGAGCCAAGGGTTCTGTGGCAAATGAAGAGACTTGGGTGGCATGAATAATAAAAACCCAGAGACAGATATTAGAGTTCAAGCTGAAGATCAGAGAAGCTAAGCAGTCAGCCACCAGAGAGTTCTCACCTCTGCCAAGGCTAAGAGCGAAAGGGAGATCCACCAAACCTCAGATTGCATCTGCAGACTGCACTGCTCTCCACCGAGCCTCAGAATCCTAGACTGCCCCCAGAGACCGCACTGGGCTCCCTATAGTCTCTCTAGTCCTGGGATTAAAGGTGTGAGCTGTTTCTCTTTTAGACTGATTTACTCTAATGTAGCCCTGGGTGGCCTTGAATTCACAGAGCTCTATCAGCCTCTGTCTCTGGAGTCCTGGGATTAAAGGTGTGTGCCACCACTGCCCAGCTTCTGGGCTGTAGCTAGCTTTGCCTTCTGATCTCCAGGCAAGCTTTATTAGATCATAAACAATATATCACCCACAACTTTGTATGGACTCATCAGCCCAACAGACCAGGCCTAGCTGAGGGCATCCATGAATTTAAAGCTATATTAATAGAAATGTCTTAATCTGGAAAGGAAGAGGAAAGATGTCCCTGAAGCTGGTTGTGGGACCGTCACAAAGGGCGCAATCTGGTTAGTGGGGATGCCAAAAGGAGAGCTAGACAGGACCTAGTGAGACATTTGAACTTGTAACAGATCCTTTAAAACTGACCTCAGACACCAAGATGCCTGAATGGAATGCTCAGGGAGCCCAGGACAGGATTCCCTACACTCAGGAGCATCTAAACTGCAGGAAGCCACAGAAAGGAGGAAACCTTCGATACGGTGACGGGAACACTTGGCCTGTTTCACGGGAGCAATGGAAGACTACACCAGTGACGACAGTCAAATAGTGATAATAGTCACCACCAGCCTAGGCCGTGCTAAGTGAGACTGCTCCTCAAAAGCAAAGTAGACTTTTCTCACAAAAACTGAGAGAATTGGTTGCCTGACTTAAAAGACACGATGAAGGAAGATTTCAAACGGAAAGGAGATTAGGTCAGAAATGTCAGATGTGAGAGAGAGTAAAAGAAAGTAAAGAAATTCTCCTATTTCTTACACTTAACATGTGTACCACTTAACAGCAACAATGTATATGGTGGTCATTTATAGGTTTTGAAGAAGCCACAGGAATGGCATCAGTGTCGTAAAGAACGGGAGGGAGGGATTGGAACCCTCTTCCGGTTTGCACTATTGACTTGAGGCCTGGGTATGTGGGGCAGTCTGTAAAGGATTTCCTCCGCATGCATGAAGACATGAGTTCAGCTCCCCAGTACCCACAGAAAAGCTGTGTACACAGCAGGAGCCTGTACTCTGAGTGCTGGGGAGGCAGACAGGAAGGTCCCTTGGGCGTTGATGGTCCTAGCCAAATCCATGAGCCAGGTCCCATATTCTCTGCAGTTATGAGAAGAACAGTTGGTTAAAAGACAAGACCCCAGCTGTGTCAAGACCTGTATTAAGATAACCACAGGGCTGGAGAGATGGCTCAGTGGTTAAGAGCACTAGCTACTCTTCCAGAGGTCCTGAGTTCAATTCCCAGCAACCACGTGGTGACTGGATGTAGCACTTTTAGAAGAGCACTCACCCCAGCTGCTCAGTCAAACCCAGTATTCATTGTTCAAACAGTGAACTGAGACCGGCTTCTGCTCTGGCAACCCACCACGGATGCTTCCAGCCGGGTAGATGCTGAGTGACTGATGGACCTGAACTCCATCCAGGTCCTGTTAGCATTCTCTCAGCTCCCCCCCTCCCCCGCCTTTGATGGTGAGAGCTGCCCTCCGGCACCTCATGGCAGAGCCTTTGATCTCCAGGCGTGTGCAGCCACAGGGAACTGTTGCACACCAAGGACTTGGGGAGAAGTAGGGGAAACAAACAGGATTCCTGGGGACAAGGTAATGCCTGTGGGAACATGGAAGAAAACATCCCTCTTTGATATTTGCTTTTCTAGCCAAGTAACTCAAGTGTTTGCAAAATCAGTTCTGGGCACTGGCCAGTTACTGGCTGTTTCTCCAGTCATCTCTTGATTCTAAAGAGAGACAGGAAGGCTTACAGGTCCACAGATGGAGACACAGAGAGAGAAAATACAAACCAGAACCAGGGAGGTGACTCAGCTGGTCAAATGCTTGCCACACAGCATGAAGATCTGACTTCAGTCCTCAGGGATGTAAAAGCCAGGACAATGCTTGGAGCTCTCCCGTCAGCCATTTAACTGAATCAGGGGCTCCAGTCCAGTGACAGATAAGGTGGAAGAGATGGGGAAGATGTCAGACATTGACCTCTTGCCTCCACATAAACGCACACATACATACACACACAGGCATACCCACACACACACATATGTGCACACACACACACTCACACAGGCATACCCCACACACACTTATGTGCACACACACACACAGGCATACCCCTCCACACACATGTACACACACACACACACATACACACATGCACTCACATAGGCATACCCACCACACACACACATGTGCACATACACACATGCACATACACACACATACTCACATAGGCATACCTACCACACACACATGCACACACACACACACACACACACACACACACACACACACACACACACGAAAATCGGTACATATCTGTACTCTGTCCTCTGCTCTATGGTACAGTGGCTAAGATGGACTCAGGACTTGACATCCCTGTTAAACAATTTACCTGGCAGTTCTGTTCTTAAATGAGGAATTGTACTGTCCTCTGGGTTTGTTGTAAAGATGAAAAGACAAACACAAAATTCCAGCCACTCCTGGAAAGTGGGAAGATGCCCCTGGAATGCAGCTATTCCTGCCTTATATCAGGGAGGACCACAACCCTCACTTTAAGCCCATGGTTCTCAAGCAGAGAACAGCTTTTCCTCCTTGCCATGCCACAAGACTGTACGCTTGGCAATGTCTTAACATCTTTTGATTGTCACCACTGAAACCTGAAGGGTGATACTGGCCTCTAGTGGGTAGAGGCCAGCTCTGTCGCTAAGTACCCTGCCAAACACAGAGGTTCCCTGCAACAAGGAAAAGGCCAACCAGAAGCAAGCTGGCTAGTAGTGCTAGAGAGAAGGGGAGAGGGAGGGAGGGAAAGACAGAAGGGGGAGGGTGAGAGAGGGAGGGATGGAGAGGAAGGGAAGGAGGGGGGAGAAAAGGATGGGAGGAGGGAAGGAGAGAAGGAAGGGAGGGATAGAGGAATCCTGCTCTCATTCATTCACCAGGAAAGCTCTTCTTGAAATAATTCCCTGCTTCTTCTCCTGGCTTCCTTGTACTATCCGTATTCCTGAGACACCATCCATCTCCCCAGCCCAAAACATTTCATTTGATGTAATTTAATAAAGTGGAACCATCTGTTTAGGATAAGAAAGCAATAGTATTTAGGGTACAACACTCACACCATATAAGCTACCAGAACATCGTGGCTAATGCAGATGTTGGCCCCACCCAGCCCAGTGATCCTGCTTCAGCAGAGCTGAGGTGCGGGTGCTAACTTTTGGCATTGCTTGTTTGCTACGATGGTTGATCTTGGCTGTCATCTTGATGGGATTTGAAATTACCCAGGAGCTACATCTCTGGCTGTGTCTGAGAGCATCTTCTGAGAGGACTGAGGGTAGAAGACCCAACCTCAAAGTGGGCAGTCCCCGGCAACGCAGATGCCCACACACACACAAGAGGTGCTGCCTGCCTTGGCTTAGGAGCAAGTGGATTCATCACTACTCCAAACCCCCTACCCCCACACACGCCCCGTCTCCAGCTTCCTGGTGAGAGCTGAGTACCAGGAAAGGTACAAGGATCGTCTAGGCCTTCAGGGCTGGACTGAGGCTACAGAGTCAGCCGTGGGAGCTGAACAGCTGAGTTCTCAGCCTCTACAGGACGCAGTCATTGCAGGACTCCCAGCCCATGTCAGTAAATTGCGTTTTATAATATACACCTATTCTAACAATGTTGCCTAACATAGCTGAGTTAGTTAGTTAGGCTTGGAAGTTGTGTTTTGATTGGTTTGGGGTTTGTTTGGTTTTGACAGGGTCTTACTATGTCCAGTGTGGAACTTAAGATTTCTTGACTCAGCCTCCAGAGTGCGGGGATTACAGGTGTCAGCATTTCTAACAGGCTCGAAGGCAGAGTTGACCCTGATGACCCAAGTCCCGGCTAGCTAAGAAAGCCAGCCGGTGTCTGCCAGAGCTTCGTATGCTTACCTGTGTCAGGGCGGAGTGCTAGAGTCTCTACTGGACCTTGAGTCAAAGCTTGAGACTCTGAGGCAGTCCCTCCTGGGCACTAGGCGAACGGTTCTCTCAACATCAGAACGGTTTCCACAGTCTTGGGCACAGTGGGCTGAGAAGTAATGGGTTTCTTTTTAACCACTAAAACTCTCTGAATTCAGTCAGTAACCAGCGACCCCTCCCTGGCATCGGCATTTTTCCAATTATGCTGCACACAGCTTCTGTCATGCTGTCATGTGAATCTCTGCCCACATCTTCCAGGAACACTCAAGTGAAAACCTCAGAACTTCCCCGAGGCAATCCCATCTCTCAGCATCTGTGCCTGGGCAACCTTCCATCCTCCATTAGAGCAGACAGTCTGCCCTGGCGGCCTCTAAGACGGGCCTCATTAGTAAGTACATCTTTACTCGCTGCTCAGCAGGCTTCCCCCTGCCCCCCACATACATTACTTCTGCGGCCTATAACCACACTATAATTTCTGTTAAAAAGCAAATTTTTATCTGTTTGTTTATTATTTAGTTTTACTAGGATATATCAATTGTACAAAATAGCGGTTCCCCTAGCTGAGGAGCTATTTATTGGCAGTTGACACCATCTGCGAGAGAGAATTTTCTTTGGGGATGTGGTCTTTGAGAGGCTACCCATGCTCCAGAACATGGGCTCTGACCATAGTCTCTTGCTATCTGATCACCCTGATTCCCCAGTGAGACAGTCTCAAAAAGAATGGGTAGACAGTGCCTAAGGAACTACAGCCAAGGTTGTCCTGCAGCCTCCACATCTGTGCACATGGTACACATGCATACTCACACACATGCATGTACCTTCACATACACACACACACACACACACACACACACACACACACACACACAAATGTTGATCCCTCTGAAGGAAGATAAAAAAAGACACAACCAATCAAAATGCAGAGTTTTGGAGTCCAGTCACAACGGACATATCTACCAACGCTCCTGTATCTAAAGCCCGGGGATCATTGCAGAAGAGGGGTGGAGAGATTGCAAGAGCCAGAGAATCAGGCGATTTGCTGTGAGATTGTGTCTTATATACACCTCCCTAATTCTGGGATTAAAGGCATGAGCTTTGCTACTCTTTTAGACTGACTCAATCTCATATATCCCTGGGTGACCTTGGACTCACAGAGATGTTTCTATCTCTTAATCCTGAGTCCTAGGATTAAAGGTTTGTATTACCACCTCCTAGCTTCTGACAGCTGGGATTAAAGGTGTGTGCCTGGCTTCTATAGCTTGTGGCTGACTTTGCTTTCTGAATCCTCAGACAAGCTTTAATAAATCATAAATAATATGTCACTACAACAACCCATCTGATAGTCAAGACTATAATCTGATAAGGAATAAATCAATCAGTAACTATTGGCTTTGGATTTGATCCCACCCCAAGAATATCCAGCACCATGATGAGTATCCCACACGTGTAGGTAGATAGAATTGTTTGGCATTTGGCCAATGGGTTAGCGAACATATTTTGGAATCGACAGGAGGCGAGAAGGACGCATTTAAGAAAAGTGATTTTAAGCATATTGCCCCCTTCTCGAACATAAGAGGTAACAGAGTATGCAACTCTATCTCATTCTGCTTCCACATCTGGATAGTGCTATCCCGAGGGCGAATGGAAGCCAATACGAGAAAGTTCTCTGCTCCTCCTCCTTGCCTAAAAGATAAAGTTGGTCAATACTCTGGAGGAGGAAGGGGTTCATGAGGTCCCACCCCTAAATAAGGGGAAACTGGAAGCATATGGCTACTTTGGGAGGGCAAGTCAGATTTCTTCAGTGGTATGGCCCCTGGTAGGTTGTCCATGCTCCAGAGGATGGCTCCTTACACCCGTGTGCATATGGGTAGCATTGATTGACTGCCCCAGTGGATTAGAGGAGGAAGAGGAGGAGGAGGAGGCTGGGACAGAGGTGTAGGGGTGTGGGAGGAGTCTGAAGATCTGGAGGGAGCAGGCGGTGGGTATAATCTACATAGATTGTATTCGTGCATGGAATTACTGAAGACTCATTTTAGATTGTACTCGTGCCTGGAATTACTGAAGACTCATTTTTTTTAAGTCTTTAGAGGCCTGGTGCTGGCAGTCCCTCTGAGCCGCTCTGGGTGCTTCTGTGTATGAAACACGTGTTCATAAACCTGTCTGTGCTTCTCTTACCAATCCATCGTCAGGGGCCAAACTTACAAGACCTCGGCTGGACACTGTTATACGATGACAGAAAACGGTATTTTACTTCTCTGAACACAGCAGCTCTCGCTCCTGGGAGGCTGCTACTTTGGGGAAAGCTCCCATCAAAAGCAGACAATGTCAAGCACACCTAACCTCTCTGTTCGGGGTGCACAAAAGTCCCCAGACCACCATCCTGCTCCACACTCTTGCTGTTTTGACTCTTGTCAGTCATCTTCATTTCAGGAGACCGACATGGTATATGGTTTTTCAGAGCAGAAATCTGGGAGTGGGGGCCTACAGTGCCCAGCAGGACTCCGTGGTGACCATCCTAGCGGCCATCTGGTTGGAGCTGCAAGCTGCAATTATTTTGCTTTTGTCAGGAATCCAAGGTGCAGAGCACAGCTGCTGAGGCCTGGCCAAGGCAGCTTTGTAGGAGCCCAAAGGATTCCCGAGCAAAGCAGGATACCTGGAAAGGGCATCGCTCTCCCCAGCCCCGGGACAGAGGTGACCTTCTCTGCAGCTTGCCTGGCCCTGACACCCCAGGTCAGAGCATTAGCTGACCCATGGAATAGCCACTATCACAGTGGCCTCAGTGGACAGTGTCTTTCTGTCCGGGTGAAAAGGACCTTGGATCTGAAATCTCATCCCAGCCCAGTTCTGTTGCCTTGGAGATGGAGAGCCATTATGTTTGAAGCTTAGCTGTATCCTAGAGCCTCCTGCTGCCCTTGAAGATGAAGTCTAGGGTTCAGAGCCATGGTCTGGGATTCTGGCACACTCTACACACCAGGAACAACTCAGATCTCTGAGATTGGCAGCCAAAGAGCCAAGCTACTCCCCATTCCCTCCCAGGGGGGTAGAAGATGACTGAAAGGCGCCCTTTCACCCATACCACCCTGGGATTTACAAGAGGCCAGCTGTCACTTTCTCAAAAGCCTTACCAGACTTGAGCTTATTTTTAAGATTACTTCACCAGTGTAACGTGCATTTCATAACTTTGGAGCGTTTGCTCTTGTTACTGCTATGGAGGCTGAGCCGTTCTCCAAGGTCTGTGTTTATGTTGCTGCTGCATGAATGAGGACATAGTTCCTTGACTATTGATACAGAACTGATCCCGCCCCGTGGGTCTGAGTCTGTCCCTTTGGTCTTCTATAGGTGTTAATCATTTTTTATCATTCATTCTGTTTATCACCAACATTCCTCCCCTAGTCACTCTGATGAGAGAAGGTTTATCTCAGGGAACACAGTTCCAGCTCGGGTGGAAGATCATCAATCCAGCCCGGGTTCTTGGTGCCCTGTTTGCTGGAGGCTGCACAGTCTAATGTTCTCATAAATTTTCCTGTAAGCCGCCTGATTCTTAGGCTCCCAAGCTCTCTGACAAGCTGTATTCCCACTTTGTCAAATACACCCCCAGTTATTCAACACCGTGCAGCTGAAAAGAACGGGGGGCCGTGTTCACACTTGCATTGCTGCTCACTTCTCCCTGTTCTGTAACCTTTACTGGCCTACAGCCCACTGGCCCCCCAAACTCCACTTGGTGAGGAAGACTGCCCTTAGCTGGAGAATCACTGCCTAAAGCTTAATGGAAATATATCAAGGGATGGAGTCTGGGAAGACTGTTAAGGACGTTGTATTGGTCACTTTCTGTCACGGTGATAAACTATCAGAGCAGATCCATTTAAAATGTTAACAAAGGAAATACAGATGACATAAGACAGATTTATAAAACAATTGTTAAAAAATTGGATTATTTGGTCTCTGTTTCAGGAGTCTTAGTCCCTGCTGGCTTTGTTGCTTTTAGGCCCATGGCAAGGCAGGACTGCATTACGGTGGGAAAGGCATAGGAAAGGATAGGTGCTCACTTCATGGTGGCCTGGATGAGGATGGGGTTCTCCCGCCAGGTCCCGCCACCCTTCAGCCCCAAATAAGCACACAGAGACATATTGATTCATAAACCGTTGGCCGGTGGCTAGGGCTTCTTACTGACTCTCTCAATTATTGACCTATATCTACTATGTATTTCTACATGGCCTTATCTTACAGAGAATGCCTGGAGCATCCTATGTTCCCCGTCTCTCCATGGCATTCCTTCACGACCTCTCTGCCTCTCTCCCCGGCATTCTCCTCATCTCCTAGTCCTTCCTATCTTCCTACCAAACAGTGTTTTGCTCATCAACCAGTAAGAGACACATACATACAGAAGGACATCCCCCATCTCCTGGACACGGTGACAAAGAGGAAGGAGCCCTTAGAAGTGCACAGTTGGCCGCTGGCTTCCCGTAACCAGACCCCACTTTCCAGCTTCCACCTGGTTACCAGTCCACCCATCAACGGGTTCACCCTCCAGTCTGTGCACACAGCGCTATCACATCCCAAGTCCAGCCTCTCAGCATGAGATGGGGACTGAGCCTCGAAAACACAAGCCTGGCAGGGAAACGGGGCTCAGTTCATATCCAAACTGTGACAGATATGCAGGAAGATGAATGCACTAAGATGGAGCACGGCTAATAATAGCCGTACGGTAACAAAAGGATCAAATGAACTACTTTGAAACCTTGGGGGTCTGCACGGCCATTAAAAGACAGTCGGCGGGCTAGCAAGCTGGCTCAGTGGGTGAAGTTATGTGCTGCCGAGCACGTGGTGAAACAGGAGTACTGATACCCCCAGTTCTCTGACATTCACACCTAATGAACAAAGTGATTTAAAAAAAAAATCACATAACGCATGATACCCATCAAAGGATGAAGGCGGCGTTTAAATGAGCCCACCAAACACAAGACAAATGATAAACAGGTATTTATTAGGGAAGCACTTACAAAGAGTAAATAACCGCCACGGTCTTCCTGCTCCAGAGGATGTAATCTCTGCCCTTCCGATGCTCTCCACAACCCAAGAGAGCGCAAGTCAGCCCCTCCTTTACCTTATAATGGATCAAGTCTGCACCTGAAACCATGCCCAAAGGATGTGACCACCACTACAAGTTCCCTGGCAAGGCAAGATGCAGCTACAAAAGGATGTAAAATATTGTTTATGATGTGTTAAATTAAAACAGGATTACATGTGATTGCAGGGAACAAGACTATAGTCTATAGTTAGGCCTACAGAGAAAAGGGTCCAATGACCTCAGTCCAAACAGTCATAAATAATTGCTTTCTCTAAGATGGAGATACATAGTCATTCATTCTTTTGCTTGCTTTATGTTCTAGACCACCTCTAATGAACAAGTATTACTTAATTTTTTTAAAAATATTTATTATGTATACAGCATTCTCCTTGCATATATGCCTGCAGGTCAGACAGGGTGCCAGATCTCATTACAGATGGTTGTGAGCCACCATGTGGTTGCTGGGAATTGAACTCAGGACCTCTGGAAGAGCAGTCAGTGCTCTTAACCTCTGAGCCATCTTTCCAGCCCTATTACTTAATTTTTAAGACAAAAAATGAGGCTATTTAAAGACGAGTTTGAAGATGTCCCCAGATACATTGGAACCACTGCTGTCCTGCCAATGACTACAGACCCTTGTTTCCCTGTGACCTGGGACAGCAGCTGCCCTTAGGATGGATTCCCAGGAAGGTGAAGGGGAGGTTTGGGCCTCTGGCTCATGACCGGGGACGCTGCCTGGAAACATGTCGGAACTGACAGTTAAGCATCCAGTGCACATTTCATGGTTAGGAAGGGAACGCTCAGAGCAGAGAGCCATGGCTCTGTCAATTCCCGAAAAGAAGCCTTAAATGTCCTTTCAACACTCCGAACACTGGTGGCACATGGGACAAACCTTACTTCTGGGCAGGGATATCTTTATGAGTGTGTGATCAGTGTAATAACCCAGAACCTCATGTCGAAAGAGAGCCATCTTACTTAAATATGCTGCGATTGCCATCTTGAGATATTTGTTTTATTGCTTTTTTTTTTTAAATCAGAGTTGAGTCTCAAGTCCTTGAAGTTCCTATTAACTATTAGGCTGGGCGGTGGTGGCGCACATCTTTAATCCCAGCACTCGGGAGGCAGAGGCAGGCGGATCTCTGTGAGTTCGAGATCGGGCTGGACCGACAGCCTCCAAAACAATACAGAGAAACCCTGTCTCATAAAAACCAAACCAAACCAAAACAAAACAAAACAACATAAAGAGTATCATACTTTCACCTTATGGCAAGCCCTATTACCTGGGCTCCTTCTGCCTAGATTCTACATTCCTAGTCAGGGCTTCCTATGAAGTCATGACTCCCCACAATCACTGACAGGAATGTTTTCCCAGCAGTGTCAGAAGCAAAACAAACAAAAGGCCCAAACCTATGCAGTTAGCTAGTGAGGTCTCATCACCAAGTCAAACCTCACCCTTGAGACGTTTTCCCACAAGACCTTAAACCCAGTACTGTCATTTACAAGTGACTGTGAGCCAGATCACCAGGGCCTTTTCCCCTGCACTTTCTTACATGACCCAGCACCTGTTCCTGATGTCTGTTGTCGTCGTTAGATGTCCTGTTTTCTGTCCATGCTCACACACCGCACACACACAGTTGTATGGATGTACATTCTGTGGTCTGGGCAGGCCAGGAATCTCTCCTCATCTCCATCCGAAATAAAATGCTCATCTGACAATCTCCAGATCTCATACTCAAGGTCATTTTTGCTAACAGTTCACCCTGGGGACCTCACCCAAGACAGACGGTCAAACACTCACCGTCAGAGATCTTTTGAATGTTTCCTAAGAGCTGCTGCCCTGGGAGCTACTCATGGTCTATGCGACACAGGGCAAATCATCTTTATTCTAGAAGGGGCGAGGAGATCAAAGAACCTGCAACTTTGGTGACCCTTGGACGTCCCCATCACAAGGACAGTTCTCTTCAAAGGAAGCTGTATATATCTGAGCACTTCGATCCCAAACAGTGCCTACAATAACCAGAGAACAAAGGTGGCTCCTCTTTGGTGCCTGGGTGTATTAGACAGAATAACCCCAAAGATGCCCACATCTTAGTTGTTGGTGTCTGTGACTATGTCACATTACAGAGCAAAGGAAAATATCCAACTACCTGAGTGCTCTCAGCATAATCACAGGATTCTGAGAGGTGGAGAGAAGCAGAAGAGGAGGCTGGAATGAGGTCCTATGAGACGGGAGACAGGGAAGGCCATAGGCAAGGCTGAAAAGGACAGGGAAATGTATTAACTGCTCCTGGAAGAAGCCTAGTGCTAGAGACTAGCTTAGTCTAGTTGGATTTAGCTTAGGGAGACCTGTGTAAGCTACTAACGTTCAGAACTATAATAATAAATGAATTTGCTGTTAAGGCACTAACTTAGTGATACTACCCTGAGTCGTCAGGGACCGCTCATCAAGGTGTCTGTAATAGAGCTAAACAGACCCAGGAAGAGGCTCTCAGAATGCCTCTGCCGCTCCACTCACAATGGAGGCACTGTCACGTGACTGCGAGTCCAGTAAAGGATGGGAGAAATGAGCAGGACGTGGTAGCTCTGCCTGTGTCCCAGCACTCAGGGGGCAGAGAGAGGAAGAACTCGAGTTCAAGGCCAGCCTGTGCTTTATAAACACGTTCAAAGCCAGCTACATAGAGAGCTTTGTCTCAAAGAACCCAAGATTGAACTGTAGGCTCAGAGGCAGAGCACTTACTTCACATGTGGAAGCACTGCCAAAGCTTATATAGTCTCTTCCTGTCTTTACATTAGCCCACAATGCAAGGGGACCCCTCATCTGGGGGACTCTGAAGACCTGTCACATAAAAACCTACTGAACTCAGAAGCCTCCAAAATTCCCTTCATCCTATCCAAACTTAATGCTCCTGTCTATTAAATAAATCATAATGATATTGACTGTAGATTTCAGACAGATAATGATAGTAATGCATAATGAATATTCATTCCCTCTTTATCCTTCCAGGAAAAGCCAGCAGGTTTAACACCGCTTTCTCCAGCCCAGCACGATTAATCATTTTAAAGTCAGAGTGCCTGTTCAGATCCTGATGGAATAAGACTATAGAGGAGCACGGGGCCATGTATACAATTTCCGGGCCCTTGTAAAGCAGCCAAGGAAGAACCCAGCCCAGAAGTCCTACTCAAACACCGGAACAGCTGCTGAGTATCACTGGAGGGTCTCATAAAGCCCATGTCCTTAAAAACGGCTCTTCCCACTGGCTGCTCACTCACAGCTGCCACGTGAAGTTGGCCCTGGCTTTGACCTATAGAACTCCAGAATTATCTTCAAAGACATTTTCTTTACAAATGAAGGCTTCATGAGCAGGACCGGGATGGGAATAAGATTGATGCGAATGAAGACTAGACAGAAGGAGTCATCAACTGCCAAGAGGCCCAGCTTGTGTGTGAGAGAGGGGTGAGAGGGGGGGGGAGTGAGAGAGAAACAGAGAGAGAGGAGTGAGAGAGAGAGAGAGAGAGAGAGAGAGAGAGAGAGAGAGGGGGAGTGAGAGAGAGACAGAGAGAGGGGAGTGAGAGAGAGGGGAGTGAGAGAGAGGGGAGTGAGAGAGAGGGGAGTGAGAGACAGACAGACAGAGAGAGAGACAGACAGAGAGAGAGACAGACAGAGAGAGAGACAGACAGAGAGAGAGACAGACAGAGAGAGAGACAGACAGAGAGAGAGACAGACAGAGAGAGAGACAGACAGAGAGAGAGACAGACAGAGAGAGAGACAGACAGAGAGAGAGACAGACAGAGAGAGAGACAGACAGAGAGAGAGACAGACAGAGAGAGAGACAGACAGAGAGAGAGACAGACAGAGAGAGAGACAGACAGAGAGAGAGACAGACAGAGAGAGAGACACACAGAGAGAGACACACAGAGAGAGACACACAGAGAGAGACACACAGAGAGAGACACACAGAGAGAGACACACAGAGAGAGACACACAGAGAGAGACACACAGAGAGAGACACACAGAGAGAGACACACAGAGAGAGACACACAGAGAGAGACACACAGAGAGAGGCACACAGAGAGAGACACACAGAGAGAGACACACAGAGAGAGACACACAGAGAGAGACACACAGAGAGAGACACACAGAGAGAGACAGAGAGGGGAGAGAGAGAGAGAGAGGAGTGAGAGAGATAAGTGTGAGAGAGAGAGATGGGTGTGTGAGTGTTTTCCCCAAGGAAAAACAGATAGCAGAGGCAGAGAGGCCTCTTCATTCCCTGAAATAACTAAGTACCCCCAGAGGGAGGGTAACTGGGCCTTGTGAGGAAAGTGGTACCCATGTCCTACTGACTGTCACCAAGACAGTAGTGATGGGAAAGTCAGCAGTGTTCTGTAGAAGGAGAATGTTCTCTGTTCCGCTGGTCCCCAGTCCCACTTGGACCGCTTTTTCTCTGCCCACTGGGATCCTGCAGCCACTTATAAGATAACCACACAGAGACTTAGTGTATATTTATAATTGTTTGGCCAATGGCTTAGGCTTATTACTAGCTAGCTCTCTGTCTTAGACATTAACCCATTTCTACTAATCTGTGTATTAACACATGGCTTTAGCTTACTGGTGATGTCCTTTGCATCTGGCCTCCCCGGCAGCTACATGGCATCTCCTTAAACTCTTCTCTGTCCTTTCCTTCAGATTTCCCACCTAGCAAAATTCTGCCTGTCCACTGGCCAAAATAGCTTTATTCATCAGTCAATACAAGCAAGACGTATTTACAGCATACAGAAGGCCATCCCACACCACAGCCTCCTCACCAGACACTTTCTAAAAGCCCCTCCATCAGCCAGGCTAGGAAACCTGCAAGCCTCTACTGGCAGCCCCCCCATTATCCTGGATTTAGACAGCACCCCTCACTCTCACCGGCTTGCATAGCTCTCCAGTTTGCTTGCACCGTCAAGTCTATGATGGAGCCAGGGCCTGGAGGGTTCAGTGAGTGATAAAAACTAAACACCCCCCCCAAGCATTTAAGACAGGCTTTCACTGTGTAGCTCAGAACAGCCCTGACCTCACAGCGGTCCTCCTGTTCTCCGTCTCCCGAATGCCCCCAAGTGCCCCGTTACTAAATATTAAATACCAGTTCCAAGGCTGGCTCTGCTTCAGCAACACCTACCGAGACATGGAAAAAAAAAAGCACCAGCAGCATGCTGGTAGATTCCAGAGCAGCAGGGTAGGGTACAGACCAGGCTCTTGAAAAACTTAAAGGAACAATGGTTGCCACTCCGAAGGGCAGCCGCCGAACCAGGGAAGAAAGCAAATGAATGGACAGAGGACTGAATAAGCTAGCTCACAGGAGCTGCGTGCAGGACGGTGAGGTTCTCGCTATCATTCACACACAACAGCATCTACGAGGACGGGTGGTGGGCACCTATTGAGGCCCCCAATCGATTGCCAAGGGGAATAAAATCAGAGACAAACTCAATCTACACATGAACAGGGCTTGCGGTCAGCAATGGCTGGCTGTAATCTCACTCTCCAGAGAAAGCTCTAGCCCCAGCTAAATGGAGGGAAGACCTGCATGAGGGAAGAAGGAAGGCAAGGGTTATTCCTCATTGAACGTGCGTGAAGCCCAGCTTTCGAGGATTGCTCCATTTCGTTCCAGCTGCAGCCTGGTCCTTGTGGTCCTGATACCATTCTCATTATGTAGCTGAGACTCCGAGGAAAGAGTGAGTTTTTGCCCAGGCTACACCCTCTGCCTTCAAAACCCATATTCTTTGTTTTTGAAACAGAGTATTGATATGTGGTTAACTCTATACTCTACAGTTCACTCTATAGCTCAGGCTGACCTGCCTCTACCCCACCAAATGCTAGAATTACAGGCAGAGGGACAGGTAGACTAAAAAATCAGAATAAATACATGAGGAAAAATACCACCCACCACCACAGCTCTGTCTTTCACCTTTTACCCAATTGACTTTTCCAAGCAATTGTAACAGCACAGTTGTAATCAAATATTTGAGTTTAAAATTTTAAAGTTGTGTCTCCCTCTGATTTACAATTATTCAAAGTCCCCTCTCCCCCAGTGCCTGTCTCTTTGGAAGTACAAATAGAAAACAGGCTTCAGCGGCTGTCCCCAGCAAGCACTGTGACACTTGTCCCTCGGCCAATTCTGTTATTACTAGCCTCATTGGTTTGTTTTCCCAGACAATGACACTGAGGCTTACAACTGTAAAAAGAGGAGTCTAGAGCTGAACTAACTAGCAGTGTGAGGACTCCTGCCCGGGTTCTCACTCGCAACTTTCACTTCGCTACAAAATAGTCTGCCATGACCTTTATCAGTTTGTTTCAACAACGTCAATCTATATTTATACTTGCTGGGGCAATCCACCCCTCAAAAACTCAGTCCTGCCTCTGGTTTTGCTTCGATCCTGCTGGCTTCTATCCTTGCCCCTTTTAAAAAATGCAGGAGTTGCAATCACAGCCTGGAACCAGCAGGGCAGCCTGGATCCAGCAGGGCTTAGGTGGAAGGCAACCATTGCTTTTAGTGCCTTGAGCATGAAAGGATTTTCTGAAAATGATGGCTCGAGGAGAAAGGGGCGGGGCATAAGTCAAAGCTGAGACTCAGAAGTAATCCCGCCTTGTTTCTACAGCAGTTATTACTGCCTGTAATAATAATTCTACAGCAAGTATTGCATCTTCAGCCGGTGGCCTGCCACTCAAGCATAAAGAGTCTCAGCTTCGAACAGGGCTGGTTTGGAGGAAGGAAGAGGAAGATGGGATGAAAGAGTTGGGGAAAAGAAGAGAGGGCTTGTGTGCGTCCCTTTGGGGGAATTTCTAGAAAAGAGCGTTTCTTTCCAAAGACAAGAGAAGCAGCTGAGCTGAGCTCTGTGCCCATCTATTATGCTTCAGGAAGGACTTACATTCTCTCACTAAAAGGAAAGGTGACAGCCATATGGGTCCAACAATACTAATGGCAGCTAATAGTTACTTAATAGCAACCAAGAGCCAGGTGCTGTGCCAAGAGACTTGCATTTATCATCTAACTCAATTTTCATAGCTTTTATGAGAAAGTATTCACAGACTTTTTTTTCTCTTTTGGCTTTTCAAGACAGGGTTTCTCTGTGTAGCCTTGGCTATCCTGGAACTTGCTCTGCAGACCAGTCTGGCCCTAAACTCAGATCCACCTGTCTTTGCCTCTCTGTGCTGAGATTGAAGGTGTGCGCACCACCACTGGCCAGTTTAACAGACTCATTTTTATAAGTGAGAAAACAGAGGCTCAGAGATGGAGACGTATCCACAGCCATGCAGCTAGGAGCTCTGGGACTCCCATTCAGGGCTGCCTGTCCGCTAAGCCTTGCTTGCCTGAGAAAGCCTGCAGGAACACCTGTCTATGGCCATGCGCTCTGCGGGGCTCCTCAGAAACCCGGAGGACATGATGGAAAAGAATAAGCCGACAAAGACAATGGGACCCCAAGTTGTGGGGGTAGGAGGCTCATCTTTAAGTCTTTCTTAGAATCGGACCGTGGGACTCAGCCTCAACAGACACCTTCTCCCCTACTGCCTAGTTATTGTACCCCCTCCACCAGCGTCTTTGCCACAAGCCAAAACCTGCTCCAGACGACCCCCGTTTCTTCCAGCATAGAGGGGCAGCAGGGACTCCTGCATCTGCCTTTACAGTGGCTTCCTGTGTTCTGGGTCACAATAGGAGACTGACACCCGATTCATTTAAGTGACAAAAGACAAGGGTAAATTACTGTGTGGCATGCTTGCTACTGCCTGGTAGCTCTGAAAAACAGCATGCTGGGCTGGGGGAGGTGGCTCAGCAAGAGAGGGCAGGCATTTGCCGCCAAGCCTGACGACCCGAGTTCGATACCAGGAACTTACACGTTTGAAAGTGACAACTGATTCCCACTAGTTGTCCTCTGACCTCCATTTTCCTGCCACAGCACATACGTGCTCACACGCGATACATCTGCATACTTAGTTAGGGTTTCAATTGCCTCGACAAAACTCCATAACCAAAAAGCAAGTTGGTCAGGAAAGGGTTTACACTTCCACATCAATGTTCATCACTGAAGGAAGTCAGGACAGGAACTCAAGCAGGGCAGGAACCTGGAGGCCGGAGCTGATGCAGAAGCCATGGAGGTGTGCTGCTTGCTGGTTTGCTTCAGCTTGCTTTCTTAAAGAAGCCAGGATCACAGCCAGGGATGGGCTCGCCCCTCCTCCACTGGTCACTAATTGAGAAAATGCCTTACAGTTGGATCTCATGGAGGTATTTTCTCAGCTGAGGCTCCTTCCTCTCTGATGACCCTCGCTGTGTCAAGTTGACACAAAATCAGCCAGTGTAACGGACCCCTGCCAACTTGACACACCATTATTAAGCCATAACCCTTCCTTTCTTATTCATCCCCAAGATCTCACATTAAAAACATAATTTTTAAAGTCCCACGGTCTTTTACACATTCAAATACATTACATCTTTAGTCTCTTTAAATCTTTTGTTCAAGCCTTTCATCTGTGGGGTCCTTTAAAAATCAAAATTAAATACCTCCTTCAAGAGAGAAGAGCCAGGGTACCATCACAATCTGAACCAAGCAAAACCAAACTCCACCTGTGTAAATAAATGTCCAATTACCTGGGGTTCACTCACCTACTGGGCTCCTCCAAGGGGCCCGGGTCACTTCTCCGGCTCTGCCCTCAGCAGCGCACACAGCTGCTGTCTTCTAGGCTCAGGCTGGCTCCACTCCACTGCTGCTGCTGTCCTTGGTGGTCATTCCATGGCACTGGCATCTCCAAAATGCTGGGGTCCCTTCTGCAACTGGGCTGCACCTTCACCGGTACCCACCCTCTCATAGGCTCTCCCCATGTCTCCAAGCCTCAACCTCTTTGCATGACCCCTTCAGTCCTGATCCTTCAACTGCCATGGAGGCTACACCTCCACCAATGGTTTCTCCTGGCCTCTCACAGTGCCAAGCCTCAGCTGCTCTCCACGACTCCTTTGTGCCTTCAAAACCAGTACGACCTGGGTGACTCTTACACATTACCAACTCCAGCTGACAGCACGAGGTACAGCCCTGGCTGCCTCTGGACCACAGCTTCTCTGTGCTCCCAGGAAACACTTCGCAGCAGATTTCACCTCAGTGATGCTAGTCTCTTCTTAATCACCACTAATTCCTCAGCTCCAGCTGGCCAGCACCAATTCTCCCAGCAAAGCAAAGTTTTGCTTTAGTAGTTCTGGTATCTTGTTAATCACAACTGATTCTTAAGGCCCAGCTAACTAAGGCCACAAAATCTTAATTCAAAATAACAAATGGCCCTGATGGAGTCTTTAAATTTCCCTCTGAAATGTCACAAGCCAGGCCTCCATCCTCTGCACTGCTCAACACTCTTATCTTCCAAGTTCCTACAGAACATCCCCCAGAGTTCTCAACACGCAGTGGCTCTTCTAGTCCAAAGTTCCAAAGTCCTTACGCAATCCTCCCAAAACCATGGCCATGTCTGTCACAGCTATTCTCCACAATTCTGGTACCAACTTAGCTAGGTTTGCCACTGTTGTGACAAAACGCCATGATCAAAAATCAAGTTGAGATGAAAGGGCTCATTTGGCTTACACTTCCAGATCGTAGTCCATCATCGGAGGAAGTCGGGTCAGGAACTCAAGCAGGGCAGGAACCTGGAGGCAGGAGCTGATGCAGAGGCCATGGAGGGCGCTGCTTACTGGCTTGCTTCCCCTGGCTTTCTCAGCCTGCTTTCTTATGGAACCCAGGACCATCACTCCAGGGATGGCAGTACCCACAATGGGCTGGACCCTCCCCCATTGATCACTAATTGAGAAAATTCCTCACAACTGGATCTCAAGGAGGCATTTCCTCAGCTGAGGCTCCTTCTTCTAGGGACTCTAGCTTGTGTCAAGGTAACACAAAACTAGTCAGTGCAATATTAAATGACAATGAAAATAGAAATCATTGCGTCTCTGTGGGCCATGTTCAGGGGACTCTGACAACATTTAAGGAGAAGCCAAAAAAGTTCCTGATTTTCCTTGTAGTCCATATTCAAGTGCCTGGAGACAGTCAATCAAATTCTGAGAACTACCCAAAGGCAGATTGTCTGTAACCGGCTCCCTAGGAGGCAGCCCCAGGCCTTTCGCATAGATACCATGATTTCCAGCCCAAGATTCAATGTGTTGCCTGTCTGTCTCTTAAGCAGAAGCTCAAAGCGACACTTCTGTGAGTCATTATCAGGTGGCAATTTCTCCCCAGTATTTTTTTTTGTCCTTTAAATTCATAAGCTAATCCTAGTGACCTCCAGGCAGCAAGTACGTTCTGCTCTGACACCTTGCCTGCTCAGAAAATGGAGACAGCTGTGTGTGATGGTGCATGCCTTTAACCCCAGCACTCGGGAGGCAGAGGCAGATGGATCTCTGTGAGTTTGAGGCCAGTCTGATCTATATATGACAGCCAGGGCCACGTATAGAGAAACCTCATCTAAAAAAAGGAATGAAGGGAGGAAAGGAAGGAAGGAAGGAGAGAGAGAGAGAGAGAGAGAGAGAGAGAGAGAGAGAGAGAGAGAGAGAGAGAGAGAGAGAGAGAGAGAGAGAGAGAGAGAGAGAGAGAGAGAGAGAATATATAGAGGCTCAGAAATGGAAACAACTTGTCCTGCCCTGAGAGAAATTAAGTTTTTCTTCCTGTTGGAGATGAGGAGGATTTCTGCCATGAAGGAAGTTACAATGAACTACTTGATGTCTACTGCCACACATGAACAGTACACACCTAACATACCCCGTGAGGGTTTTACTGGATGGTTGCTCCTGTTTTCTGTGGCACCTCCTTTGTGGTTTCTCCCCTCCAAAGCAGATCTCCAGCCACCCAGAGGGTGGGATCATCAGAAGCACAGAGGGTGGGTGAGCTGGTGCCCAGCAAGGGGACAGATGGATAAAGGGAGGCTCTATGCTCTACTTTGGCTAAGATTGATTTATCATATATAGTGTTGTGCATGCATGTATGCCTGCTCGCCAGAAGAGGGCACCAGACCTCATAATAGATAGTTGCCAGCCACCATGTGGTTGCTGAGCCATTTGTCTGTCTGGTTGGTTGGTTGGTTTTAAACCCATCTCAGAATCAATTTCCTTTTCAGAGAATCAGAATCATTCTTCCTTCTGGCTTGTGAATTCTTAGCATCTGAGTTTGAAAGGATGTTGTTTTGTTTTGTCTTGGAGACAGGGTCTCTCTGTGTGTATCCTTGGCTGACCTGAAACTCAGCGAACTGCCTGCCTCTGCCTCCCACATGCTGGAATTAAAGATATGCTCCACCACTGCCCAGCTGTTTTGTTTTGGTTTAAAGCTGATGTTTTGATGACTCCTTATAGAGAATCCAGGATCCCTTATGGGGGCAAAAAACCCCAAAACAACAAACAACAAAAAAACCCACTGAGGACTAAGCACCTGAAGAACTACACACTAGCCTCTTAATGACAACAGATCTGGGTGGGTCCCGCCAGCCAGATAAAACGATGTCTAACTTACAACCAAGGCCACATCTAAAGGGGGCAGAGTCCTGGCTACTGGTGCTCCTGCTGGAGCTGACGTGCAGAATTGTCTGGAAACAGATTAATGTTGCACCACATAACCACCAGAGAGACAGTGGAACATGCCACCTGGGGCTCAAACTGGATTTTATACGAATCACTCTCCCGCCCTTCCTGCTGACTATGGCTCCCACCAGACCCTCCCAAGCCCTGGGGCTGCTCACTTCAGACTGTCTTTTCTCTCTGGGTGAACCACTCACTTGGCACAAGGCCACCCTTGAGATTAATGTGCAGGACTCACATTCAGTTATTTGGTGTGTACTGAACAACTGTTTTTGTACCAGATCCAAGGGGCATGAGGATGAGGAAGGTATGGTCTCCCGTTGGGGGATATTCGATCACTGTGAATCCCAGGTTTGCATTTGCATCAATTAAATAAAATTAACTTGGGGTCAGGAGGCTCAGTTGGCAGCTAGTTGAAAGCAATCATAGGTCTTCTGAGGGCATCTGGCAGAGACAAAGACATGCACTGGGAGGGGTAGGGAAGGTTTTTTTTTTTCTGTTTTGGTGGAGTGAAAAATGGGCTTTTTAAGAGATGACAGCAAGGAGACAAACGTTAGCTAGGTACTACTCAACCTTTCTGAGCTATTAGGCTTTCACCCCAGCCTTTGGATCTCGAGTTTTATTTATGACTAGAACCATGAAATGTAGTTAAAGCTACCTTTAGTCATATCAGCAGAGCCAGTGCCTGCAGGAATAGAATTCCTGCCAGATTGTGGCCCGAGTGGCCAAGCTGATGCCAGAGAAGCAGGCTAGTAACTTCAGAGTCACAATTGCTGGCTGAAATAGCAGTAGATTAAGGTGCAGCCATTGTACCAAAGATAAACCAACAGTTTCCCATTCCCCATCTTAGAACCAAGACTGGCCACTTATATGACCAAGACAGGAAGTTCTGACCCCTTATCAGGTTCCCCAGCCCAGGGGGTGAATCCAAGGTTTTTCATGCTTTGGGAGAGCTCTGCCACCAAGCTACAGGCTCAGGTGGCATGCGCCAGTGCGGGGCACACGCATTATTAGATGCCAATCATGTACAGGGGACCCAGAGAGCAGTGTGAGCTGTTGGAGTCCTCTGGTTTCCTTTCTTGATACAGACCGCTACACAGTTCCAGGGACCTTAACACAGGTGCTCACACTTGCACAGCAAGCAGCTAACCTTTAGCCATCTCCACAGCCCACGTGCCAAGACGTTCGGAAGGCCAGAGACCACTTAGTGGGCAAAGTGCTTGCTTTATAAGCATGAGGACTTGAGTTGACCCCAGAACTCATCTAACAAAGCCGGGGTGCTGGGGATCCCTGATGCTCACTGCAGTGAGCTCCAGGTCAGCAAGAACCAATCTCGGGGAAAAAAAAAAAACAAAGGCAAAAAAAGGTGGGCAGTGCCTGAGGAACTATACCTAAGGTTGCCCTCTGGCCGCCATGAGAACACTTACACATGTACGTGCACACACCCACCACACTTAACGCACTCCCCTAACATGTAAGCATACAGACATGCACACGTGTAAAAGAATGCCAAGGTGTCTTAAAACCACGACAAAAATATTTTAGTGAGAAGAGTCAGGCTTTGGAGAGGAGAATGAAGAACAAGACTCATTCTTGAGTTGAAAGACATGAGTCTCACTTGGATGTACCTGCTAAGGAAATGCAAACTTTGACCACAGGTGCTAGCCTTATGAAAATGACCAAGTTTTAGCCTCAGACCTGGATTGTAAGTTAGCCCTGCCCATTTTGAAATTAGCATACCCGGGAATTCTGTGACTTGGGTGGGGAGACGCAGCCTCTCAGATTGTCAATTCATCCTGTACAATACAGGAATTGAGGCACAGCAATGTTGTGGATCTCTGTGAAATTATGAATCTCACAAATCAGTGTCTTCATGTGCAACACGAAATGGCACACCTTTGTGCAGTGTTCAAGTCCTGACGAGCGTGGTTTCCTTACTTTGCGTCATCCGAGAGCACCCAGTGTCTGGGTGCTGCTTGGGCTCCCGGCTGTACAGAAGGGTAGCTGAGTGGGCTCCAGGGTCAGCTCTAACAAGGTTTCTAGGAGGCACAGGGCAGCTGTGCTGTGAGGAGAGCTGCCACATCCAATCATCCACGCAGCTTTCTGTCATCTGTAACTCCTTTACAGATGGCATCTGTCTGCAGCTCTTGGGGTTTGGGGGGGAGGAGGGTAGGCGGGGTGGGGAGTGATTGACAGCTTGGGGGAGGGCATTGACAACTTCTGCAAAGGGAGCAGTCTGCTCCAGAGTATGGAGCGGTCCTAAGACTTACACCAGTGATTCAGGGAGCAGAGGAGTGAAGTCAGACTCCAAGATTGCAGGGAGGTTCAGCAAGCCTCCACACTTCAGTCTCTACCTGCTGGGCCACAGGAGGGTTGGTGCAGGGCATCGGATGAGGCAGGACGGGTCCTCTCAAAGACCTGCATTGCTTTGGGTGAGGAGCCAGATTTTCCTTTCACAGAGCCCTCTTCACATTGCCTGGTCGCTCTGCATAGGCCTGCCGTGATTTGGTAGCAGGGGCGAAGCTCTGGAGGCAGCGGCCGTCGGAAGCTCTTCCTGATTTCCTACTTCATCAGACAGGCAGGAGGAGAGTCTACTAAAGAGCTGAGCCACTCTATTTACCTCTCCTGTCAGCAGTCTCTTGCCCTTCGTATCCTAAGGAACCTTAATTTTGAATTAAAAGAAATATATTCTGAGACAACGTCTCACTATGTAGTCCAGGCTAGCCTCAAACTTGGTGTGTAGCTGAGGCGGGTCTTGATCACATGTCCTCCCTGGCTCAGACTTCCATGTGTACCACCATAGCCAGCTTTGTTGTTATTGTTGTTGTTGGTTTTTTTGGGGTTTTTTTTTGGGTTTTTCGAGACAGGGTTTCTCTGTATTGTTTTGGAGGCTGTCCTGGAACTCGATTGGTAGACCAGGCTTCGTCTCGAACTCACAGAGATCCGCCTGCCTCTGCCTCCTGAGTGCTGGGATTAAAGGCGTGCGCCACCAACGCCCGGCTGCTTTGTTGTTTTTAAGACTAGGTGTTACTAGCATCTCAGGCTAGCCATATATTCATTAGACACCCCAGGCTAGCCATATATTCATTAGACACCCCAGGCTAGCCTCAAACTTGCAATCCTCCTCTCTCGGCTTTGGAGAACTGGGATAGCATGTACCACCATGAACTGCTGAATGGAACTGGAAATACATTAACAATGTAGCCAGGCCTAAAAACACAAAAAGCAAACATTCTCTCTAGCATGCCGACCCTAGCTTTAGATTATTGTCCAGCTGAGTTCCTGAGGGGGTGAGTGTGGGTAGCCCTAAAACAACAGGCTGTGAGGGAGAGGTGAGGAGGGACCACATGTGCTGTGAGTATGCAAGGGGAAACACGGAAGGGGGAGGGGTAAGGATCGAGAGGGCAGACTCAGCCAAAACCCAGTGTGCAGGAGGAAGCCACACACCTGCTGCTTTGTGTGCCCATGCTAAAACTAAACTTAAAAATAGAACAAATTTCAAAAGTAGGAAAGAAAGAGGGTTGGGGGTGTAGCTGGGTGGTACAGTGTGTGCAGGAGGAGAGAGGGAACAAGGAAGGGAAGGAGAAAAGGGGTGGGAGGGAGTGTGTGTGTGTGTGTGTGCTTACAAATGATGACATGGAGACTTATCAATTATGAAAGCTCGGCCTCAGCTTAGGTTTGTCCCTCTAGCTCTAATAACTTACATTAACCTGTTTCTATTCATCTACATTTTGCATTGTGGCTTTTTACCTTTCGTTCATTCTGAATGTCCGACTCTGTGTCTCCTTGGTCCTGGGGCCTCATGTATGCCAACAATTGCTCCCCCACAGAGCTGCAGGCCCAGCTCAGCAGGCAATTTTTAAAAGCTACAGGGCTGGTGAGATGGCTCAGCGGGCAAAGGTGACTGCTGCCAAACCTGACAGCCCAAGTTCCATCCCTGGGAGCCACAGGGAGGAAGACAATGGTCCCTACAAGCTGTCCTCTGACTTCCACATCTACACAGTGGTGTGCCCATACCATTCATATTTAAGTAAATAAAATATTATAAAAATGAAAAAAAAAGACTACAAGCACACAGGATAGGATTACACACTTTAATCTGATTGACGTGGAGAAAGTAAGGAAGACATCAAAGAGATTTAGTTTTCGGTCCATTTTATACACAGCCAGATGCAAGTTCTCTAAAAAGTTTTAAAAGCCACTCCTTGTTAGAGTCCCTCGGGAAACCACACTATGTGTAATCCAGGAAAGACACTATTTGCAGAAAATCATAATGGGTAATAGAAGATTAAAACAAAAGAAAGCACCAGGGTTCAAGCAGTTCTAGGGTGAGGGTACCTGCAGAAATGATGTCAAAGCTCCTGGGTGGCTGCCATGGAAACATGCTAATGAGGGGTTGGTCCAGTCTTAGCATGGCTTTCTTTGGAGAAGTGGCAATGTCAGCTGACAGTACAGCTGTTCTCAGACGCCCAGCTTACTGGCCTGACTGAGAACAACCTTGAGGACCGGCATGAACGCTGATGTCTCGCTGAAGTTGCTGGTGCTGACGATGTGGGTGTGGACGGTCAACCCTTCAGAGTAGTTCCTCGTCTCGATGCTCCGCGCAATGCTGTGTAGACCATTGATGATGGTTGGGGAAAGCTGGAGAAAAGGTGGAGGCAGGACATTAGGGGGAGTGTCCCATGAGGTCCCCGAAAGCATTAAACCCAGAGATTTACACAGAGCCTGAAATACACTCTCTAAGAATGTGTAACTAGTTAGCATTTCTGGAATATTTTAAACCAAGCAAACATTTTCAACCAGGTAAAAGTTACATTTTAAAGTAGAGCCATGGAAAGATTACTCATGTGAAGTCCTTTTCTTCTGGCAATAAACAAATTTTTGTTTTGCTTTTTTTTTTTTTTTTTTGTGACCAGATCTTGCTACATTGTGTAAGCTGACCTCACACTCCTGGATGCAAGTGATCTTCCCGACTGTCTCCAATATACCTGGCTGTGTCCTCTCCCTCTCTGTCTTTTTGAGACAGGGTCTCGTGTATAATGAGCTAGCCTTGAACTATGTAGTTAAGGATGTCCTCCTGACTCTCCTTCACCCACCACACTAGCTCACCATCTTCTCTTAAAATCAAAGTTAGCTCTCTGCCATGGCATCACCCAGTACATCCCATGAAGAATAATACTATCTTTTGGATCAGCGCAGACCAAGCCCCTTCCTGTTAGACCAGCTTTCTTCGCTTTGGTTCTCCTGAGAGATGCTGTTTTATCAGATGGGACTGAGTGTGGCAAACAGGATTACTACAAGGCCATCAAGCACAGCAGCACCTGTCCTCTCCATTTTTTTTTTCTTTCTTTCTTTCTTTTGAGGCAGGGTTTCTCTGTGGCTTTGGAGTCTGTCCTAGAACTAGCTCTTGTAGACCAGGCTGGTCTCGAACTCACAGAGATCCGCCTGCCTCTGCCTCCCGAGTGCTGGGATTAAAGGCGTGCGCCACCACCCCCGGCTATCCTTTCCAATCTTAGCACTCTCACACAGAGCAGTGGGCAGGTTCCCTTCACAGTCACAGAACAGTCCCCCGGCCACCTGGTGGCGACACCTGGTTTTGCTTTCTGTATCATCTGTTTGGGAGATGGTCTGGAGACTCCAGAGAGATGACGGGTTTCTTCTCTAGACAACCGAGCTCCTGCCCTGTCTCTGGCTTCTGATACACGGCTGTGAAAATGAGCGGCAGGCCAGCTACCCTGGGCCCAAGGCAAGGATCAGTTTGTATCTCCTGATCTTGCTGTAAGAGGGCTAACTCCCCGCTCGTGTTGTGTCTCCCATCCCACACAGTGAGCTCTGGGAAGCCCACTCCAGTTTCCTGGCCGTTTTGCCCTCCATGCATGGAAGGACAGTGCTGTGAGACCCTTTATTAGCAACAGAGAATAACTGACTATCATAATCTACATTCCCCTCCCCAAAAAAACTTACTGTCTGTTCTCTAAGTTTGTCGTACAGAAACTCCAGGCGTTTGCTGGCATCGTCCAGCTTCCTCTTGGTTTGCTACAGGAGAGGAAGAACAGACGTCACGCTTCAATATTTCAATGCTATCAATACATGGAGGCAACATGACCACAAGCTCGAGCATGTTGCTGGAATGGACATTAGTAATCTACTGAGGGCAGTGAGGAGGTGACACTCTCTTTCAGAACATAAATGGGGTTTTAAGTAGGCTTCATGTGGATCACAAACTCACTCGACAGAGTGCCACGTAGAGTGTGTGACATTTCAAAGACCTGGGGTGGCAGCAGTGGGTCAGTGCCACAGAGGAGGGCACTGACAGACTATGTGTGTAACAAGGAAACACAGAGGGGGTGTTGTAAAAAAAAAAAAAGTGGTTCAAGAGAGAAAGATGCCATGTAACAGAGTTCAGGTGGAGGGTTTTTCATTAGGGAGAGGGATTATAAAGAGGGGAACGGGGGACTGGAGAGATAGCTGTGTGGTTAAGAGCACCGACTGCTCTTCTAGAGGACCCCAGTTCAATTCCCAGCACCCACATGGCAGCTCACAACTGTCTGTAATTCCAGTTCCAGGAGACTGGACACCCATGGCAAAACACCAATGGACATAAAATAAAGATATTAAATTTTTTAAAAAAAGGGAAAGGGGAGGAGGGAGACTAGCCTCCAGGGACAGGAACAGTGGGAGAGAGGAGAGACAGAGAAAGAGATAGAGAGAAAGAGAGAGGGGGGACAGAGACAGAAACAGAGAGACAGAGAGAGAGAGAGACAGGGAGAGAGAGACAGAGAGAGAGAGAGAGAGAGAGAGAGAGAGAGAGAGAGAGAGAGAGAGAGAGAGACAGAGACAGAGAGAGAGAGAGAGAGAGAGCGAGAGAGCGCAGTATGGGAGGTAGACAGGGCACTTTTAAAAGGGAACGTAGTGAATGTGCATGGGTGGTGCTCTTCGTGCTTGCAGCTGAGGACATGTCCTGTCAGAACCCTATGGGCAGGGCAGCGCAGATGCCTGACTACTAACATGGAAAGCTGTGGACGCTAGCTTTCACCTTTCAAAACCCCTATTTACACACTTCCTGACATCTGGTGTGTTTAGTCCTGCCTCTTTCCAGGCTTAAGGCACAGGAAAAAAGGAAACATCTTTGGCATTAGGATCACCAGGAAGGGGTGGGTGTTACAGCAAGAGTACTTGCCTGGGGGGGGTGGGTCCCTCCAAGAAGGGTGACCAAGACCTAAACAGTAAAATCGACCCTTAAATTAAGGAGTCAATGGCCCTGCTTCAAGCCAAACACTTGTGTATCGTGGAAAACTTTTCAAACATTAAAAATTTTAAAGATAAAATATGATAAGTAATCTTTATACACAGCAACCAGCCTTAGAAAAACCACATCACTATGTCCTATGCTGGAAACAACGTCTTACATAACAAAAATTCTAAAAACTGGGAAGAATAATACACAGCCACAGTATTTTTATGTTAGGACAGGGGACTGACTGGCAGTGTTGGGCATAGACAAAGGCCCGATGCAGTGATGTGTGAGCAGGGGCCTGAGCAAGATTGGCTTGAGCAAACGCGGCCTGTTGGAGTTGGTGAGTGCAGAGGGGCAGCAAGCATCAGTGCCGAGTGTGCGTAGGCAGGAGTGCCCAGCCTGTGTCTCAGCAGAGCAGATGGAGCCGTTAAGGGCAGCCCTGCATACATACTAAGTGTGCTACAAGACGAGTGTGCATAATAAAGTGGAGACTAAATCCACATCATAAAACTACTCTCACTGCTAAATGCAGGGAACTTGATAGGTAGAAACCCCATGGGCCCTGCTCAAAGCTACTTGCTCTTGTTAGACAGGACAGCTGGGCAGGGAAATAGGACCTGCTGCAGAAAGTGTTTCTCTTCCTGTTCTCTTCACCCAGGGCTCCTAGGTACACAGGAGGAAGGTGGTGTGAAGACAGAGTAGGTTAAAGTCAATACCAATGGATGAGATGAGTCATACACTGTGTCCTCTTCCCCTCTCTACACTGCTCAGGCCTACACAGGAATTCTGCCCTGACCTCACTGAGCTCCTCCATTTGGAGAGACTGTGCACGTCCACCTAGAGCTGTGCACAGGACACAGTGTCCACCTGGGGAGACTGTGCAGTCCACCTAGAGCTGTGCACAGGACACACACAGTGTCCATTTGGAGAGACTGTGCAGTCCACCTAGAGCTGTGCACAGGACACAGTGTCCACCTGGGGAGACTGCAGTCCACCTAGAGCTGTGCACAGGACACACACAGTGTCCATTTGGAGAGACTGTGCAGTCCACCTAGAGCTGTGCACAGGACACGGCATCCACCTGGGGAGACTGCAGTCCACCTAGAGCTGTGCACAGGACACACACAGTGTCCATTTGGAGAGACTGTGCAGTCCACCTAGAGCTGTGCACAGGACACACACAATGTCCATTTGGACAGACTGTGCACGTCCACCTAGAGCTGGGCACAGGACACGGCGTCCATTTGGCTATCAGCTTCGCTTGCTCTCTAGTTTCTACTTGGTCTTCCGATCACTCCCAGAATACAAGGTCGCTATTACTCTCTGGTCTGCTGCCATTTTCAATACAGAACACGTTTTCCACGAGGCTGGCAAAAGGCTGCACAAATGAACACCTGCGTGTGAAGAAACAACACATCCTAGAAGCTAATGTCTGCTTTCCAACAGACAAGCGGTCAATGGTTAACAGACATTTCCAGTGCTTGCTAGTACAAAATGAAACATTTCCAACAGGGCTGGCCTTATGGGCTCTGACGTCAAACCAAATGCAACCTCCACACAATTACCTTAACCATGGCCACACATCTACACTGGAGAGCTCCAGAGCAGTAGCCCCCTTGTCTGTCACTGCTGTGCCCTACATCAGCTCCAGGACGGCCAGCAGATGACAGGCAGCTCAGCCTGGAGCTGAGAACTTGGAGCAGGCTGATAGGGCTAATAGCTGCTACTCACGTGGAACTTTCTCATCTGTGAAAGAATGAAGACTCTATCATAGGGTCATTATGAAGGCTAAATGTTCATTAATCTCACCGAGTAAACTAAGTGCTAGCCTTATTACCTCTAAGACACACAACTAGCAGACATGGAACAATAACGAAGGAGCACCACAAAGGACTTTAAGATTCTCATCTGACTAACTTATGTGCATACGGGTTTTGTCTGCATGCGTGCACACCACATGTGTGCTGTGCCTTCAGAGGTCACAAGGGGGTGACGGATCCCTTGGGGGTGGAGTTACAGACAGTGACTGGCTGCCATGTGGGTGCTGGGAATGAAGCCAGGTCCTCTGCAAAAGCCACAGTGGTCTTAACTGTTGACCCAACTCCAGGTTATATTTAGAGTTAAGTGAACTGTGAGGGGGAAATACACACGGGGTCTGTGGCTGAAGAGAGGCAGCGCTGGATAAGATCCTCAAACGTGGTCTTTAGAATGAGGTGCTCATCTGGGATTGGTTTCTTGCTAATCTTTTCTGTTGGCAGAACCTGCACGTGCTGTAAGAAAGAATTAGTGTTACAAAAGCACTTTATATACACAGTTCTGATTCTATGCGAAAGAGGACCCATCGCCTTATAGACAGATGGGTTAAAAACACAATGAAGGCTGGGCAGTGGTAGCCACACCTTTAATCCCGGCACTCAGGAGGCAGAGGCAGGCTGATCTCCATGGGTTCGAGGCCAGCCTGGTCTACAGAGTGAGGTCTACAACAGCCAGAGGACTGTTACACAGAGAAATACTGTCTGGAAAACAAAGCCAATCACAATGAAGATTTAATGTGTGAAATTACCCAGTCGAAGTGCTAGCGTGCCTTGGGCAGCTTGGATTTGTATAAGGGCTGGGGATCTAGCTAAGTGGTAGGCTGCTTTTCAATGAATGTGAGACCCTGGGATCGCTCGCTCGCTCGCTCGCTCCTCCCTCCCTCCTTCCCTCCCTCTGAAGTAACTGACTAGTTAAATACATAGTCCTTTATTTTTGTTTATCCTAGCATTCCTCCATCCTTTTATTCCTTTTTTTACTTCTTTTCTTTTTCTTTTTTTCCTTTTCTATTTTTGGTTAAGACAGGGTTTCTCTTTGTAGACCAGGCTGGCCTTGAGATCCACCTGCCTCTGCCTTCCAAATACTGGGATTAAAGATGTGCGCCATCATCACCCCGTCTTTCACTGTTTTTTGAGACAGAGTTTTGCTGTACAAGCCCAGCTCTCTTGAACTCATGGTGATTCTAACATAAGCCTCCAAAGTGCTATAACCACATTTATCCTTTTACTCTTCTTAAAGTGTGCTGATTACAGAAACTGCAAGATTAAGTCAAGAGTAAGACAGAATAGATCACAGTATTGCTAAGTACAAAGATGAAAGGACAAACAGGGTTCTAATTTTCTACACTTTTGCTCATCAGTTACTTCTTTCATTCACACAGAAAGTATCAGGCAATTATACACCAGGACTAGCTATGCACTGGTGAGCCATCTTAGTCCTAAGGAAGTTCACAGGCCACTGGGAGAGAAGCAAAGCTTAAACATGTAACAAAATGTAACATCATAACTACAGTAAGTTGATGTCCAGGGGAACTAAATTATAGCTCAAATCTGACCAAAGAGAGGGAAATGCACTTCAGAAAATTACATAAGATAAACAGGACTAACCACTTAAGGAGGGAAAGAAAAGCATTCCAGAGAGAGAGAATAATATATACAAAGGAAGGACTCCAGGATACAAGGGAACCAAATGGAGGCCAATATGGTAGGAGTAGAGAGGGCAAGGAATACGAACCCAGCTTTGTGGATGATTATTTTGTCTTTATCCACTAATAACAGGAAGCTTCTAGTCAAAGAGGAGGTAGGAGCCAGCTCAGATGATGCAACCTGCAGTACTGAAAACTTCCTTAGGCAGGGTGATCTCTCAACAACCATCCACACACTCTAGGCTCAGGTAGGACGTCGTTCAATTTCCTCATAACGAATACTGACCCTGCTCTTCATTTTTCTGTATAGGTCAAATCATCTTTTTCCTTCTAAGTCTCACTTGGAAATGTGTTAAGAGTTTTTAACTTCTGAGATGCTGCCAACTAAAGTATAACTGTGTCTCACCATCTAGAGGTACAGTTAGCTTACTTAGTAGGTTTTATGCTGTTTGATTTTTTCCCCCAAGAAAGAGTTTCTCTGTAGAGCCCTGGCCATGTCTGCTGCCTGCCTCTGCCTGAGTGCTAGGACTAAAAGTGTGTGTGTCACCATGCCTAGCTTAGCAGGTTTTAGGCAAACACATTAAATGATATAACTCATAACATTTTAAAAAGAAAAACCTATAAAAACTGCTTTTACTTAGCACCTTCAGATGCACAGAAGACTCAACCAACCTTAAATTGTGTACTGACTACATTAAGTAAAATACTATAATTACTGAGACATAGTAAACATACATTCCCAAAATGAGTAATTCTTGTCTCAAAAGCTAACATATACCATGTAATGGAAAAATAAAACACATATGCACAATCAATCTACTAAAATGGAGTTGCTTTTTAGAAACTAACACTGTAGAATCATGTAAGTTAACGTATCAAAGAAACATACGGAAAGGAGCCGTCTTCCCATGCCACGCCTACAGATTTATGTTACCTGGATGGTATTTCCAATAGGAGCTCCTGGGGCCCCTTCGATGTTGGGCTTTGAGAAAGATGGTGGCATGCCTGCTTGACCAAGAGGTTGCTGTACACCATGGAAGGGCTGGCCGCCCACAAGGTGCGGCTGTGGGAAGGAGGCCTGGCTTGACAGCGGCCCTGGAGCTGACGGTTGCTGCTGCAGCATCTGTGACTGGGGATCACCGGCAGGGTTCATGATTGGTGATGTAATGGGAACTGGAGGCATGAAGTTCTCAGGCATCTTGTAAAAGATGGGGGGGGGGGAGAATTAAAGCATTAAAACTAAGAAAAAAAGGAAACGTTTCCTTAGCTCACAGCGCACCTGAGTTAAATTTTCTTTGCAGAAGAACACTTTCAAATCAAATTTTATGCAGGGTCGCAGAACAAAGCGTCAACACAGACTACTATGGCTACCACGGGGAGGAGTGCACTCTACAGAGTCATCTCCCTGTCGTCTCACAAAGCCATGGCATTTTCAGCTAGCAGGACAGGAACCAACATGTCGTACATGTGTGCTGTATGGTGCGTGCATGCATGTGCACATATCAGATGACAACAGGATGTCACTCCAGTTTCATAGATCACTACGTAGCTATTACTTGGCACTAAAGAATATAGTCGACTAAGTTTCTGGTTATTATTAACCTTTTGTTGAGGCTTCCTAACTAAATGTCTCCCAATTTTATGTTCTAGCCTCTCAGTCTTATACTCAGGGGAAAGAAATCACTAAAAATTTACAATATATATATAGCTTCAAAGAAAGGAAAAATACCATTTTGTGTTCAAATTATTGACAATGTCTAACAATTATTGATAAATGAACAATGCTAAGCGCAGGGCATTTCTTCATTTAATACTGTGCCGGGGGAGCAAACTGACTCTGTGGATAAGGGCACCTGTCACCAAGCCTAAGGACCTCAGTTCACTCTCTAGGATTCACATGGTGGAAGGAAAGGACCAACCCTCCGAAAGGTGTTTTCTGACTTACACATACAAACATTGTGGCAAGCTCATGAGAGTGTGTCACACACACACACACACACACACACACACACACACACACACACACACACACACACACGGAAAAAAATCAGACACTTATTTAAAAAAATATTGTGAGGGGCTGGAAAGATGGCTCAGGTCGGGAGCACTGGCTGTTCTTCCAAAGAACCCAGATTCAATTCCCAGGATCCACATGGCAGCTCGCAACTGTCTGTAACCCCGTTCCTGGGGATCTGACACCCTCACACAGACACATATGCAGACAAAACACAATAATTAGAAAATATTGCAAAAGAAAATCTAAAATGCAATTATAAATTACATTGATTACAAAATATAATCATAATTTCTGCTAGACCTGAAACAATCAAGAACAAAGTGTGAAACTCTGTTCCCTGATGCTTGAGGCCTGCAGGAGCGCGGCACCCTGTCTTTCAGAAGGGCTTTCCTTTATATCCCTGTCATCAGAACAAGGTTTTACTGGGGGTAGGCACATGTAGGAGAGGTCAGTTGTTGACACAGAGTCTCACTACAGGGTCAAGCCAAGACAAGTACCCGTAGTTGGGATCTGGGCTGTGTTTTCAGGTTCTCAGCCTCTTACTCAGGACTGAAATAAGGGCTGGCATAGATTTGCAAAAGCGGTAAAGAAACTTTATTCAAAGCAACAACAACAAAAGTTTGGATTAGAAACACTGTTAAGCCTGACAGCAGGCCACACGAATGAGTTTTGCTCGATGACCCTGGGTTTGTTGCTATTGTTGTGTGAGGTTTCTTGTTTTGGAGTCTAAAGGCAGGAGGAGCTAGTTAGCTACTAAGTAAGAAATGTGGTTTTTGTTCTCTTTTGCCTGATAAAACATGTATTAACCTGCAAGCTCTGCCTTTAAAAGGATCCGCTAGCCAGGTGGTAGTGGTTCACACCTTTAATCCCAGCACTCAGGAGACTGAGGCAGGCGGATCTCTGTCTACAGAGTGAGTTCCAAGACACGCTCCAAAGCTACAGAGAGAAACCCTATCTCAAAAAAACAAAAAAAACCCAGACAGACAGGAAGACAGAAAGGAAGGAAGGAAGGAAGGAAGGAAGGAAGGAAGGAAGGAAGGAAGGAAGGAAGGAAGGAAGGAAGGAAGGAAGGAAGGAAAGAAGATCAGTTATCTGCGGTGCACATTTCATGACTATAAATAATTGACAACAACAAAGACAGTCACTGGGTAAGAAATACTTTTTCTACTACCTTCTTCTTCTTCGGTACTCTGTTCAAAGCTGGGGGATCATTCCAACCGTTCTGAGGACCTAGAACAGACACCAGAAGTCAGTTTCCTTTAGACACTGAAAGGAAGAAAATGACTCATCTCACACTTAGAAATTCTCCTCAACTGTGAGGTAACTGTCATGTGGACTTCAGCAATCAGCAGGGGTCACACAGGGCTTGTCATGGTAGGCAACATATCTGACAGCAATGCTACTTACAAGGAAGGGACTGTCCTGGTTGAGGCTGGAGTCCTAATGTCTAAACCGACAGGCGGCCTCCAAAGCCAGTTCATGCCTCTCTCCAGATAAAGAAAGGGCATAGACTGACAAGTGTGCTTCTGCAAAGGTTCTATCTGTCATCCTCAACACATGAAGAAGGAAAAAGGGAAATGCCATCCAGCAAGCACACTGCAGATGCTAAACACAGTTCTATTAAAAAAAGACTAAGAGCCAGGTCAAGCAGCAGCTCAACAGTGGAATGTTTGCCCAGAATAGGAGGCCCGGGCTCCATGCCCAGTACTGCCAGACAAACACCCAAAAAATCCACCACATAAAAGCAGTAATTCTCACAGTTTTAGACAACTACAGTAAGTTTCGTTAGACACTGGCAACCCACTACCCCGGCATCTCAAAGTAAAAATGGCCATCGGTATTGCTATGTTTTAGTATCAGCACCTTTCAAAGCGTGCTGAAATCCGACAATTTCCCAATTTCGACGAGGTTACTTTACCTCGCTTCACCAAGGAAGTAGGTGTGTGAGTGAGCATGTGAAGAGGGAAAGTGCCCCACCCCTTCCAGTGTGTTCTCTTCAGGATATCCCCTTGCTTGCTAATCTGATATGCATATTGAGTCACAATAAAACTGCTTAGCAAACCAAAGAAGCTGGCTCACAGGACTCCCTTCCTACAAATTCACTTGAGACAGGAGGTTGAATAGGGCTCTGAACACTTGGGAGTTGGTCACAGATACTGAGTCATGACTAAAACACACCACACAACAGAATCACTCGAATCTCCCCATCACCTCATTCTTACCTGCATATAGCAATATAGCAACCCTGTCAGTGTGTTCATATGACACACACGGCTTCTATGGTTTGCTTAGAGCTGTGAATCATCACGCCCATTCAATTTGATTCAATTAAGAAGCCAAATAAAATTATACCAATCAGATTTAGGGTATGTTCACATGCATTATTGTTAACATCCATTCATTAGCTGTATTTAATGATTGATTAAAGTATTTCAAGGTATGTTTTACAGCCAATTCACCTTCCAATATAGATGCCTGGTCTTGGAAAAACTGATTTTCTGCAGATAAAATGTAAAAGTCACTTAGATAGTATTATGGAAGAAAATCTAAGCTTAAATTATCAAATTATAGTTTTTCTTCCCAGCTTAGCAGCACCTAGAAAAAGCCAATAAACCTCACAGGAACAAAACTTACTTTACGATTTTTAAAATTTGCTTATTGCAAGGTCTATAACTAGATAGCCTGGAGTGCTCACAATGTAGCCCAGGCTATCTAGTATGTAGCCTAGGATAACTTCAACTCGTGATCCTCCCGCCTTAGCCTCCTAAGTGCTGGAACTACAGATATGCACTACCACAATTGCCCTAAAACTTACTGCTAAATCAAGTTATGTGAAATGTCTTCTGCTCAGTTAAGAAAGTTACCAGTTTCTTTGGGTAAATTCCTTTAAGTTGTATCAAATACAATGAACTCTAAAATAGCATTTCCCCCTTTGACTATGCTATGTCTTCTGAGAGGTTTTCCCTTCATTTAGAAACCAGTGTCCCTAGTTTTTGTCTTGATCGTTTCTCTATTTAACAAATGAATCTCAGCATATCCTAAGAGCACAGCATCTCCCAAAATGATACCTACTTATGACATATGGCACCAAGTGCTTTCATGTTGGCCTCATTCAGAGAACCTTGTTTAACTACAGGTTCTATTTGGTGAGGTTAAGGTAGGGCCTAAGGTTATCTTTCCAGCGAGCTCCTAGGTGACGGCAGTGTCGTTGTCAGGCCTCCAGCAGCGGAGAAGAGGCAAATAGGGTGACCACACTCCCTGACCACCTGTCAGGTACTCAGGGCTGAGGACTGAGTCAAACAGCATCCCACTTACCCCAGACTGTGAGACGGTAAAGACTTTCTGCTACTCTGTGCTGCCTGTCACAAGGGAAGCTGCATTTATTCCCAGAACAGCACTGTCGCCACTCCACCCCAGAGCTGGGGCAGCATTTGTCCTGCCTCTAACTCTACTGAACTGTCACAATCTCTCCTGTGAGCACATCCCCAGGTTACTGTCCCTAGAGTACTACTTAGGCTACACCACTCAGCAATTCAATATCTCCCACTAGATTCTACTTTCTTATGGTATGAACTACAAACTCCTATCCTAGTTCATAAGGCTCTTCAAAATTTGACACAAACAGAGGTCTTATTTTCTAGCATGTAGCAGGAATTACTTGCTATTCCCTAGAAATATACTGTCTCCTACGGCAATAATTCCAATTACAGAATAAAGAGTCTCTCATTAAGAATTGGCTAAATAAAAATGTTCTGCTAACTGCAACATCCATTTCTCTGAGCCTTTGGCACACATTCTCATACTAACAGAAAGCTTAGAAGACTACAGGATCTAAGAGGAATTATCCACTGGCAAACTGGAATTTCTAAATCCCAAACAAACCCAGGATCCAAGACACATTACAATATAACAAAATTTCCAGTCATAATTATGTAACTTCAACAAAAACTTTAGGAAATTGGAAATGCCAATATAGTGAAGTAACTGTAACTAAGATATAAAGGAAGGTTAATATGTAGGAGGTTAACAGGCAGCAGGGCATACACAGTGCATGCTGAGGGAACGTTAGTTTCTCTGTTTTTCCCATTAGCCTTTCTGTCTCCCAGCCAGGTCAGAACACTTGTACAGCACCCATAACCTCATAGCAAAATGCACTTTTGCTCAAGGAGGAAAGCAATGCTGTGCAAATATTTATTTCCTGTTATAAAGTGACAAATCCCCCCAGAAGTGATGTGGGGAATTTCTGTACTTCCTCTGGGAAGTGTCTAACACTAACACCAGAGCTCCAACACAGGATGTGAAGATACAGACCCAGGCTAACAGAGACCAGCATGCACACTCCTGAGACTGTTCACTGCTCCTAGGAAACTCCAGTCTCCTCAACTACAATTTAACCAAGACTAAGAATTTCTGCTTCTTAGGGTTGTGAGGACCTGAATACAAAACACAGCAAATTCTAGTCATGCCCAAGACATTTATTAAATGTGGATCCCCTTCGATGTCCTGCATTTCTTTTAAGAGGGATGCATTTAAGCCTTCACTACCTTTTACTAAAGAATCCTAGCCAGCGACCCCGAATGGTTGCTTACCTAGGTTTAAAGGGTATTTCTGGAACTCTATAGGCTAGCACTCATTTCTAAACCATCAAACTACTACTATATCTACAGTGTATTGCTGAGATGTGTCTGGATGGCTTCCTTATTTGTAGTTTTGTTTTCCAGTCAACTTCGGTCCAAAGTTATTAAATGGAATATTAAGAATCTGTAAGCAATAGTTGTAACATAAACAATGAAAGCTTTGAAGTTATGCATCACTGAGTAGTCTGACATAATCTGATGCTGTTCAGCTGTCTTGCCCCACTTCGAGACAGAAGAGCGCAAGCTGTCCCTCTGTCCGGCATGTCCACCTCCTGGTCACTCCGCGGCCCTTGCAGTCAGCAGAGCGCCTACCACGCTTAGGTTTACATGTCCCTTACCTCACGTAACAGTGGCCCAAAGCACAAAAAGCCCTATGCTGGCAAGTTATCTCAGTCCGCTGTTCAGTTTTTAGTTACTGTTAATCTCTTGTTATTATTCACTAATAAACCGTTTTATCATATATGGGGTTGGTGGTAGGTGGTATTAAGTACCCATGGAGCTTCCACAGACAAAGGCAAGACAACTAAAGTGTCTAAACTCTCATAGTGTATAATTTTTGTTCTTTGGATGTTAATATTACATATTGGGTAAAATATTACTATATTGGAAAAGGGGGAAAGAGGTATGTTCATAATTCTGGGATACATTATGTGTAACACTTTAGAAGCAGTAATATTTAAAAATATTTTATACCCACATTTATTGTGTTATTTACTTGAAAAAAAAATGCCTCTACCACAGACTTGTGATAAACTTTATCCATTTGAGTTCCTGCTTAGCATTAAAACCAGCAAATTATAGAGCAGACTCTCCCAGGACAGCTTCAGGATTAAGGGCTCAATAAGTCTCACTTTGAGCTTTGCCCTGCTAGTGTGGGCATCCATCGTAATCCGAAAAGGAAACCACTCTCCAATGCTGATGAGCACAGAGGCCTAACTTTGAGTTTTCTTTATTTATTTGTGTATGTGGAGGGCAGAGGACAATCTCTAGGAGTTACTTTTCTCCTCTTGCTGGGATCAAACTCAGATAGTCAGGCTTGCAGCAAGTGAACCACTGTACCCACAGAGCTAGCCTGCGAGCCCACAGGTCATTTTCAAAATCAGCAACACTGAAGAACACTGAGCTCACTTCAGCTCAAGTAAAGGAATGAAGGGCTCAGTACACAGGTTGGTGGTAGAGCATTTTGCTAGCACATGCGAGGCCTAAGTTCAATCCAGGATGTCCCTGTCCCCCACAAAAATTCAAGTTCTGCATTCCATGTAACAGTATCAACTAAATCTCATTTCAACTACTACTCATCTTGCTAGTTTTCTACCTTTTAAAGTAAGTTAGTAGCAGGTTATATGGCCTGAGCATTTTGAAGCTCTAGACTAAGGTTTTCCTCGTTTAGCAGCTGATGTTCATTATGGGAGGCTCACACTCATAGCAAGTTTTAGAAGTTGTTATAAAAACTCAAGCAATGCCTCGAATGACTCAGCTCACAAACCCTTGGAACGGCAGCCCCTCCGCCCACCCTGTACTCATGAAACCGGGGGCCAAGCAAATCCCTTCCCAGCGCAGACCTGTTCTCTGGGACGCAGGCAGCTCACTGGCAGCAGGCGGTGTACCTGTTGTTCCAGGAGGCAGTGCATAAGCTGAAGATGACGGTGGAGCTCCTGGTCCGCCATGCTGGAAGGACGCTCCAGAGGAAGGGGGAGGAGGGAAAGAAGCAGCAGAGTTGGAGGTAGGTGAGGAGGCTTGCTGTGCTGTGTACATCTGGGGCTGCCCGGAGTAGGAAGTGGCAGGGGATATGTATGGGGGGTTAGGGTAAGCGTTAGAGGCAGGAGGAGCAACAGGCTGCTGAGGTCGGTAAGCTGCTGACCCCCCTGTTCCGAAGGAATACTGCTGGGCTGGCTGGTAAGCTACATCAAGGGGAAGAAACAGAGATTTTAGTTAGTTACATGTTTATTTGGACAGAGGTAGGAAAAAAAGTAATCTCATCCTAGAGAGATGATTTTAACCATTACTGTCAAAACAATTAAGACCAAAACCTAACACTTAGGACTGGGGACGTGGCTCAGTGACAGAGCACTTTAGCATGGGCTAAGCCCTTGCTTCCATCTCCAGCACCTCAATACGAGAAAAACACCATCCCTAGAATGCTGCTGGCGATAAAGATTTTGGACCATCGGGGGCCGGGCGTTGGTGGCGCACGCCTTTAATCCCAGCACTCGGGAGGCAGAGGCAGGCGGATCTCTGTGAGTTCGAGGCCAGGCTGGACCGACAACCTCCAAAACAGAGAAACCCTGTCTCGTAAAAACCAAAAAAAAAAAAGATTTTGGACCATCGGATCCAAGAGCTGCTAAAAAAACTACCCTTACCCGTGTCTTCCCTTTCCTGTGAAGACTGCAGAGACAGCTGACAACCACAAGATGCAGGCATGTAGGACGTAGCACCCAGACATGTCCTTTTCTTGAAAGCCCATAGTTTCAAGACTTCAACCTTCAACCTGAACCCATCCTGGGAGATCCCAGTGCCACCACTCTGCATGAGCAGGACAGAGCCCCCGGTGCATCCGCCACCAGACAACAGCCCCACTGAGCACTGCGCAGAAAGGGGTCAAATTCTGAAAAGGACCAGTTCTCGTGTGTGTGTGGGGCACATCTGGGGTCTTACAGTTGTTTAATCTTATGATTGTCCCCTGAGAGCTTTTTCTAATAGTTGCCTAATAATTTTAACCTTAAGGATTTTATTTAGGTTCTTTATTCTTAGTTATAAAACAGTAGCTGTTTGGGATTTTTTTTCTTTTTGTTTTTCTTTTGAGATAAGGTTTCTCTACATACCCTAGGCTGTCCTGCAACTATGCAGACCAGGATGGCCTCAAATTCAAGGGATTGCCTGCCTCTGCCACCTGAGTGCTGGGATTACAGGCACATACCACCACACCTGGTTGCAGTTTTGATTTTTTTCAAGTGTAACTGCTCATGAACTATGGGATCTGGCATGCAAAAACAGCGTCATTTGTCACTGCTGCAAAACATATAGCAGTGTGGAGGGTGCAAAGTGTGTATAAGTGAGCACGTGTAGGAACGCTGTTCCTTCTGCTCAATTTTTCTGTGAACCTAAATTCACTTTTTAAAGTCTACATGAAATAAAGGCAATAATAATGAAATGGAAAAAAAATCCACAAATGTCCATGAACCAACTTCCCAAACTATGGTTTGTCATGTTGTCTGAAGAAAAAAGAAAACATACTGATAATTCCTACCGCTGTTTCTCTATTCCAAAACCACAAGACACACTCTTCTCTTTAGCAGGTCTTTTACATGGCGCAGAAATGGAGCTCTGTTCTGAACAGGATGACACAAATCTGCTTCCTAGCACACAGACTCAGGACAGAGACTCTGTCTCTCTGTGTCTGCTCCCTACCATCCTGCCCACCCCGGCGCTGGAGACTGAGCACTGCAAGCATCCTAGCACTGAGCTACATCCTACCCCCTATTTTACCTGTCACAGCTGATGTGAACATGGCTTTGTTGCTGCTAAGTAGCTGAGGGAGGGCAGGCCACCGTGAAGACTCAAAGGGCCCACTACTTACGCTGCGGCTGTGGGTAGGGTGGTAGCTGGCTGTGCATATGGCCTGGAGACGGAGGCGGCGGAGCAGCGGTGTTTGGATTAACAGTGCCATGCATTATGAAACCTGGAGGTGGAGGGTTTTCTCCCTAGGAAATGAGAATAGCGTAGAAAGGAAGATTATACTTGGGACCAAGAACATCACCATATGGCCTTGCAATTTCTGAAATGGAATTCATGTTTATTTTTTTTAAGCTACTAGAAGAAAAAACTGCATTTCCTATATACTATCTTTCTAAGAACACCCTATTTTCTAGGTGACACATTCTGAAAGAGTTAAAAGTCCAAAGTAACTGAGTGAACGGCAAATGCTAACAGCCGTACAACACGTTCAGTAACACTGCACCATCACTGCGGTAAGGCACCAGAGGGTTCATCTCCACTAACTTCCGTTTACTACTCCAGACTCTAGAAATAAGCATCATAAAGGGACTTTCTGTCTGTGTTTTCTGAAATGCTTACAAAAAAAAAAAAGAACAAAAAACAGAAACATTTTCAGTAAAATTCAATTTAAACCATTATTTGAACCTTGGTTGAGATTTTTCTAGCGCAAGTAAATTTAGAACTGCAAAAGAAGAGAAAGGATAAGAAAAGAAATTAATTGTCCTAAAATTTGCCACTTGCATCCCATGGGTAATAAAATGCAATGAGCAGCAGATGGGCACAAGCAAGGACCGGAGAGGAAGGAGGAGGAAGGAGAGAATACACACTCGTATATATAACTAGGAAACTGTTATATGTATTTAAGTGAGCAGATCGTGCTCGAGGAGGAATAATGAAGGCTATACCTGTGTGTCAGAGGGAGAGGCTGCAGGTGGATGGCTGGGAAGGGCAGTAGGAGTTTTGTTACTCCAGGTAGTGACAGTAGGGGCAACTCTAACCTGAATTGAACAAAGAAATACCAATCACAGAAAATAAAAAGTAAAAACGTTAAAAGAAGAAACAAATAACTCAAAAGGTTTTAATGGCGAGACACAAAGCAAGAAATAAAAGCAGCAAGAGCAAGAGTTCATGTAGTAAAGCAACTGGTTCCAAAGGAAACCAACAAGACAGCAGGCGGAGGCAGGAAGGGCTCGGTGAAGACCAGTCAAAGCATGACAACAAGCCCATCTGGGATACATGAGGAGGGGCTCAGGTGTTAAGGAGTTCTCACTGCTCTTTGAAGAGGGCCAGGCTCGATTCCCAACACCCACAGGGCAGATCGTAATGGTCTGCAATTCCAGTCCCAGGGAATCTGGAGAGCATGCAGGCAAAACACCCACAACACATAAAAGAAGTAAGTAAATAATAAAAAGAGTAAGTAGGGAAGAAAGGTCCTTTAGGTAGAGAAAGAAGATAACTCTGGGATAATGAGTAAACTATCTCCATGCTACTAGTGCTCTGCAACATGGTCTATCACCCACCTCACAAGAAACTGTGTACTTCCTTCTTCTGAAGATTCAAAATCATACAGTCAGGGCACACTCAAGCTGGGCATTAAAACTGTCCATCTAACCCAGCCTTTACTTACAGGCCACTGTTACGATCCATACAGCTCACTGGTGACGGAGGTGAGACTGACCTGGCCTTCCAGTTTCTGGGCATTGTATCTATGATACCACACTCTTAGGTCCTATCTAAAGCTGTGCTGGTTAAAATGAGACTGGAGCCGCTACTAATCCAGCTACCAACCCAGCTTCCTTTCCTTCCCTTTTCCTAGCTACAAAACTACTTTAAAACTCACCACTGCCCTCACCCATTCAGCAAGAAAATCCGTTTTGTCTGACTGAATTTCCTAGTTTTTCTTAAAATATAAGATTGGTAAAAGTGAAGCAGATTGTCTTGTGACTGTTGTTGGGCGCTGTGGTGTCTTACTTTTGAGACTGGATCTCTATACGTATGTAGCTCTGGTTGGCCTGGGATTTGCTATGACACCAGGCTGGCCTCCAACTCAGAGATCTACTTGCATCTGCTTCCCAAGTGAGTGCATCAGCATACCCAAAAAAGTTCTGCAGTCTTTAAATGACTTGACCATTTCTCAGAAAGATAAACCCAAAGACAGAAAGGGTAACTGTTCTTTTCTCCGAGTAGAGAGTAAGTGTTCCTTTATTGAGTACCTTAAGAAGCTGCTTAGTCTAAACACAAGGTGACGAAAATTCTAACCCTAGTATAGCCTTCAAGCAGCTGTGCAATGCTGAAAAATGACGGTTCTGTGCCCTGACCTCTGCTAGGTCATCCTACCTCTCCACTTGGCCCACATTTCATCCCCACTTGCACCAAAGGCTTTGAAAGAAATTGTGTATTATGTTTATCAGGGTAATCCCCAAAGCACAGTTCTGACTGAGGATTGATCCAAAGTTCAAAGATAAACAGCATGAACTGGACCTAGGTCTCTCAGGGTTTTAGTTTACTTTTCCTATAATAAAAGCTGATTGGTCCTACCACCAATTTGTCCTATCTGAAATGTCAGCTTTGCTAGCACCCAAGACCATTTGTAATCTATATATATTAAAAAGCTATCTTCCATTTAAGAATATGTACGTAGGGGCTGGAGAGATGGCTCAGAGGTTAAGAGCACTGGCTGCTCTTCCAGAGGTCCTGAGTTCAATTCCCAGCAACCACATGGTGGCTCACAACCATCCGTAATGCGATCTGGTGCCCTGTTCTGGTGCGCAGACATTCATGGAGGCATTCTAAACAAATAAACAAACACATAAATAGCTCAGTCTTTAAAAAAAAAATATGTACGTAGGGCAGGGCATGGTGGCACACACTTTTAACCTCAGCATTCTGGAGGTAGAGGCAGGCAGATCTTTGTTAAGTTCAAAGCTAGCCTGATTTACATAGTAAGTTATAGGCCGGTCAGGACTACAGAGTGACACTCAATAAAGAAAGAAGAAAAAGGAGAAAAAAAAAGAATTATCTATTGGTCGGTAAATACAGTTTCTGTATGAAACTGTAAAAACAAAAATATAATCACATTTTATGTCACAAACACAAGGTTAGATAAAATCAGTAATCCTATGCACACTAGACACAGCCCTCAGTCAGTTCTTGCAATGTCTAAGTTGGTCTATTGAAATGTTTGCCTTTGGGATACTCTTGACTGTGTGGACACAGAAGACACAGCAAACTCACACTGGTGATGGGAAAAAGAATGGTCAAAAAAGACTGTCTAAAAATTAACCAAATCACTGAAAGCGTTATTCATTCTCACTACTTTACCTATATACTTTGTTACACGAATCCAGGAGAAATTTAGAGTGTAGATGGACAGGTATGAGGGAAGTCTGACCACTCTTCCTAGGGTGATTAGAACTAAAACAATTGCCTAAGAGGTGACTGAGAAGCAGGTCATAAACACCAGTCTCAAGTTCACAGAAAGTCTAACTACGACACAAGATGCCCTGTCTAGCTTCACTATGTCTTTTATGGAGCACATTCAACTATCCATTTGGTCAGATGTCCATGCATGTTCCCACGTCATCAGGACCCTATCACTCACATGGGGATAATATTGCTGTGTCTGAACTCTGGGCATCTGTGGGTGGCCAGCATTTGGTCCAGGTCTGCCCTTGGACAGCGGCTGCCTCTCATAAGGGCTTCTAGATGATTCCTGTCCTGGCACAGGCTTCCCTTGTGCTCTGCAGAGTCTGTCACGCAGCTGCACAATATTTGGCTGTAGGAAGCAACGGAAGAAAACAAAACTGTTAATTCATCCAGCTGTATGATAGCATGCAGACCCCTTCCAAAACTCTTATGTTGAGAGTCTACATTCTACTCCAGAGTCAACCTCCTGGTTTCTGACATGGAGACTGGCAACTTGTAACTTCAGTCAGGCAGGGCTTGGTTAGACCACTAGGTCAATGTCAAACCATCACTGCTCTTTGGTTGTGTTATGGTATAGTAACAGTGCTCCCAAGTCACAGGGCTACTTTGAAAAACACAACTGAATGAAAGCTCTCCAGAGAGTATCAACTGCTGCAGATAGTGATGGGAAGTCTCCAACAGATTCACTAAGAGATACTCTTAAAATAAAGGCATTAAATTCAAACCTGGACCTCATACATATTCACAGATGCAGATTTACAGAAATTAACCATATATATTGACTGTGTCCATGAAACTCTTTAAAAACAAAAACAACTCCAGAAGCAGGGAGGTAGAGGTGGGGGTCACTAAGTTTGAGGCCAGCCTGGTTTAAAGTGAGCTACAAGATAGCCAAGCCAAGGCCCTGTCTGGAAAAACTAAACCAAACCAAGATGAAGCCAGGTGTTGGTGGCCCACGCCTTTAATCCCAGTACTTGGGGGGGGGGGGGGGAGGCAAGCGGATCTCTGTGAGTTAGAGACCAGCCTGGTTTACAAGAGCTAGTTCTAGGACAGGCTCCAAAACTACACAGAGAAAACCTGTCTCGAAAAACCAAAAACCAAACCAAAACCAAACAAAATCCCCCCCAAAAAACCAAGATGAACTGTTGGCTTAATTACCTGATTTGTGTTGTCAGGCAGAAATGCCAAGGCTGCGGCAATGCTCCCCTGAGCTGCCAACAAACTGGCATACTGACTCATTTTCTCAGCCAAGAGAGTCCCTACTGTATTCGTGTCCATTGCTTGGGTGAGCTGCACAGCTTTTCGGAGGATGACAACTTTCTCAATCAGATCCTAAATGATAAAAATGAGGGACAAGAAGACAATCAGAAATCCCAACACGTCTATGAAAGAGTCAGCAGAGAAACAGAGTCATTAAGATTAACAACCCACCAAAAGTACAGCACCGGTCCTCATTCCTACTTGAAAAGTGGGAGAGATGAGTACCATCTGCGTGATGGCCACTGAGGAGGAGGAGAAGGAGGAGCATGCACTGAGGACAAATAACAAAACTGAAAGTGATGGGCAGGTACCCAGTAAGCAAAAGAAGAGCTATGTGCACACGTATCATGCCATGGTGACTGCAACAACACACTATCACACAGACTCATGACAGAGGTACATGGTCTCCACGGGGGCTCCCTCAAAGGCTGGCACCATTGAGGGGCGGTAGAACCTTTAAGAAGTGGAGCCTTAGGTCACTAGGGGCATCCCTTGAGGGGACTGTGTGCCTAGGTCACTTCTGTTGTTCTGCTCTCTCTGGCTCAGCCATGTGCTCCTATCAAATATGCTGCTCTTGCCAGAGGCCCACAGCCACAGGCCAACCACCCTATGACTCTCCAAACCATGAAGCCAATCAAAACCCTTTTCTGTAAAAGTTAATTTGTCCAGCCAATTCATCACAATACTGCAGATCTGACTAATACACGACGTGGCAAAGGCTGGGAGCTGTTCTTGGGGAGCAGGCCTTGTGATGGGAGCAGGAGAGTGTGTACAGGAGACCCTCCCTGCTGCCCCTTGGAAGCCACCAATCCACGAGTGGGAAACGTTTTTCTCCCAGAAGCACCTAAAAGGGAAGGCTTGATTTTTGTTTTTGTTTTTTAACCTGACTTTTAGTCTTATAGAATGATCTTTAAAACAGTGACTCTGTGTTTTCCAGAGAGAAAAGTAACGACTAGACTGAAGTGCAACTAACTGCTTTGGGGATCTGAAGCTACCCGGTCCCCACAGTGACTTTCTAGTTTGTTTAGCAGTGCTAACCTGAGTCCCTGTGTCTGGTACTTCAGGTCCCTGATCATAAATATTCTCCTCAGACTTGGAAGTCTCTGACTCTCCAGCCCACACTGCTGTTCTCTGACAGAGGTAGAAGGAGCTTGAGAGGAAGCAGCTAAACCCTGGGCTACTTTCTGTGCTCTGCTCCCTAGCGGCCCCAGTGACTGCGGACCACCCTGGGACCTCAGCCACATCTGACAAGCCACTGCCTCACACCTCTTCTTTAAAGACAAAATAAACACCATGAGGATCCAGCCAAAGATGATGAAAGCAACAAGCTCCACAGATAAAGGCATTCTTAGCGGAACCCTAAGTACGGGGAGGAAACACTAAAACGTAAGCGCCTTTTGTTTCAGAGATACTAACCTGAAGAGACAAGGGATTGCTACCATCTTGAGCTTTTGTCCAACAGGCAACCAGTTTTTCTACATTCCCTGCACAAATATAGCAGAGGCATGCCTGTGTCTGCAGGAGGCTATCTCCTTCACTCTCAAGTCTGGCTCCCAGGAGGTCTGTGAATGGAACAGAGAACAAGATCAGATGGCACCCACTTCACTGTGTATGAAGCTGGGCGCAGCTCAGCGGCATTTTCAGAGCAACCAGTGAGAACCAGAAAGAAACACAAGCACTCCAGATGCTCAGTGAATATTTAGCTATTAAGTGAATGGTGGTGTGCAGCAAATCATATACTGTATAAGATCCTATCTCTAACTACAGAACTGCTCCCCATCAAGTATATTAGAAAAGAACATAAGTGGGAAAATTTGAACATGAAACTCTGAATGGCACATAGAGAAAACATTGTCAGTTAGCTAAGCACAAGGTAGCTCTGACCTGTGATGATAAATTTTACTTGTTACTACTATTAATTGATCCCAATTAACATTTACTGAGAACTACATATGTGTTAATTAATTAAAATGAGGCTTAAAACATGATCGTTTCTGGGTCACACAGCTTGTAAGTAGCAGCGGCAAAACTTACATTCTGGTCTATCCAAAACCACTACCGCTGAACAGATGACTTTTAAACGACATATGTTATACGCACTTTCCATTCTTTTGTCTGTTTGCGTCTCTTCTTATTGAGAATCAAATTCACATCCTTGAATATGCTAAGGAAACCAGCAGCTAGCACTGGGCACAGGCCACCTTTGTATTTTATAATTCTTATTTGACATTGGACACCCCAAGATTTCTAGTAAAACTCCTTAACTGTGCAGCACACCCTGCCACCTGTGCAAGAGGTTACAAGTGGGGCTGATTTCTTACCACACAGGGCTGAGAATTCATCCGGCTTAGCGTAAGTCAACACTGCAGCTAAGGCCTCTCTCCAGTTTTTAAGATCACAGGACTCCACAATCTCCTTCCAGTTCTTCATCACCACGGCGGTGATGAGCTTGAAATGGAAACACAGGAAGTGAAGACTTTACTAGACACATGAGCTTGAACTGCCTAGTCTTCACATGTCTGCAGTGCCTGACCTAACACAGGGTGGTCATGTCCCTTGAGCCCCACACTTAACAGTCTTGTCTTTTAAAGCAACTATTTACAGTTTTCATGATAAATCAAACAGCAGCAAAGTGAAAAACATTCTTTAACCAAATAACAGATGCTATTTTTCCTTCAAAAAGAAAATCACATCCATGTATTTTACAAAGGGTTTCAGGAGAAAAGTGTAGGACACTAGCAAAACATTGTAACAGGAAGATGTTCCTGAGTCCAGCGGTTCAGGAGAAGCCAGGAGAACATGGAGTCCTAAGGGACTTTACCTGAAGGACAAGCAGGAAGGAACTTTATAAAGAAGCTAAAAAGCATTCTAGGGCCAAATGAAATGGCAAAATAGGTTAAGAGTGCTTCTGTCAAGCCTGAGGATCAAGGCCGATGACTTATGATCAATCCCCAGGACCTTCGTGGTACAAGGGAACCAAATCATGCAAGCTGTTTGACCTCAACAAGTACTGCATGGTACTTGTGCATGCATGTGTCAACTTTATAAAAAAAAATAGAAAGCACTCAAGGCTTAGGGAGAACATCATGGAACACAGAATGGGCTAGTGTGACAGGACAGTGGCGCACTTGGAAACTGGGGACAGGACAACCACCACTGGGGTTCAATATTGAGATAATTTCATGAAAAATAATTTCCAGGTGGGGCATGGTGGCCTATGCCTTTAATTCCAACATTTGGGAGGCAGAGGCAGAAGGATGTCTGCATTCAAGGCCAATCTAGCCTACATAACATGTTTTAGGACAGCTAAGGCTGTTAACACAGAGAAACCCTGTCTCAGAAAACAAAAACCAAAAATTTACAAACTAACATTAGCTTGAAAATGTTCAGACCCTCTCTGCCAGAAATTATAGTAACAATAATCAAAACTCTGTTCAAATCTTTAGGCAAAAGGTTTTAATTACTACATAAAGAAAACATTAAAAGGAGCCCAAACAATCCTAAATGGTGACATAATACCTTCTAATCATAATACTGTAGAGTAATTAAAAATCTTTCTAAAAGTCCTTTCCGATGCAGGAGAAGCTTACACTGTGACAGTGTCTACGAGGAGGATGACACACATCTATGCGTGCTCTTGACTGTCTACAGAAAGGCGTGGAAAGACAGGCACTAGCTTCTTAACAAGGTTGGAGACAACTAAGTTTTTATCTTGAGATTGCCTACACTAAACCCCTGGAAGGGAATCAAAACATTGAAATTTTATCACATTAAAGCATAAACAGCAATTTCTGCATCAAAGAACTTAATTCTTTCCTGCCTTCTGTATCTCAATTATCCATAACAGCAATAGGATACTACCTCCATAATCAGAATAATAAAAAGTTCGTAATACTTTGGAAGCTAAAGCAGAAGGATTGAAGATTCAGGGAAGCCTAGACTATATAGCAAGACCCCCATCCAAAAAATATTTTTTGTGTGTCTGTGGGGGTGTAGAAAGCAGGATTTCTTTGTGTAGCTCTGGCTGTCCTCAAACTCAGAAAGCCTCTGCCTCCCAGGTGCTGGGATTAAAGGTGTGCGTCACCACACCTGACTAACATAAAAATTTTAAAATATGCAAGTATATGAGTGTGTGTTTCTATACTACTATTTACTATGAATAATGACATACCCTGGTAATTTTGCTTTGAGATTTTGCAAAGTATTTTTTTTGTGTTTGAGCCAAGAGTTCTTGTCCACCTGCTATGGCTAATATAATAGCATCAGCCATTCGGTTATCGTGTAAACAAAGGTCAACTGCACTCTCAAAATTGCCCGTCAGCAAAGCCCGAGTAATTAATCCATCAATATCTGTAATAAAGAAACACAACATCCAAGTTAAATAGCTTGTTACTAAAAACAATTACAAGAAAACTATGCACACCCATTTTTATACACAGACTAATGGAGAACACAATGCTAACTTTTTATTACAAGCAGATTAAATTTGTAAAATAAGCTGTCACTATTTATGGAAGTTATGGAAACAGTCCAGGATATATAGTAACATTTTTTTGTGTTAGTAAGATCACTTACGTGTTTCAGAACTCATCACCCTTCTCAAAACACCGATTATATAACAATTATGACCAAGCTCTTTCTTAACCCTACCCACTGTGACAACACATTTCTAGTTATGCCTACAATGAAGTCCTGGGTCTTGGGAGGCCCAGGCAAGACGATTGTGAGTTCAAATCCTCTCATCTGCACAGAGATCTCTTGCTCTCTGATTAAGCTTGAAGACCAATGACTTGCTATGGCTGAGAGAGACTTCAGTCAAAGCCAACAGCACTTACCCCCACTGACGGAGATGTTGAATGTCCCTCCAGCTGAGGGCACAAAGCCAGGTTCCTGTTTTTCCTCTTTAATTCGCTAAAGACATGAAAAAGGCAGCAATTTAGCAAAAAAGAAACTGAAATAACTTACTGCCAAAAATTATATATGATTACTCATTTACTGAGACGGTGATACAACAAGCTGTTTCAAAATGTTTCCAATCCACGGGTAGAGATGGTAGACCAGAAGCTTGGACTTCCTAGGCATTAACTCCCATGAGACGCAAGTAAAACTCAGCCACCTGAAACTCCAAATCAAGGGTTCCTACTAGTCCCAGAGACCCAAAATGATGCTGTCAAAAGTAAGGAGTGCTTCCTCAGACCCCCAACTCTCAGTGACTTCAAAGACGTGAAATATGTGTGTTTTTAATTGTAGTGTCTAGGTTTGGCTCTAAAGTGTTGTTGTCAAAGTTGAATCACAAAACAAATTACTTGGTGTCATCAGTTACAGAGCACATGCCTGGCAAGTAGGTTTGGTCTCCAATGCCACAAAATAACAACAAAGCAGTATGAACACTGTTTTAAGCATTTGAGTGTTTCTAAATAAACAAAATTAAATCATACATTTCATTTTCCTCTAAATTAGTTACATATGGAACAGTACATAGTCTGATAATACACACACATCTATTATAAGTTACAAACTGAGTGACTCAATTAAAAATCTAAATACAAAATTCTGTGGAATATTACTTTAACTGTGAAATGGTATGTTACATTTGTTTATGCTGCAGAATATTACTTTAATAATGTAAAGATGTGTTACATTTGCTTTTGCTGCATTTGTTTCACCTTGCATCCCTAAGGCACCTGATTGGTCCAATAAAGAGCTGAACAGCCAATAGCTTAGTAGAGAAAGGATAGACAGGGTTAGCAGGGAGAGACAATAAATAAGATGGGAAAAAAGAATAGAATGAGAAGGAGGGACACGCCCAGGGCAAGAAGCCAGCCAGACATGAGAAGCAGTGAAAGTAAGACATACAGAAGGAAACTCAGAGTTTAAGAGTGCTGACTGCTCATCTAGAGGTCCTGAGTTCAATTCCCAGCAACCACATGGTGGCTCAAAACTATTCATAATGAGATCTGGTGCATACACAACAGTGTACACGTAATAAATTTTTTTAAAAAAGGAACGGGAAAACAAAGTAAAAAGGCCCCAAGGCAAAAGGTAGATAAAGAGAAACAGGTTAATCTAATGTAAAAGAGCTAGCCAGAAACAAGCCTAAGGTAGGCTGAGCATTCATAACTACTAAGTCTCTGTGTCATGATTTAGGAGCAGGCTGGTGGCCTATAGGAAAAAGCCTAGTACACACAATGATCTGAAATTCAGAGCTTCTTAGATTTTTAGATTAGGGACATTGAGCTTGTAAAGACCCACAGACATCCCAAGATTTTCTTCTGAAATGAAAAAAAAAAGTTATCCTGCGCGAAATCCAATGTTCATACAGACATCTGTGCAGCCTGCACAGCTGAATGTGACTGCCTTCCACTTCCGAGCAGAGTCATTTTTCTGCAGAGGACAGCACTGGCTCATCTAAAGAACTTAATTAATTAACTGACCCTTACAGAAGGAGGCCAGACCTACTTCCTTCTCCCCTTAGCATCTACAAGTTTAGAGAAGTGCTGGCAGTTTACATTAATCCCACTGGGGAATAAATCCACCACCCATCCTTGTTAGTATTCAGGCATCTGTACTGGCCTGCCCTCGGGGTCCTGACAGGACACGCCCTCAGGTGCAGTCACTAAGAGCACACCACCTGTGCACATCCACTACATTACCTTCTAAAAGGGCCCTGCCCACTTCCCATCTTTCCTTCTATCCCCCTCTTTTCTCTTCTCCTGCTCCTGTCCCCAAGAGGCTGGTCTCCCCTCTCCCCTCCCTTTCCCCTAATTAAGAAAAAAAACAAAACCCTTCACATGAGTTCTGTCCCATGGTATCTTTCTCTCTTGAACAGCTAAAATTACAACAGTCCTTATTATATTTACAGAAAATATACACAAATTTACAGCACAATACTCTGAGAGCTGAGATGCACATCCATGATAGGGATGTGTAACACCTGGGCTCAGCCCCAGGACTACACAAACAGCACAATCTTCCCATTTTCTAAATCACCAGTCTTCAAACATGCTTTCTATAAACAACTAACAAACGTTTTTTTCCCCCAAGACAGGGGGGTTTCTCTGTATTGTTTTTGGAGGCTGTGCTGGAACTCGCTCTGTAGACCAGGCTGGCCTCAAACTCACAGAGATCCACCTGCCTCTGCCTCCCAAGTGCTGGGATTAAAGGTGTGTACCACCAAACATCCATCTTGTAAAGGAATTTTTTAAAGACAGAAAACTAGGTGTGATACTACATCCCTATATTTCCAGCATGTGGGAGGCTGAGGCAAATGCTTAATTTCTTATGTACTGAACACCCTGAATGTCCAAGGTACTATATCTGAAAAGCAAAAATAGTATCATCAAGACAAAAGGGAAGATTTTATCCCCTTATGCATAATTTGTTTCAAGCCTCCAAAGTATGCAATGATGACTACTATCTGGTGAAGTATTTTTATCAGCTACTATTCACGAGTGCATGACCAAATAGTCTTTCATTTGATAATACACAAATGAACAAACCTGTAGGCATCTATAATTTTCCCTAGGTATCTCCAAAATTTTAGTTCAAAATTTTAGCAAGATTGTACAATGTTCCCTAGTTCCTTCTTAAACTCTAGGTGATTGATTTTAATAGAAAATATATTTCATAATCACTTTATAGTAGCCCAAGATACTCATGAATTATATTTATAAGCATTCTACAGTCAAGATATATAGCCCCTACCATAAAAGGCAATGGAAAAGTCAAAGATTAGATAAGAACTAAGAACTTGATTAATTTCTAAGATGAAATAAAATCAGAAAGCAAGAAAAGAAAGCTATAAAATTAGTTGTTAGTTGAGGGGAGAAAGAAAGAGTCAAAATGAAGTAAATTAATGATACAACTCTGTATTCAAGGTCTCTTTTCAATTAGTTACAGAAATTACTAAGCACAGCTAAGGACACACTAATAGCAAGTCATCACGATTAGTTTAGTCTTATAAAATACTCTCTGCTGTGTTCCAGTTCAGGACCAATTTAGAAGCCTCTATCACTGACAGCAGGCTACACAAAGTAATGTGCCAAGAAAAAAGCATGAACTTGACATGCAAGGCAATTGCATTTGTGAATAAATCCTCTGTCAGTTTAGCAACTGGCAGCCATCTGAGCCAATTAAGGAAATCTCTCATCTACTGCAAACTTTAAGTCATACAATCAAGAAGCTTGGCCAATGGACTAGCATGCAAAGATACTTCTTAGGTAAATATACGCTTACCCTTAGCACATCTGAGGAAACAGTACATCAAACATAATTGGCAACAAGTAGTCAAAAAAAAAGTCCAAAGTGTTTTCAAGTGAGATACACAATTATCACACAGTTGTCTGATATAATATAAAAATAAGTACCTCTCCCAAGAGCTGCTCCTCAGCAGCAGGGCTCTCCTCCCCATCACTCTGTGCTACTTGGTCAGGGTCTTTAAGAGCCTTTGGTACAGAAAACAATCAGAGGGGATGAAGAGCGCAGCATTAAAGGTATTAGTAACAAGAGACAAAAGACCCAACCAACCGCATCCAGAGCTTGATCATGAGAAACAACCGAACAGATTTATTCCAGAAACAACATTAAAGGATAGCAGGAACGGTCACTACCACCATCTCCCCTTTTGGCTACCAAATGTCATGTGGCATGCAAGTGCTTTACCTTATCTGAGCAGGCATTGTCTCAGTTTTTCCTTTTATGAAGTTCAAATACACCAAAGCACATGCTTTACCAGCCAAACTTAAGACGAGGATCATGAACTTACAAAAATACTCAGAACTGGTATTTTCTAAACCAGGAAGCACAAAACAGATCAACTTCCCAAATTACACTTCTTGACATGATCTAACCAAACTCTTGGGAGACAGCAGCTGTTTTTAGAGGCTTTCTTACCACATCGGATCCATCCACTCTGTCCAAGGCCAGAGCAATCTGAAATGAAAACAACAACTCACCTACTACCTGTAATTCTAATCCAGGTGTACAGCAAGTAAGCTGTACTCCATTCTCAGGCACACCCACACAAACTAACCAGGGTGTACAGCACGGTCAGCTGTACTCCATTCTCAGGTACACTCTTCCTACTGGTTCTAGTTCCATTTGAACATCTGTGTACAACTGATTCCTACTGGTTCTAGTTTCATTTACATGGAGTTCTTGGTTCAGATAATTTTCAGCTCTGCTGTCTTAACCACAAAATCAATCTTGAAGAAACATGCTTCCTTGTTCTTTGTTGTTGTAAAATAACTATAAATCACTGTTTGATTTGTTAAGTTTTTTCTTATTGTTTTATTTTGGTTTTTTTTTTTTTTTTTAGGACTGGGTCTCTCCATGTAGACCTGGCTAGCCTGGAACCCATGGAGATCTATTGCCTCTGCTTCCTGAGTGCTGAAGTTAAAGGGCAGCACCACCACACCTGGCTTACAAATAGTGTTTAAAAAGATGTCTTCAGGTACTCAATAAAGAACAAATTGCCTGACAAGTATTTTGATAGTGACTGCTTTTCCTAATTTTTGCTTTCAGGATACAAGTTAAAACTTTAATCTCCTGAAAACTTAGAAAACTCAGAGCATCAAAAAGCTACAGCTAGCAGGGAAATGAAATAAATACTAACACTTTACAGGAGGAAGCAAAGACACTAGCAGTGTGGCTGCCCTCAGAGGAGCCCACACCTAGACAGCACCAAACGTAGCTACACAAGTCTACAGAAAACTTCAGTTACCGCCAACAGAGGTGAAGGGTCAGAGAGCAAAACAGTTCTCAAGGTTCCCAGAGTTTTTACTGCTACTGATGCCAACACTGACATAAGTAAGACCCTTTTTGAGAAGACTACAAAACTATGTGTTTTTCTCTTTCAAAAAGGGAATTCTTTCAAAAGTGAAATGACAAAGCAAACTACTTGGACTTTGTTTGCTTAGGCTCATAAAATTTCCATCCTGTACCAGCCATGTGTTTGGTGACTGTTCAACAATAAGTCATTTAAAAGTTTCATGCTAGCTGGAAGGTAATGGCACATGCCTTTAATTCCAGCACTCAGGAGGCAGAGGCAGGCAGATCTCTAAGTTCAAGTCCAGCCTGGACTCCAGAATGAGTTCCAGGACAGCCAGGGCTACACAGAAAAACCCTGTCTCAAAAAGAAGAATTCATACTAGCTAGGGTGGAAAACTGCAGCTTCCCCCCAAGCCATGTAAATGGGAAGACAGCTAACAGCTGCTGCCCTCCTTCTTTCCAGACCACCGGAACACACCTCAGTGAATCTCAGTGTGTGACTGACCTACCAAGGCCAAACTAACCCTGACCGTGCAGCCTGAATTAAAGGTGGTTCTGGCAGCTTCTAAATCCAGGCAGAAAGTGGAGTTTCACACTTGCAAACTTTGGTAACATATAGCAGCTCTTATTAAGTGATTGTTGACTGATCTGAGGAAGTCTGTAGAGACTTTATAAAGCACACAGTCTGCACAGCACACGAGCATCTGTGTAAGGCGGTCATTTGATCTTCTCAGGACTTTACCTTTTTCCCCAGGTCTTCTCTTCTGTATCCAAGTAGCTCCAGGTATTTCCCTCGAGAATCCTCCTCAAAGTTGACCTTTGAAAAGAGATATAATCTTCAAAGACCTACGTTTAAAACCTAGTTGTTCTAAGAATTGACCAAATTCCAACTCAAATTATTAAAAAATCAAAAGTTTATAAAACCCTGAAATTTCACTGTTAAAAAAGAATTTAAATAACCTTAGAAACTATTTTTTAACTAAGTAAGCATGCGTTGCCCAAGTGCTGGTTTGTACCCGTTGAGTGCCGGCAGGTTAGAGGGTGGCGTACAGTTCCTACAGCTGGTGTTACAGGTGGTTGTGAGCTCCCCAAAATCAGTACTGGGGACCCCACTTATAATTGCTTGGCTTTTGAAACAACGTTTTTGAAAAACTACTGAGGCCCAGGCCCTAGATTCAAATGCTCTATGCAGCAGGTGAACTCTGAGGTTCCTGTGCCGCTCATCCCTGGGATCACAGGCACGCACCATCATGCGTGGATAAACTAGCTGTTTTCTAATTGTGTGGATGTTGAGTAATTCACCATTCTGGACAAGTGAGGCTTGTTTTTAACTATAATTTTGTTAAAACACAAAGCAATTCATGTTCAAAGATTCTATGACAAAGTAAAATAGTGTATGTAGTATTCAATAGCCCTCAACTTTTTAAAAGTTTCACACCTAAGCTGGGTGGGGTGGCACACACCTTCAGCTGCAGCACTAGGGAGGCAGACAGTGGGACCTCTGGGCCTGCCTGATCAACAGAGCGCATTTCAGGAGACTCAGAACTACAAAGTGAGGGGCTGTTTCTCAAACAGAAACAAAAGTTTATCCCTAACTAACAAACTATAATTTCTACAATTGTAGAATTCAACCTAATCATATTCAAGATTGTTTCTTTTTGGAAAATTCAGTATCAAGAAACATCTGTGCAAACAGAACTCTCGGTCATTTCTGAAAAGAGTGTGCTAAAAGGCTTCCGAAGCAGCAAGAAGAGAAGCACCTCGACTCTCCCCTCTCCCTCCTCTCTTCCCGCATCCACTAACCAGACTGGCTACAGACACTAAAGACTTTATGCCTTTACTATAGCAGCTCTCATGTTCTAATCTAAAAATCTATTGAATGAAAGACATCTTCACACTTATAATGGTGTAAGATATGAGGCTGAGCTCTCTTTACAAGATTATTTTGGCTTTCTGAGACAAGGTGTTGCTACATAGCTCATGCTGGCCTTGAACTTGAGATCTTGCTGTCTCAGCTCCCTGAGTGCTGGCATTACAGGTGTGTGTTACTGTGCCCAGCTTGGGTTTCTTCAGTTTTGTCATGCCTTCCTGAAATCATACTATCTCAAAGGTTTCCTCAGAAGGAAGACAGACTTTGATTATCGATAATGAAATACACCCAACTTTACCTTCAAGAAGGACCACACGTTCTTCTCAAACTCAGTGTGAGAAGCATCAATCTTTCTCTGGCAGTAACTGACGAAGCCCTGGGACTGCACAGCCTGCTGCAGCTGCTCCGAGCGGCTGAGAAAGTCCTTTTCCGTCACCACCTGACTGACGAACACCTGCTGCCGCTGCTGCTGCTCAGCGCCCTGCTGAGGCTGCCCTCGAACATTCTCAAAAGTCACCAGTTTCCCCCCGAACTGTGAGGGAACAAATGAACTCATTAGCCACTGAGCTGTGCCCCAAAGCGAACATACGGTAAGTCTGTGAAAGTAAAGAACTGTATGTACATCGCTAACATGTCCTCTCAGGCTGCCAAATTTTACCCTAGCCTCCAACTGTCCTTTTCAGTTTCCGCAAGTCACCCTGATGAAATGGACCGCATGCTGTCCCACCACTTCTCCGCTAATATGTCATACTAACCATAAAAACAAAGTCCACCCACCGAGAAGGAGGCACCAACAGGCCTGCGGATCCACTTGGGTGGCTTCTTCAGGGGTAGCACTATGCTGTGCTGCGCAGTCTGCTGTGGGATTTGTAGTGGAGGGAGGGGCTGTCCTGTGCCAAAGGGATCAAGATTCCCAAAGGATGATGAAAGCTATTTTTAAAAAAAGAAGTATGAGTCACTAGCTTATATAAACTATGTTACAATTTTCCAAATCATATAAAAATGTCTAATAACAATTATCCAGTACAATGGCATTGCTGTTGGTAAAAATCACTGTAATTATCAAAAGCCTTAACACTGCCTATTACCTTGTCAACTTGTTTCTGCCTTAAGCCGTCTATGCTCCCTCCCATGATAGAATAAACACTGATCCGTCCATCAAAGGAAGCAGCTGATAGGACAGCAGGATTTCGAGGACACCACTGGATATCAAAGCACCACTGTGTGTTGGTGGGAAGTTCATATAATACCTAGCCCAACAAAAATAAGCAAGTTAGAAAAAAGAAAGCCAGATCATAACCAAAATAAGTACTGTTGGTAATAGGTACAGTTGAACATTTATTTTAAGAAAGAGTCTTTAGCCAAGAAAACCAATGCTAAGTTCTTCCTACAGTATAGTGACCCTGGAATGGTCCATTAACAACAAGAATGCTACTCGATATTTCTTTTCCTAAAATGGCAGTAGAAGACAAGCTGGAAAGGTCAGAACATTTTATCAAGTTCTAGTACTGTTCTTTTCAACTGTTAATGCCTAGCAAGATTCCAAGAACTATAGCTAGGTCATTGAAGACCAAACTTTAAACCACTCTTAGAAAGAATGCGCAGATAGTCTGGCTTTCAGCCAAAAGAGAAAACACATATTATCTCATTTTTATTGCTGAAGAATCCTAAAAATATCTGCCTCTAAGTTTTCTACAGAAGGGAAAGGACATGGGAAAACTTTACAAACACCTTTACAGGGCCAGGGAGATGGTTCCATGTGTAAATACTTGCCATTCAAGCATGAGGACTGCAGCTGAAGCCCCTACACCTATAGAAAAAGCCAGGTCTGGTATTCGCTTGTGGTCACATTGTTGGGGAGGCAGAGACAGGAAGATTCCTGGCTCAAAAAATAGGTAGACATGCAACTGACATGCTATTAATTCTGACAGACAGGTGTAGGCCAACATAAGTTCATGTGTGTACAAGTACATGCAGAGGAAATTAAAAATAAACAAAAAGTTGTCAGAATTGTTGCACTTGAGGCCCTAAGATCAATGCTCAGGGGCTGGAGAGATGGCTCAGAGGTTAAGAACACTGGCTGCTCTTCCAGAGGTCCTGAATTCAATTCCCAGCAACCACATGGTGGCTTACAACCATCTGTAATGAGATCGGGCGCCCCTTCTGGTCTGCAGGCATATATGCAGACAGAATGCTGTATACATAATAAATCTTAAAAATAAAAGAGCAATGCTCAACAGCTAAAAGAACAAAATCTATTGAGACATCTGTGTGTATGTGGGTATGTGTGTACATGTGTTACATTACACACACAGAGGACAACTTTCAGAAATCAGCTCTCCCTTTCCACCTTGCTGAGGCACACTGTTGTTTCTGCTGTGCTGTACATACACTCTGGCTGTCTCGTGAGCCTCCAGGTGCTCCTCCTGCTTCCTACCTCACTGTAGGAATGCTAAGGTTACACATGTAGTCACTGCATCCTGTTCATGTGGGTTCCAGGAAGCAAATCCAGGTTTCCAGACTTAACTGCTGAGCCATCTTGCCAGCTTAAAGACTCTTTTTAATGGTGCTAGAAATCAAGCTAGGATTCTCAGGTGTTGTACAAGCATTTGACTTGAGCCACATTCCCAGCCCCAGCTACTCATTAGTTTCCATCAAAATACGTACAAAAGCTCCTGCAACGATGCACTGCAGCAGACAAAAGGCAAAGGCACGCGGCCGGGAGTAGGGGCTGGAGAGATGGCTCTGCAGTCGAGAGCACTGGCTGCTCTTCCAGACGACCCTGGTCCAATTCCCAGCACCCATACAGCAACTCACAACTAACACCAGGACCCAACATCCTCACACAGGCACACATGCAGGCAAAACACCAATGCCCATAAAATACATCATTTTTTAAAGGCAGCAAGTAAAATCTAAGTTCCAATACAGGAAGACTAATTCTAGAATGAGATGAGCCTAGGTAATGTTCCCGTCAGATCTGACTCTCCTCCAACAGTCTTGTCTTTTTTTTTTTGGTTTTTCGAGACAGGGTTTCTGTATTGTTTTGGAGCCTGTCCTGGAAGTCACTCTGTAGACCAGGCTGGCCTAATCACAGAGATCCACCTGCCTCTGCCTCCCGAGTGCTGGGATTAAAGGCGTGTGCCACCAACGCCCGGCAATAGTCTTAATTATAATCATGGGCTTAAAACCATACGGAAATGTCTTATTTAGGTAGAATACAGTATTAAGAGTATTGAAAGGTTGGAACATTCCTCCTCCTACCTCTCCTGTGTTAGGGTTGGAGCACAGAATCTTAGCATCTTTTCCACAGCTTAGCAACAATTCAGGATCTGCCATGCTCCAAGCAATTGCCAAAATTCCCCTATTAAAAAAGACACAGGCAGAAGAGAGGAACAAATGAGAACAAAGTATAGTCACATATAGGCCAAGCCCTATGACCTACATTCAATCTCTGGGTCCCGTGAGAGACACTGAGTACCACAGGCTACTCTGACCTCCACAGCATGGGAAGTGGTGTATGTGAGCCCACAGCCCCCTCACACACACACAAAACCAGGTATAGCGGCCCACACCACACCCCCCCCCACACACACACCCAAGCCAGGTATAGCAGCCCACGGCCCACACACACACACCAGGCTGGCATGGAACTCACAGAGATCCACCTGCCTCTGCCTCCCGAGTGCTGAGATTAAAGGCGTGCACCACCAATACCAGGCTAGAAACTAATACAATATTTTCTAATTTAAACACATTTACATATATTTGCTACTACCTAAGTATCAATAATGGAAAATTTGCCAAATTAATGAAATACAAAGACACTAAAACATGAGAAAATTACCATATTAATGGAAACTGGAAGCAGATCACCTAATTTCTCAAAACCGTTTGCTTTTAAAGTAAAATGGAAACAGAATCAAACCAGTTTCTAAACTGTTGCTATATGGCATTAAATTTTCTTAGGCTTGATGACTAATATGGACCTTATTGTATAATCAATGTCAAGAACTGACATATTCAAATGTTTAACATCTATTTTAGGTGATTTTAGTTTCCTGAATGAACTATGTAGCTGAGGATAGCCTTGAATTCCTGACCCCCCCTTGCCTCTAAGTGCCGCATGATGGGATTACAGATACACATCTCTATGCCTGGCTTAATTATTTGAAGTAAGTGGTGGAAAATGTTTTAACAAAGGATTCATGATATAACTGATCTAATTATCTAATTACCTATCTAATTAACTAAAACATGAAGCAATGAACTTCCTTGAAACAGCAGCATGGTACCTGGCATGGTTTTCCAGAACGCGGAGAGGAGAGGAGGCAAATCGGAGATCCCACATCTGGATCACTGGTAATCGGTCATCCTCAGAGGCTAGGACCATCTGCGTAGCCACATCAGGGTGCCACGCCAGCCCAGAGCAGTGCATCTGCAGACGGGGAAGGCCCACATCTTAGCAACCAGGTTACTCTCTGAAGAGCAGAGCTTCAGTTTGAGGACTATGTCACTACTGAAATGAACAGGAAAAAGCAGCGGGCAGACTACTGCCAAACCTTTTAAATGTTACCAGACAGCCTTAAACAAGAGTCTTGGAAGTAGAGCCTTTGGGTGGTTTCTATTCATCTACTTGTGACACATAGAGCAATTCAACTCAAAATAATTCTATTACCTGAAATGAAATTCATTATTAATACTGTAACTAAGAGAATGATTTTATACTAACTTAAAATATAACACTTTCAAAAATGAAAATAAAAATTCTCAATTAAAAACTAAAAATAAAAAACCTATCTTTCCTCAAAAAACAAAAACAAAAATCAAACATAGTATCTTAAGCAATAACTACTATCCAATTACTAGTTAGTACTGGGAATGACACAGAAGTTTAGATTCTAATAAATATTCTACATAATGACTAAAATTATTTTTGGATGCCTTATTCCTCTGAAACCTGTGTTTTAAAATTTCTGGTCCACGTCGGGCGTTGGTGGCGCACGCCTTTAATCCCAGCACTCGGGAGGCAGAGGCAGGCGGATCTCTGTGAGTTCAAGGCCAGCCTGGTCTACAGAGTGAGATCCAGGACAGCCTCCAAAACAATACAGAGAAACCCTGTCTCGAAAAACCAAAAAAAAAAAAAAAAAAAGTCTGGTCCACTTAAAACTATAGTAATCTGGAGGAAGGCTCTTTTTAATTGTTTTAAAATGATCTACACATTCTGACTTAGGCACTCTTGTTTTAGACAGTCTTTAACCAAGGTGGGAAAAATGCCTCAGCACATAAAGGCACGTGCTGCCAAACCTGGAAGACCTAACTTTAATCTCAAGCAGGGACCCACATGGTATGAGGAGAGAAGCCAAGTCCTGCAAGCTGTCCTTGAACTAGCAGGAAAGTGCACAATGGGACTTGAATTCTCACACACCCACCAAAAAAAACCCCCAAAACCAAAACCAAACCTATAAACGCAATAAAAAGTATCTTTAAAGTTTTAACAGGAAGGAAGGGAAGGAGGGAGGTAGGGAAGAAGGAAGGAAGGAAAGAAGGAAGGAAGGAAGGAAGGGATATCATGCCACCAAGATGGCTTACAGGACAAAGGTGCCTGTCATTAAGTCTGCCTCAACCTGAGTTTGATCTGTGGGATCCACCTGATGGAAAGCTGTTCTCTGAATTCAACATGTGCTTCATGGCACACATGCACCCACACATACACACACGTACAAAAAATTACTAAATAAAGTGATAAAAAACACCCCAGAAACAGCTGACCTGACAAAGGTTAACTCTTGAATCCCAGGCATCAGCCTGGGAATCCAGCATGGGACTGATCAAGACCCCCTGAATGGGGGTGTCAGTGAGGAGGCCTAGGTAATCTATTGAGCCTTGGGCAGCAGATCAGTACTCATCCTGAGTATACACACAGACTTTGGACTCCCATCCAACAATGTGAGATGCACTCTCACCCTGAACTCTTGGGGGGAGGGTCTAGGCCCTGCCCTGGATGAAATGACAGACTATGGACACCCCCATGGAGGGCCTCACCCTCCCTGGGGGAATGAGGGGATAATGGGGGGGTTGGGGGGAGGGCTTGGGAGGAGGGGAGGGAAAGGGAGAGAGACCTGGAACTGACTTGTGAAGCAACCTTGTTTCTAATCTAAATTTAAACTGAAAAAAAAAAGTAAAAAACATATCCAACATGGTTTATTGGGTATTTAATTATTGTCATTAAGGGGGAGGGGGCATTCGTCCCACTATTAACCAACTGATAAAAAGTTGGGTTTTAATTTTCCAAAACTTTGATTTCTTGAAGCAAGCCCCAGGGCACTTACAGCACAAGTGCTCATGTTCATCACAAGTCAACCGGACACTTACCCTGTTACTGTGGTCACTGACTTTGATGATCGGCTCGTTTTTTCTAAGATCCCACACGGTTGCCCGGCCACTGGGACTTGCTGATGCTAAAATATGCTGCACTTGTCTGTTCCACGCGATGCAGCTGATGTCTTCTGCTGGCTATTGAGGAACAGCCCATTAGAAACCATTCCATGGCGCGCTGGTTAGTCTTGTTAAGTGGACAGACTGGAGTCCCTAGGGAGAGCCTCAACCGAGGAGCTGCCTGTGTCAGTCAGCTCTGAGGGCTCTGTATACACTTTCTGTTTGCTGGCTGATGTGGGGGTGCCCAGTTCACCGTGGGGGGTACCATACCTGGGCAGGTGGGTCTAGGTTATAGGAGGAAAGCAAGTGATCAAGCCAGGAGAAGCAAGTCACTCAACCTCCCTGGATGACAGACTGTGATCAGAACATGTAAGCGACATAAGCTCTTTCGCCCAAGTTGGTTTTGGGCAGTGTTTAATCACAGCAACAGAAAGTAACTAGGACATTACTGTACTCAAATTTAATTATAAATTAGGTGTGATGGCACACACCTTTAATCCCAGTACTCTAGAGGCAGGCCAATTTCTGAGTTCGAGGTCAGCCTGAGTCTATATACTAAGTTCCCTAAAAAATTAAAAATTAAATTTAATCATTAGTCTTGCTTCTTTATTTACATTTTCTTTCTTTCATTTATTTTTGTAAGACAGACAGGGTCTCACTATGTAGCTCTGGCTGGCCTGGAACTCACAGAGATCCATCAACCTCTGCTCCCCCAGTCCTGGGGTTAAAGGCGTATACCATCATGCCTGCCTGCTCCTTTAGCTTTTTAAAAAAATCTACTACTTAAAAATTATATTCATCTATTCCACAAATTTCCTTTCTATTCATACAACCATAATATGTGCCATATTGTTTAAAACACTGATCTTCATAGCTGCAAATACTTTATATATTTATTGTTTAATATTGTGTCATTCAGCTGGGCAGTGATGGTGCATGTGGATCTCTGTGAGTTCAAGACCAGCCTGGTCTATAAGAGCTAGTTCCAGGACAGCCTCCAAAGCCACAGAGAAACCCTGTCTCAGGAAAAAAAAAGTTGTCTCATCCAACAGGCATTCGTTGAGTTCTTGCTATAAAATAAACCAAGTCGTTTCTTTATTTGCAGTTGTTGCAAGATAGAACACAAACTACAAAACTGATGGCTGGTGAATGTGACCTATAATTAGGCAGAAAAAAAAATGGCAGGCTGGACTACCAGGAAAAAAATGCCTTTATAAGTAGTAGGCAATATGCTATCATTAAGTCACTTTTCAAGACTTCAAAATGGTAGAAGCAGTTACAACAGCCAGTAAAACTGGGAATCCACACAAAGAGATACCTTGTAGAAAAGCTATATTTTATTTTTTGAGACAGGGGCTTACTATGTAGCTCTAGTTGGTCTGGAACTCACTGTATAGACCTGGCTGGCCTTGAACTCATAAAGACCTGCCTGTCTCTGCCTGCTGAGTGCTAGGTTTAAAGGCCTGTGTTACCACACCCAGAAACATTTTATTTTAGATAAAGTCTCATTCTGTATTCCAAGCTGACTTCAAACTCAAGGCAATCCTCCAGCCTGTGCCTTATAAGAAAAACCTATTTATCAATACTTTACTATGCCACAGGAAATTAATGATATTGAATCACTGGTTTGCTTTAAAAAAAACTTAATACCAATATGAACACATTTAAAAGATCAACTTTTGGTTCCTTTGATTACACTGAACAACAATTAGCATCATACCTGTGTTTTGGCTCCTGGTGTCATTGGAGTTGCAAAATTGTTTAGATCCCAAATGTAGATTTCAGATTCATTAGCACCAGAGGCCACCAAATTGGTCTGCAAAAAGAAACAATAATCAAATAACTGAAAACTCAGAATAACTAAAAACTAAAATGTTGGCTTTAATACATAAATTTTCCATTGATTCAAAACAATCACATGTGTGTTTTCCTAATTATCCATAATTCTTCATCAAAGTTAACTTTTTTAGAGAAACAGTATTAACTTTCCAAATGAAGTATGTCTACTGACAATGAAACTATTTTAAAGCAATACATCTAAAAAAGAGCAGTCTGTGGTTACAATGTTAAAGACAAGCACATCAACCATGTAGGGACAGGTGTTTGTGGTTCTGCATCTCTGGGAGAAAATGTGACTATGGAAGGAAAGCAGTCACCAATTCCTGCTCTCAGAGACACATATCCTACAGCTACAGTGTCTTTCTCGGGGCGCCTCACAGGCAGCAGCCAGATCTAGTAAAGCCTGCCGCTGGTCACACACGTGTCTAGTTCATGAGCTAAATAAAGCCTGCCACCGTTTTCACACACGTCTGGCTCACAGGCACATGGTTTTGTTGCAGGGATTTCTACATCGAGCCCATTAGGCTAAAACGATGCTAAACTGGTAAGAAGTACAAGAATAACTAACAGGCTTCACAAACTGACCTCACTGGTTACTTTTCATGCTCATAAACTTCTACCAATGGGTTCTATGAGCTGGCCTATCTTAAGCTTTACAGTTTCCAAACCCTGGGCCTCCTAATGTCTAAAGGTGTCCAGGCAGGTGGCGTGACATTTTAGACTTCTAATACAAGCAAGCCTATCGCTGAATGTCTTCCCCGCAGCTTTGCTCAGGGCAGGTTTTACTTGTTTACTCGGGTTTGGTTGGGTGAGTCAGCATGTGAAATGTGCATGTTCACGCACCTGTGTACATGTGCACAGAGGTCAGAGAACAACTCAGATGTCACTCTCAGAAACAAACACTGTCCACCTCCACTGGCATGGAACTCACCAAATGGGCTAGACTAGCTGGCCAGCAAGCCCCAGGGGTCCTCCTGTCTCCACCTCCCCAGGACTGAGATCACAGATGCAAGCTGCCACCCCAGCACTTCCACAGGGTCCTGAGGACTGAATGAACGTTGTTCTGCTCACATATGCAAGCACTTTGCCAACTGAGCTATCTCTTCAGTCCCCGGGGCTTTTGTTGTTGCTGTTGTTTGAGACAGGGTCTCATGTGGCATAGGCTGGCCTTGAATTTACCATGTAGCTGGAGCTAGCCTCAAATTCCTGATCCTTTTGCCTGCGCCCCTCAAGTGCTGAGGTAATAGGCGTGTGCCTCCATGTTTATGCCTAGCTCCTAAACTGAACTCTAAACTATAGAGGAGTAAGTCTGTACCTTTCATTCCTAATACTGAAGCCTAGTAGTTCTTTCTTCTTTTTTGTCTTTTTTTGTTTCTTTTGTTTTTTTGTTTGTTTTTCAAGACAGGGTTTCTCTGTGTAGTCCTGGTTGTCTTGGAACTCGCACTTGTAGACCAGGCTGGCCTAGAACTCACTGAGATCCATCTGCCTCTGCCTCCCAAATGCTGGGATTAAAGGCGTGCACCACCACCCAGCTAGTAGTTATTTCAAAAGAAGTAAGGACTATGAATGAGCATCAACTATGAATGAGCATCAAGCAAGTCAAACCTGGAAAATGTTCACGTCCAAGGCTCTCACAGGCCCAGTGTGCTTGTCCTTCTGTGCCAGCACGACCTCCTCGTCCCCAGCTATGATCTTAGAAGGGTCATAAAGAATGATGCTACCGTTTTCTCCACCTGCAATCAGAACTCCAGAAACATTTCCTTTGGAATCCATCTTATGAGGTCCCCAGATCAACTTGTGGTACCTTAAGGAGAAAATAAACAACTCATTCTTAGAATTAAATAAGTGTCCAAATACTCTTTAATTATATTCTTGTCTGATCTTTCTATGTATGCTGTAGTTTCTCTTTAACTCTTGCTGACAGTATCCTCAGTAAAACAGAATCTTAATATTTACTTGTGTATTTATATTTGATTTCCTGACCGCTAAACAGTTAAGACTCTGCAGAGTAATACAGTATAGAAAGTTTACTTGAACTTAAAAATTACTTTATCTGTACAACCCTGGGCACGTTACTTAATATTCCCAAAATTTATTTTGTACAGCTGCACAACAGAGCTAATCAACTGCTTTCTTAGAAAATAAAACACTGGGCCAGGTGTTGGTGGCTCATACCTTTAATCCTAGCACTCAGGAGGCAGAGGCAAGAAGGATCTCTGTGAGTTCAAGACCAGCCTGGTCTACACAGAACAGCCAAGACTACAGAGAGAGAGATCCTGTCTTAAACAAAACAAATTATGTGTGTATAAAAAATACATAAACTCCCTTCTTTATTCATACATACATTTTATAAGGGAAAAGAAACAAACAAGCAAAACCTCTACCACAGTGAGGAAAGAAGGGGGTTAGGAGCCTTACGGCCATACTACACAGAACAGCAATGAAACATTCACTAGGACATGTAAGCACTTGACTTCATAAAAATGCACTGGTACAATTTTTCACATGCTTCATGTCACCGCCATTATTCCTTCAAGTGAGGTAGAGCACAGGGCTGGGGTGTGGCTCCTTTGGTAGAGTGCTCGCACAGCCTGCACAAAGCCCTGGGTTCAGTCACAGGCACTGCATACACTAGCAGTGCTAGCACTTGCCCATGATCTTAGCACCCATAGTACAGAACAGAGGCAGGAGAAACAGTGGTTCAAGGCATTCTTGGCTGCTAGTGAGATCCAGGCCAGCCTAGGCTACAGGAGACCTTGCCTCAAAAAATAAAATAAAGTAAATAAAATAAAATAAAGCCATCTACCCCAAGGCATGCTTAGATAATAATGTGACCTTAAGGCTGAATCTCATACCTGTGAGAGGAGGGGAAAGTAGCACAAGACTTCATGTCCAAGGATGGGTCCGAAAGGTCTAACTCAAATATCTCCAGGGAAGCACTGGTACTAAACGTTGCATCTAACTGCTGAGCAGATGTTCCTACAGAAAATACAAGTATGGTAACTACATGTGCAAAATAAAAGACTCGGAAAGTGGCATGAAAGAGAAAGAAGCATGCTTTTAACTGTCTTGTCATGAAAACATCTGCTGCTGAAACCGCAGCACATATGCCACTGAGCATGTTACTACAGCAGTAAGACTTTGGCACAGGGCTGGGAGACAACATCTGAGAGAGGGGAGTTACAGGTAAGTTTTTAAAGGCTGCAGATTACAATCTCTCTGGAGAAACAGCCCCACGATGTACTGTATCTGCTTTAAGTTCTGCACAAAGCCCTCTTTATTTAAAGAGTGTTTCTGTTGAGTTTGCTTGTAATTCACTGAAACTCTGTTATGTCATTTGCTATTCTAACTTCTGGTGGGCGCTGGAAAAGATACTGCATGTGTCACACATGACCAATGCTATGAAGTTCCACACTGAACACAGGAAGGCCACCATATGAAGTGATAGGGAGGATGGAGGTATCTTGCTGGAGAACGGGAAGCTTTTCAGAGATGAAGCCAACCACTGTCTTCTGTTTTGAACTTACCTGTGGCTAAGTAAATGGGATGGCTCTGGGCAGGGCTCCATGCCTGCATAGCTGTACGATCTATTTCCTTTAACTTCATTCTGCTAAAACAAACATTTGACAGAGAAATATATTGAGCACATAACAGATTAAAAATCACTAGAATATTAGTAATACCCAAGTACTAATAACACAAATGTATTGTTTGTTGGAAATGTTCAATATTAGACATAAACCATGGGACTATTTTGGGACAAATATTGTATTATTCTAATTCTTTATAGATTATACAGCTGAAATGACAGGGACCAGACACACTTCAGATTTCCAGTTTCTCTGATAAAGGAGTATTTTCTAGACCTTACAGCGGAGCATGCCAAGGTATAAAATTTAAGATCTTTCAAAATATGAAACTCTTCAGATGCTTCAATTAAGGATGCTCAATGCATAGTCCTTTAACTAAAAAGTCAGCCTGTGAGATGCCCTGCAAGAAAATATAAGTGACGGGCATGGTGGTGCATGCCTTTAATCCCAGCACTGAGAAGGCACCAGCAGGCAGATCTCTGGGAGTTTATGGCCAACCCGGCCAATAAAGCAAGTTCTAGGAGAACCAGAACTATTGCACAGACAAACCCTGTCTCAAAATTAAAAAAATAAAAAGAATAAGAAAACAAAAATTAACCAAAGTTGTATGTGCCCTTTTCAAACTGACATGAGACACCCTATCAGGAGTAGGGAAATCAACATAATAAAGGTGGATCTTTCTGGGATAGGATTACTCAATGATAAAAAATGGTTTTAAAAACATCTTACAGTCAGACGTGATAATGTACGCCTATAAGCCCAGCACTCAGACAGCTGGAGGAGAATCATACAGTGTTCAATGCCATCAGAAACCATACAGTGAGTTCCAGGACAGCCTGTGCTACAGAGTGAGACCCCACCTCAATTAATTAATTAATTAATTAATTCAGTAACTTCAGACCAGGTGAGAGACCAAAGCCCGAGGACTGGAACTGTAAGTTAAACATGGATCATATAAGATCCTGCCTACAGTAACAACAGGGCTGGAGAGCTGGCTCAGTGGTTAAGTGCACTGACTGTGCTCCCAGAGGGAACAGGTTCAATTCTCAGGCCACACACGGCAGCTCATGATCATCTGTAACTCAAGTTCCAGGGAATCCAACATCCTCTGCTGCCTTCTATGGGCACTAGGCACACACACACATATAGTGCACAGATATAGATGTAGGCAAAATATCCACACACAGAGAATAATAAATAGGTAAAGAAAAATAAGATAATACTAATTTTAAAATGAAACAGGTGTACTACAGATTAAAGCAGAAACTTTAAAAAAATTTGTCACTTCAAGATTTAAAGCCACCGGCGTTGGTGGCTCACGCCTTTAATACCAGCACTCAGGAGGCAGAAGCAGGCGGATCTCTGTGAGTTCGAGACCAGTCTGGTCTACAATAGCTAGTTCCAGGACAGCCTCCAAAGCCACAGAGAAACCCTGCCTCGAAAAACAAAAAAACAAAACAAAACAAAAAAAAGATTTAAAGCCACTTGTTTATATATTCTCATTAAAGTCATATTTTTCACGTCTGTTACTTTTCCATAAATAAATTTTCAGGGAATATTATCTTATTGTAAAGTAACCATGATTTAATTATAAATTTAATTATGTAGTTCACCATCTTCACAAAGCTCAAACAAACAGCCACACATCTATGTTACTTCCGGACAAGAATGGTCATAAATGTCTAGAAGCTAAATTGCTAGGTTAAAGATAAATGCCAAGACTGGAGAGAGGGTTTAGCAGTTCAGAGGATGAGTTTGGTTCCCAGCACCGTATGAGGCAGCTCACAGCCACCTACTGTGTAACTCCAGCTCCGGGGCATCCAATGCCTCCCCAGCTACCCGCACTCATAGGTACATACCCACACACAGATATGCACACACCTATACATCATCAAAAATAAACAGACACGTTCCATTTTAATTTTTACAAGTATCATCAATTGCCTTCTGTAGAAAATGAATCTTTGGCCGGCGTTGGTGGTGCACGCCGTTGCTGGGGCATTCGGGAGACAGAGGCAGGTGGATCTCTGGGAATTTGAGGCCAGCCTGGTCTACAGAGTGAGTTCCAGGACAGCCTCCAAAACAATAGAGAAACCCTGTCTCAAAAAAAAACAAAAAAAAAAAAAAGAAAGAAAATGAATCTTTTTACACTCTAAGTAGCATGACCAACTCCTGCTCTTAAGCCTGCCTGGAGAGAAATACCACATTTTTAGATTTTTGCCCACTTAATAGGTGAAAAAAATGCTAGCTCTGTATATTATCTGCTTTGTATCTCTCTAGGTAGAATGACACCTGCTATCTCATGCTATGATTGTGGTTCATACATACTTACCCATTTTCCTTTTTCTTTTCTGATTTTACTTTTCTTTTGGGGCTAGAGACTGAACCAAGGCCTTCGATTATCACAACACCAAGTAAAAAAGTTGGGCTATCACATTTAATCTTCTGACTAAGCTTACATAAGAGACGGCTCAGTGGTTAAGAGCACTTGCTGCTCTTGTACAGGACCCAGGGTTAGTTCCCAGCATTCACATAGTGGCTACAAAACACTCTAAGTCGAGTTCCAGGGGCTCCAACTTATTCCTCTGACATCAATAGGCACATGGTACATATACATTTAGGCATATATACATACCTATAAACTAAAGTATAATAAATAGTTGGGTATGGTGGTACATGCTTTTAATTCCAGGGTGGGGGTGCTCTGTGAGTTTGAGGCCAGCTTGGTCTATATATCGAGCGTCAAGGCTACATAGTGAGACAGTGTCTCCCAAAACAACAACAGCAAAAACATATAAAACCTAGTAACAATATTTGTTTAAGAAACAGGCTTTATGCTTTAGAACAGTTTTAGGTTCATTAAATAAAAACTGCATTAGCAAGTACCATTACCATAACTACCCCTGCCTCTAACATCTAGGACACTTATTTCAATCCATGAGCCAACACTGACTTACCATTCAGTTTACATTAAAATAAAAACTGCATTAGCAAGTACATTACCATAACTACCCCCTGCCTCTAACATCTAGGACACTTATTTCAATCCATGAGCCAACACTGACTTACCATTCAGTTTACACTAGGCTCCACACTCAAGGGTACACCTCATGGCTCTGGCAAGTACATAAGTAGGTGTGTCTATCACTATAGCATTCTTCAAAGTAGCTTCCCTAACCTAAATCCGTATTCTGCTCCCTCCCTCCAATATACATGGAACTTACCGAGGATTTTTCCCGAACTTTACATGGTCCTAAAGAAGGCATGATATGTTTTTCAGGGTCCAGAGTAACACCTTAATCAACACTTTTCTTGTCTAAACTGTTTCACTGTTTCATGTCTGTATCTCAGTGTCTTTCATGTCCATACTTTTTGTCTTCTTATCTATCCTGAACCACAGCAAAGATTCCCCAGCCTCCTACCAGGAAGGGATTCAAGTGTTCGTCTGTTCCTCCTGGTATCTCCTCAGCTTCAGGGAAGTAACCTTCTTATCACACAGCTATTTAGTTCATAGTCACAGAAATCTATGTCAAATATGAATTTTAGCTTTATAAGGAGTCTAGCCTTAATACCTTTTAGCATGGGCACATGTATGTCTTATACTGAGATCAGTATCTTTACTGTGTTGTTATTTGAGAGTGGGACTCACTATGCTGCCCAGCCTAGTCTTAAACTCCTGAGCTCAAGTAATCCTCTTGCCTCAGCCTCCCACATGCTGGAAATGTAGAGATGTAGTATTACACCTAGTTTTCTATCTTTAAAAAATTCCTTTACAAGCCAGGTGGTGGCGGTGTATGCCTTTAATCCCAGCACTCAGGAGGCAGAGGCAGGTGGATCTCTGTGAGTTCGAGGCCAGCCTGGTCTACAGAGCGAGTTCCAGGACAGCCTCTAAAGCCACCGAGAAACCCTGTCTTGAAACACCAAAAAAAAAAAAAAAACCTTTACAGATTCGTACAGTCTGCCTTTAATCCCAGCACTCAGGAGAGCAGAGCCTGATGGAGTTTTGAGTTCGAGGCCAGCCTAGCCCACACAGAATTCTAGGACAGCCAGGGCTATATACAGAGACCCTGTATCAAAAACAAAAAATAAAAATTTCCTTTACATATACATTTACAAGTGCACTTTTAAATCACTTTGATTTCACTAGCCGTTCTGGAAATAGTAAAAAACTTAGATTGTGCATGGAGAACTAATCTGAAGTTCTTTGTTTGGCTAACTTAAATCATTTAAAAGTTACAGATAGCAAAGATGTGGTTGGTCTTAATCCATTATTTGGAGATTTCATATATACAAGCACACACTATATACATAGTGTCTGTGCATATGTATAAGAATATATAGTATATATATATAGTTTGTGCGTGTCTACAAAATGAGTATCTGTAATATTGTGTATGTAAGTGTATATGTATTATATGTTGTGTGTGAGCATGTGGACATATGTGTATGCATATGTACGGGCGTGTGTATGCACACCAGCAGTCCACCCCAGAAGCTATCTACTTTCTCCTACTTGCACTTCTTTGCTCACTGCTGGAGTAACCAAATTCCTCCATCACTGGACTCTTAACTCACTCTCTCCTCAGACCCTCCCACCCCCTTCTGCTCCACCGTCAGGTGAACCGATGCTCTACACCACATCTGTCAGCTTCCCAACTGCTCTTCAGAGGATCGAGTTCCTTTTATTAGTCTCCAGAGAAAGACTTCAGACTTGAATTTTTGCATTCAAATTGTATCCACTTGAAGATTTTACAAATGACAAAATTAAGGTGCAGGAAGTTAGATAATTTGTACAAACTCCAAAGAGACAGCCAAGACTGATCTCAGAAGCTGAACTCCAAACTCCAAGCTTGTTTGTAACTACCTATATGTCGGATATTCAATTGTTCTATCATCACCAATGGAATACAGCTGAGTGGGTAGAGTGCCAAGCAAGCTAGCAAGCCAGAGGCCCTAGGATCAACCTGTCCGTGCCATGGGTGGCAGCACACGAGGTCCTACGGTCTTAGCCCTCCAGAGGAAGTGGGACAATCATGAGCTCATGGACATTCTCTCTTTCAGCTGCTTCCTGCTGAGACTAGGCATATGGGACCCTGTTTCAACTCAACCACAACAATAAAAAAGTTTTAGGTTTAAAAAAAAAATGCTAAGGAAGGGTTGGCAAGATAGCTCAGTGGATAAAGGTGCCTGATGCCAAACCCGACAACCTGAGTGTGATCTTGTGACACACATGGTAGTACTGACCCCTCCCCCGTGGTCCTCTGACTCTATCTGCACACAAGCACTCACACACATACACATAACTTTTAATTTAAAAATAAAAGTATTAATATTGGAAGAAACAATGACAATGCACCTGTCATGCACAATGAAGTTAAGAGGAGAAGAAACTCATTTTAGAAGTTAGACTTGATGGCACACACCTGTAAGATCAGCACAGCAGAGGTCACAGCAAGAGGATGACAAGCTCAAGGCCATCTTCCACTACACAGAAGTGTGCACCCAGCTTAGCTGTATGAGACCCTCTCAAAAGAACCAAAAGAGGAAAAAAATTCACTTTAGAAAGTATACTAGGTAAGCTGGGCACAGTGACACAGGCCTGCAATCTCCGCACTTGGTGGCTGGAAGCAGGAGGATCAGGAGTCCCAGGCTAGTCTGGCTATAAAAGGCCCTGTCTTTAAAAAAAGCTGGAGGGTTAGCCTGGTCTACATAGTGAGTTCCAGGACAGCCAGGGCTACCTAGTGAGACCCTCACTTAAAAGAGAAAACAAGTCAAAACAAAGCACGTGTATGGTAGGTAAACAGTCCAAATTTGCTTACGGTGGCCTGAGGTATGTATGAAATATACAAAAGTTTTGTTTCAATTTTTAATGTTTGTAAGTAAAAAAAAAAAAAAACCAAATGTACTGGAACCCAGATTGAGCTAAAATGACTAGAGTTGGATAAAACTTTTACAATTTTTAACTACTTAAAGGATCTCTTTATGTTTAAGAACAGAAAAAAAAACTGGCAAGGTGGGGAACGGTTAATTTCAGAGTGATTTCTAAAAATAAAAACAGTTTTGTGTGTGTGTGTGTGTGTGTGTGTGTGTGCATGTACTTTTTTTTTTAAGCTGGAGTTTGGGTCAGGTGGTGGTAGCACACGCCTTTAACCCCAGTACTTGGAGGCATGGGGGAGGCGGATCTCTGTGAGTTTTAGAGTGAGTTCCAGGACAGCCAAAGCTATACAGAGAAACCATGTCTCAAACAACCTCTCACCCCGCCCCCCCAAAAAAAAATCTTGGCTAGAATTATAGTATCTCTGACAGCAAAAGTACAAGGACTGCCTAATTCCAAAGTGTTTAGTTAATGTGTAACAGAGATAACCACAGGGGCATAAGTAGAAACGCAAAGCGTTCCTACATGTGTCTGACTCAAGGTTCTGGTCAAAAGTAGTTCCCCTTATTAACCTGTACAGAACACAGGGTCAGTGCCAGCTATGAAAGAAAACCCCGTGTTACAATACAACATGGTTGCAATAAGTTCTGAATCAAATTAAACATGACTTACCATAATGCTACAAAGATACAGTATTTCCCTCTCAGAAATGTTTAGTTATTTAATTACAAATAACTTCCTTAGAATATAAAGGGTTAAATGAAGCCATGCATGCTTCCCAATTACAACTTATCTTAATAGTTGGTGTACCTTTTCTGTACTGTGACTGTATTCACGCTGTACATCAGTGTTTCATTCAAGACCATTTTACCCAGAATACAGCCCTAGCAAAACCAGGAAATGAGCACTGCGAGGACAGCGGTTTGTTCGTCTATCAATCACCCGCCAGACAGGACCTACAGCACAGCAGGTAGACTGAGGTCTGGAACGCACACCCTATGCGCTTAAACTTCAGCCTAAGTCTTGGCTCTCCATCTCATGTCACTGCATATAAGTGTTTTGTTCCTCTCCCATAAAGCTAGTCACATCATATGTTGGGAGAATTAAATGAGGTTTTAAGAGTGTTTAGAACATTGCTTAGCTCACAGCAAATAAAAACTCACTGACAACAGCTATTTCAAAACCACAATTTGAAGGGCCTGGAGAAAAGGCACACCTATTAAGAACGCTTCTTGCTCTCAATTTGCAACTTAAAGGTTTTATCCCAACAAGTCTTCAAGAATACATCTAAGTACTAGGCAAGGTGGCACACAGAGGTATATAATCCAAGGGGGCTGAGAGGCAGGAGAGCAGCAGCTTCAGTCCAGCCTGAGCTACCAGGATAAGATCCTGTTCCAAAAAAATCAAGAGCTGAGCAGTAGTGGTGCACACCTTTAATCCCAGCACTCAGAAGGCAGAGGCAGGTGGATCTCTTGTGAGTTCGAGACTAGCCTGGTCTACGAGTGCTAGTTCCAGGACAGGCTTCATTCAAAGCTATATAGAGAAACCCTGTCTCAAAAAAAAAAAAAAAACTAAAAAAATAAAACAAAACAAAAAACCAAGAGTTGGGAATACAGCTCACAATACAAACCTAGAATCACCAAGGCCCTGTGTTTCTTCACTTCCCTCAATAAAAAAGAGACCAAAACATAACATCTGAGGAACATTCTGTTCCAGACAAGAACTTATTTTAAGTGAAAACTTTCTTCTTTCCACTGGTGTCCTTAATTTTAAAATTATTCTTATGTGTGCTTGTGTCTGTGTACCTACAGGTACCTGCAGAAGCCAGGAGTCACATGCCATGGCCCTGTAATTAGAGGTGATTGTGAGCAGCTAGATTTGGGTACTAGGAAGGGCAGGCCTAAACTGATTTTCAAATTGCAAGTTTTGTGAAGCAATATGAAAACCCAACAGTATTATTCTGTCAACAGTAGTAACTCTGCAACTATGAAGCCACCCCATACCTCGGAAAGCGAGAAGAGGTCAGAGGTAATGGCCTCCACACCTTTGACTCTTAGTGAGGAATACAAATCCTTTACTGGCACTATTTTTAGTAAACGTGCATGTGGACAACAGCACATCTCACTAAGGACAGGAATATTTGTTCTCCAGGCTCACCTCACTCAATCAACGTCAAAAACCAACCATGCCTTGGTTGCTGAACTAAATGATATACAAGATTAAACCTTAGTAGGTGAAAGTAACTTACAAAAAAGGAAACACTTCTAGTGTGGTGATACATGCCTGAAATCCCAGAATTTGGGAGCTAAGAGTAGGAGGGTCAGAATGCAAGGTCATCCTTGGCTATTCTGAGAGTCTGAGGCCACTCTGGGCCACATGAGACCCTATCGCAAAGAATGCAGGAAGGAGGGAAGAAGAGAGAAAGAAACAAAAGGAAATTAATTTAACAGTATCACGTTACAAGTTTTTAATGTGGAATTTTCGAACCCCATGAAATTACACAGAAAATTCTACCCAGGCATGAGCTTACAGTGTAAACATGTTTTTCTAGGATGATAGCCCAATGCTTTCAAGGGGGAATAAAAATACCAAGACTGATAGCCACTGCTTTTTGCAGTTTACAAATGTCTGTCTACTCTTACATGTTTCAGGAAAGAACCTGTTTACATAAAACTAATGGGTAAAATCCAAAACGCATCTCAAATCTCACAGTTGCAAACTCCATATACGTGTAACATATTCACAATTAGACAGCAATTATCCAAAGGTTTTCAATCTACAAATCTTCCTAGGAGCTATAATTAAGAGAGAAACAAGGACAGAACTACTCAAATGGGCAGTAAATTTTAGCCACCTTCTGGATAATCAGGATTTAAAGGAAAAGAGCAAGCTTCTAATCATTTATTTAACAGTTACAATTGTAAACAAAAGCAGCAAGTGCCGGCTTTCTAGAGTTTAACAATTTGGAGAAACAAAACAAAAACAACAACAACAAAAACACTCCTGCAACTTCAAAAAAGAAAAAAAGAAAAAGAAAAAAACACCCTGCAGAATTAGTTCTACAAGCTCACAGAAAAAGTTTATACACCCACAAGTCCAGGCAATTATTTTACAAATGCCTCACAGTTTAATTCAATATAACAGCAGAGGTAAAAGCATACACTTTTGAAGGTTTAGGCTGTGATTGGCGACTGCTGACTCTAAATAATACAATCGCAGTTAAATGACAGTAGTCTTCGTTTCCCATCGGTAAACCCTCACATTTGGCAACAGTTCAAACACAATAAAAAAAAAAATAAACCTCTACCTAACTGAAGTCAAAGAAACAATCCTGAGGTCTGTTTCCCTTCCTCACCCTTGGGGATCGCACCTCTCTCTTTGTGCACAGACTCTAAAGGGTCCTAACCTCAAACTCACTCCGGAGCAGGGCAACCTCGAAACGTTGGCGGAGGATGACGGGCTCGATCACCCGGCTGCGGCGACTCCAGGCGTTGTCCCGGCGGGGCCGAAACGAGACAGGGGCGCGCCGTCAGCGGAGAGCGGGCCTCGGGCCTCGGCAGCGGACTCCGAACCTGGCGAGGGGCAGGAAACAAACGGCAGACACACCTGGTGGACCTCGGCGACCTGTCCGTCCTGCGTTAGCCGGCGACCGTCGGACTCTCCCCGCACCCGCCGCCGCCGCCGCCCCTCCTCCGCGGCCCAGGGCCACTTCCACGATCCGCTCCAACGTGGCAGCCGCAGCCCCGCCTGCGGGCCGCCACTTCCGGGTGCGGCGACTCGCCACGCCCACCCTGCCGGCCGTAACTTCCGGGAGCCGCGTTTCGCTCCTCCCACCCGGCGGGGCGGTACTTCCGGGAGCAGAGTGCTCCGAAGGCCGGTCGAGCTGGAGAAAGGTAGTCGGACGTGATTTTGGAGGAGGCGCGCTGTGTAGGGATGCGGCCGCTTGGCGGTGGATCAAGGGCAAGTTCCGCTGGGCGTCTCCCCCAGGGAAGAGCGGCGGTGACCGCGGGGCGCCACGTAGCTCTCCTGTGAGGCGTCAGCAGCCGCTGGCCACACCCGGCCGACAGCGCGAAAGCTGGGCAAGCTGGTTGAGTTTGTGGCTCGGCTCTCTATTGGGTCTACGTTTGCCTTCTTGTTCTTTTCGTTGTGTTTTGTTTTTAGAGACATAGTTTCTTCGTGTAGCCCGACTGCCCTGGAACTCGGTATGTGAACCTGGCTGGCCTCGTACTCACAGAGATCCTCCTGCCTCTATCTCCCGAGTGCTGGGATTAAAGCCGTGCGGCCTGCGTTTGTCTTTTGAGAATGTACGTGAATTTATCGCACACCCAAAGGGATTACTTGTAGTACAGAGTCTTAGATCCTGTGAGTTCTATCAAATGCAGTTGGTAGCCTTAATATTTCAATATCTGTCCGTGGCATTTAGACCTATTAGCATTCGCCCTAGGCCACTGGGACAAAGTGGCACCCTAATTTGAAACTTGTGTGTGTGCCTTTCAGATTTCGAGCAGTTGATATTTTAAATTAGGGGTATAAACTAGTAACTGAAAAGTGAAGCTGCCTTGTGTGTTTGAGTGAGAGAGAGAAAGGATCGAGCCATTAGATATTTTCAATTGAGTATAATCTGGTAATTGAAAAGTGTAGCAGAAGCCGATCTGTGGAGCAAAAGAGAAGAATGAAATGGGTGTTGAGCTGGGCTTCACAGCTCATGGATAAGGCCACACTCAGGAGGTAGAGGAGGAATTCAAGGCTACATAGTTCAGACAGGTCACCGTGCACTGCAGGAGAGCCTGCTCAAAAAGCAAAGCAAAATATATGATAGCAGTTAGGCGTTGGTGGAGCACGCTAACTTTAATCCCAGCACTCGGGAGGCAGAGGCAGGTGGATCTCTGTGAGTTTAAGGCCAGCCTGGTCTACAGAGTTCCAGGACAGCCTCCAAACAACACAGAGAAACCCTGTCTCGAAAAACAAAACAAAAAACAACAATACACACACACACACACATATATATGATATCGAAGTCGTGGAGACACGACTTAACTGTTAAGAGCACTTGCTGCTTTTGCAGAATATGTGGGTTTATTTCCCAGCACCATAAGGCAATGCACAACGATTTGTAACTTCAGTTCCAGAAGGTCCTACACTCTCTTCTGGCTTCCAGCAATGTACGTGGGGCACCTACATACACAATGGGCACTCGACACATAAAACAAGTGAAGCAAACAGAAATTGGGTGCTGAAATTCATTTTTTAAACAAACGAGGCTGCGTTCCTATGGTCCTAAACACTTCAAATAAAGGGATGTTACTATCTTCCTTAGAGCCTGCAATCTTTATAGATGTGTTGCCTCCGGCTACTTTTTAATTAAGGAGGCATTATTTTAATCAGTGAAATCAAGCCACAGGAAAACCACTTGCTATAACACATTAGCACCTGGACTGTACTAGATTGAGGGCCCCTAACTACTTATTAACCACACCAACTCTTTTCTTAGCTTCCTTAAAATAAAGGGTTTTTTTTCTTTCTTGTTTTTGTTTTTCAGAGACAGGGTTTCACTGTGCAGCCTCAGCTGTCCTGAAACTTGATCTAGACCAGGCTGGCCTCAAACTCACAGAAATCTGCCTGCCTCTGCCTCCTGAGTGCTGGGATCAAAGGCGTGTGCCACCACCACTCCACCAAGTAATGCTTCTTTATTGAGCCCAAACTATGAGCAAGCTTGAATTTGAGGCAGAAGCAGGATTGTGTGAAGCCAGCCTGAACTACATGGTGATACCCTGTCCCTACAGGCCGAGGATATACTTATGAGAGCTTCTGCACAGCATACACAAGGTTCTGTTCCATCGTTAGCCACAAGCCAGTAGTCCTAAGTACCAGAAAGTGGAAATGTTGTTAATTCACCTTCAGTGCCTCACATATGTATTTTACTTCAAGTTTACTGCCTGAGGAAATGGTAGCCCACCCCCATGTGACATGTGGGGTCACAGGTGTAAAATTCTCTGGGAGCAGTAGCAGTAGCAGAAATGCCTGCCACACACAGCTCTTTGGATCCTGTGATGTAAATAGAGCAAGTCCAACTCAACTGGTTCACATTCTCTGTACAAGAGCTGGTCTCCGTGGCATTGCTGTCACATGTCCTACACACCTAGAGGCCTGTTCTAGGACAATTGTGGCAGTTTAGGAGGTCTCTTCTGGAGTTTCAGGCAGCAGGAATTGGTTTTTTTTTTCTTTTCAAAGATTTATTTTTAGTTATGGGTGGAGTGGATACTGAACATAGGCACCTGTAGAGGCCAGAGGTGTCAGTTCATCCTTGTGGGTGCTGGGAATGGAAATTGGTTTTTCTGAAAGAACATTATTAGCTCTTAACCCCCAGGCCATGCCTCCACCCCTGCATGAAATCTTAACACTGCCCATACTTCCCATTGACTTGTCAAGGGATGACAGAGCAGTCATAAAGGGACAGTTGAGAATGACTGTCAAGAAAATCCTCGTGGCCCATTTGAAAGGGCCTACTGTTAATTCATTCTTTGAGGATATTGGCTGGAATCCATGTTGAAAGTCACCTGGGCCTAAAATCGCTGGATCCTAGAGATGAATATGACAAATAGGTCAAAAAATATAGGAACCTGAAAACATCAAACTGGAGCCTATTGTGTGCTGACTTAAAAAAATAAAAATAAATAAGGATCAGATATAAGATGCAAACAGCCATAAGTGGTCCTTGACAGAAAGCTACCTAGGATGGTTATCTCTGAGCAGTGCATTTGATGTTTTGAAGTTTCAGTTGTATTCAAGATTTGCTGATACACGAGCAATATTCTTCCTATAACAGGGTGGGGTCCCTGCAGTTAAGCTGTGCAATGTAACTGCTGCTCTCTTTTTATGAGGAAAGGATTTATTTGGTGTACAGGTCACAATCCATTACCATGGTAAGGCAAGGCAGGAACAGGTGTGGGGTCATGCACTGGAGCATGGCCAACCTACCAAGGGACAAAGCATTAAATAAAACTGACTCCCTCAGCAACCCTCAGTTGTCTAGTTCCTCAGCGTGGAGGCTTGTGAGACTTCCCCTGCTCCCCCCTCCATGCTAGAATGTTGGCTGGCTTGATCTTGAGCAGATCTTAAGGAACCACAGCTATGATGGGGGGATGTCCTTTTGTTTAACTGTTGCTTTCAATTGGATTTGCTATATTGCTAAAAGTTCTTGGGGTAGAATAATTATTTCTAAGTCCCAGGGAGATTAGGGGCAGTAATAGTGGCGTCCAGAAGCCCACTTCTGTGCCTATGGTAAGGGTTGAGGTCCCAACAATAAACAGGACCAGGTTTCACTCTGACAGGGGTACACAATAAGGGTACATTTTCCTGACTTAAATTCCAGGAAGGACAGGTGCCAGGCTACTTGTGTCCTGTGGGTTAGGAGTAAAGATAGTGCAGTCTGGCAAAGGAAGCACACAGGGTCCTCAGGATTTCAACAAATAGTCCAGATTATTTAAAAACGCCTCCGGAAATGTCTGGAAAAGGAAGCACAAGGCAGCTCCTAGGAGCCAAAGGTAGAATATACAAAGTTCCAGCCCAGTGTAGGTTGAATGGGGTCCTAACCTAGACCCCCAATTAACTTACATGCTTTTAGGACTGAGCCTATTTGGGTTTGGGGAAGCTGGGGTGCCCAGTTTTCAGGTTTGGAGATTTTCATTGGTCAGACCTGTTTATAGTAGGATTATCATAGTGTAGTTCCAAGTATATGAAGTGGAGTTAGAGTGTCTGACTTCTAGTGAGAACTACTCTTCCCAGGTTTGATTGGGTCAATAAATTCCCTCAGACTGACAAGACTGTTGGGAGGCCCTTTAAAATAGATTTTTATCTAGCTGGTAAGACTGGTATGGGGCTCATTATGCACCTTGACTTCAAGGGGCCAAGTGTGACCAGAAAGATGGCACCTTAGGAAGAACAAATTCTACAGCTGGTTGTTTTGTTGAACCCTAAGGCTTCACTGATTTTTGTTAAATACAGATGAGTAATTCAGGGGTACAACAAAGAGAAAGAGGCTAAACAGGAGTCTTAAAATTTCTAAGAGATGGGCATAGTATCACAAGCCTATGCCAGTACGTGGGAGGTAGGGGCGCAAAGACCAGTTTGAAATCATCTTCAGCTGCTACTTGGTGAGTTTAAGGCCAGTTTGGGCTGAAACTCAAGAAAACAAAGTTTTTATGGCACTGCTCAATGAGTTAAGGAACATAATCAAGCAGCCTGTTAATAGGAAAATAACCAGACCTAGGACCTAAGTTTGTATTGTGGGGAAAAGCTTGTTGCACTTTATTTTTGGTTTTCTGAGACAGTTTTATTTTTTCCAGACAGGGTTTCTCTGTGGCTTTGGAGACTGTCCTGGAACTAGCTATTGTAGACCAGGCTGGTCTCTTAACTCACAGCAGCCCGCCTGCCTCTGCCTCCGGAGTGCGCCATTAAAGGCGTACGCCAACACAGCCCGGGTTCTAGAAGCTGTCTTAGAACTTGTTCTGTTGACAGGGCTGGCCTGGAACCGAGATCCAGCTGCCTCTGGAGTGCTGCCATTAAAGGCCTGCGCCAGCCACCGCCACCCAGTGGTAACATGATGGTATTTTAAGGAAACTCCAGAAACATCTCAATGAGTCTACAATAGAAGTGGCCTGACCCCTAGGGTATTAAAGTGACCCTAATTACTATTAGGGCCCAAACCTTTAAACTCTATTATCTTTTTGTCTTTCTCAGTCCTCTAGCCTTTTCAGGCTGAGCTGGTACAATCCCTAAAGGATGGTTTCATCTTACTGAAAACTCCTGACAAGAGCTAAATAACAAGAAACCTAAGGTTTCCCAGTTCTTGGATCAGATGTCATGAAGAAATCCTAGGATGACAAAAACTATGAGTTTTGGAGATATAGCCTCAGTAGGGTAACCAGATTATCCTGCTTCTTCTCAGTGGCTGGGCTGCCAACTCCAGAAAAGCCTGAGAAAGTAAAGATGTGCAGATTTGCTCTGGATATGCTGCCTGACAAAGGAAGGTCTTCTACCAGCAAAGGCAGGGCAGTTTAACCCTTGGACACAGCAGACTCTACCAGCAACATTCTCCTACAAAGGCCAGGGGCATTGGCCCCCAAACCTTAGGAGTGATGGTAACAACATCTGGGCACCTTTCAAAGCCAATGTTGCCCTGACCACAGGCCATGAAGGAGTTAGGACTCCTAGCTAAGGAAACTAAAAGGGGAGTCCTAATTCTGAGTTTTGAGTTCTCCACTCCCCTTCTTGGGCCACCAAACGCTATGGTTTGGAGTAGCAGGTAGTAAAAGAACTTACCCAAGTCAGAATAGTAGAAAATGATGTTTATTAAGTATACTAAAAAAAAATGAATCAGTCAGACAGCAGTAGAATTGGATCTGTGAAGACAAACTACCCAGTTTTATTGGGCAGCCACCCTAGTTGGCATGGTTCCTGAAATGTAACGAGGACACTTCTCAACAGGTTATGTCTGGGCTAGCCCTCGACCAGGTAGCAACAGACATTAGTTCATTTTCACTGGCAACAGTCACATTACAGCACAGCTCCCTTTTGCTTTTTTCCCAAAATACAGATGATTTCAAATTCACAAAAGTTGGGGGAGAGAAATGACACGGTACGTGTGAGAGCATGTTGCTCACAGCACCCACCTCAGGCAGCTCACAACTGCGCAACATACCATCAGAAATAAACTTTTACAAAAGAAAATGAAAGATTTTAATTGCTTTCTCATTTTAGAAGAGGGTAAAGTTTTGTACAAAACTGTCAGAAGGTGCTGAATGAATTTGTTCCATAATCACTTGTACCATGTTTCCATTTCAATAAAACAGCAGCATTCTAATGTTTCAGCTTTACTATGTTGATTTTTCTTATTGTGTATGTGTAGTTTGAAGACACTTTCAGGAGTCCGCTCTCATCTTCCACTCATGGGCCCCAGGAATTTTAGCTCAGGTCCTCAGGCTTGTGTGAGGAGCACTTTCCTTAGCAGGAAAGAGAGACACCAGTCTGAGCAAGCCCTGCAGGATGAATGATAAGTGTTTACTTGCACTGACATGCTCTTGGGGAAGCATCTCCAAGAGACTGGTTTGCAGCATTTATAGGCTGTTTGGTATAGGTCTTCTTACTTTTCCATCACTGGTAGAAACAAAGGTTTCACAGATTATGGTTTTGCTTCCTAAGTGATTCTAGTGTTCTCTCTCACTAACTCCAGTGTGCCCCCTCCCCTTTTGATTGTATAGTTTTACAGACCAGGCTGGTCTTGAACTCACAGAGATCGGCTTGCCTCTCCTCCCAAGTGTTGGGATTAAAGGTGTGAGTCACCATCACCCAGCTCCCAATGTGCCCTCTTTTGTAAGGCATAATTTTCTTACATATTCACTGATCGTGAGAAGAACCTAGAGTTTTATGCTTTGTAGGTGAGAAGAAACGAATCAGGATGGCATACTAAGGATGCAGGCAAACAGGAGTGCTATCAGGAAAGGGTGTTAGTTCCTGTCTCCCCTTTGAACTGTCAGGTCATACCTGCTTATTCCTGACTTGTTTACACAGAATGGCATTCTTCATTAAGAAAGTTAGTGTCCCCCTTCAGCAGTCAGGTCTAGCTCCCTCCCTCTAGGCCCATTTGTAAAACACCAGTCCATTTGGTCTGGCATGGTCATTAGCAAAAACTAATGCTAAGAGGTTGAAGAGGCTAGAGCTCTACACCCATACCCATTCCAGCAATGGTTCCTAATCCAATTACCAGAGGTGAGGTCTTATTGGAGGAGTTACACATAAGCTTTCTCCCACATATAAAGATGCCCAGGTATGGATTGTTAGTATTCAGGCATCTGTACTGGCCTATCCTTGGGGTCCTGACAGAATATGCCCTCAGCTACAGCCACTAAGAGCACCACCTGTGCATATTCACTGTGCTCCCTTTTAAAAGAGCTCTGCCTACCTCCCATCCTCCTATCTCTTAACTCCTTCCCCCATTTAAAAAAAAAACCCTCTCCATGGGGTGTTCCTCTCCCACCCCACTTCTTAAGTTACAATATGGATGACACCAGGGCAGAACAGTTACTAGCCCTTACACAGCCAAAGGTTTGGCTACACTGATACTAGCAATGTCCTACCTACTGCTTGTGTCCCCTCAAGGTTTTTCTATGCATAAGAGGGGATCTAGGGAAAAACCAACCCTGCAATCATTGAAATCCCAGGTACCTGAAAGGCTGAAGCATCATTGGAACTGAAGACAGCCTAGGAACTTAGAAGTTCCTGACTAATAACTTAAAAAAATCCCTTACCTTATATAAATCTTCAAATTACTGAATGAACTTTCAAATGGCACACTCAAGTAAAACATCCTTTTACTTCTTTCCTACAAAAAAATAGACAAACACAGAAATTACACAAAGTCATGGTTTTGCAAAAAAAATCCTCACATACATCATTAATCACAAGTTGTGCTGTGAACAGCAGGAGAAAACTAATCACTACCATGTGTTTGCTTTATTCTTAAACTCTACTGGAGGTATGTTTTGTTCTGTTGCCTGGCCCTTTAAAATGTAAATAAGCACCAATTCTCTAATGTCTTTCTGTGAGTTTGAGGCCACAGAGCAAGTTCCAGGACACCTCCAAAGCAAAAAACAAAATGACAAAAATAAATTATCTGAAATGGAAATATGTAATAAAACCACTTATTCTGTACTTTAAGTGTTACATATTTACTCATTAATCATCTTACATTATATGTAAGAATGGTCTGCCTGTACACATGCTGGTCTGAGGCCCCCTAGTAACTTCACCTTGCCATCTATTCCATCAGTTCTGTCCCTTTAAAGAACGCGATTAATAGTGTTCTATAGAACAGGGAGTTCCTTCATGAGTCCATCTTGTTCATGAAGAGAATCCAGTGCCCAGGAAGGCTCAAATAAGCAGCAAGGAAGGACAAGTACCACACTGTACATACATCAAGCTTTGAGGGAAATGTCAACACATCAGTAATGTTAAATATTTGTATAACTGAGCCATAGTCCCACCCCAAAATACACTAAGCATGAAGATAGCTAATTTTGTATTAGTCTAGTTCCTACCAGCTACCCCCAAAATTAGGAGGAAATGGGGGATGGACCAACAAGGAACTTTTCACGCCACCCTAGTCTACATATTGAGTTCTGGGACAGTCACAGCAAGAGAGAAGAGAAGGGTGTGGGATGGGGGACCGGGCTGACTCAGTTGAGACATAGATGCCAAGCAGTCACATGGCCCACAACCTCTAACTACAGTTCCAGGGGGAATCTAATGGGCCTTTTTGGCCTCAGGTATCACACATGAATTTGGTTCACAAGGAAAAATAGGGTTTTTTTGTTTTTAAAAAGAAAGGATTCAATTACTTACTCTTATATTCATTTACCAGATTCAAATACTACATCCAAATGCTTAAATATCAAATAAATGGAAACTTTTATGATCTTAAATAAGATACTGCCCTGACCTTTTACAGCCTCTGTAACAATCAGATACAGCAGACTTCCTAAACCACGTTTTAAAAGACATTCTTCTACGTTGGCCTTTTCCTCAGGGAACACCAGCAGCTACAGCCATAAAGAGGTTCGTGTGAAGTTAGCACGTGAGTCTGGAAGCTGACGCACTCTTCTCAAGTCAGGACAATCAATAAGCCTATGATACCTAGCTATATCCCTGAGTCCCTGACGCAGAGAGAAAGTAACCTTTTCTCACTTTGAAACACTGACTTTATTTTAATAAGAGGCTCAATTCATACATCCAGAAAGGAAAATGTAAAAGTTTAGAGGATTAGGACAATCTAAGCCTAGAACAAAGAAAAGCAGCAGGAAAGCTTGTGACTATCGAGTTACAGCAGGACACATGGGGCGTGCTAAGAGAACTAGCCAGGAATCCGACCACAGAGCAGATATGCAACAGGCACAGCACAGCAGTAACCCTCCAACCAAGCCAGCATAGAGCCACTGTGAGAAGTCGTGCAAACATAAAGACCCATGTTGGATACCTGAGACTAAGGTCACAGAAGAAATTAAGTTCTCTTAACCTCCATACACCAGCACGTACACAAATAAAAAATTTTGTCACTCTTCCAAAAATTTGTAAGATTTCATCATGCCTTTAGAATTCTAGTTTTACTTGCATAATCTATTTTAGGTCAGTTGCATCTCCAAGAATATTTAACACACAAAACAGGACTATACCTTTCCTGTGTATTTCACGTCATCTTCCAAAGCCACATCTCTTCCAAACTCACCAAGAACATGATGCCTGAAAAAGAGATTTCCTTTTTAATTCACCAAACAAAGGACATTGCCTGTTGCAACAGTGCACTTAGCAGAGCTTACATATCCTCATTAATTCCTCAGTAATCACAGCGGCTCATGATGTGAACAGCAGTGAAAGGTTTAATCATCGGATATGAAGCTACTAGAGGAAAAGGGAGAGACCAAACCCACATGATGAAGATCTGCAAGTAATCGGAGTATCTGGGGCAGACACCTCTGGGTCTATGACATGGAAACGTTTTGCAGCTCCCCACTTGTAATTAATAATCACAGGGATGTCGTCAAAATCCAGATGAGAGATCAGGAACATTCAGCAGTGAGTCAGACCTGTTCTAGGAGATCCACAGCAGCAGTTCCCAGTTAAGCCCTGCAGGTGCTAACCTGGCCTTCTGCTCAGCTGAATCCCCCTCCTTCATTTAGTATCCTATCGTACTTCTGAAACCCTCTAGCCTAGGTGGTTTGAATGAGATGGCCCCACAGGCCTATTTGTATGTTTTATCCTCAGCTGAACTGAGTCTTTAATCCCAGCACTGGGGAGGCAGAAGCAGGTGGATCTCTGTGAGTTTCAGGCCATCCTGGTCAACAAGAGCGAGTTCCAGGACAGCCTCCAAAGCCACAGAGAAACCCTGTCTCGAAAAACCAAAAAGATGTCACAGCACCCGCCAGCACATCATGCCCTCCATACTTGTAACAAAGGTATTTATGTACTAATCGTTTCTCAAAATTTCAATTGTAACCTGTACACAAAAGCCTTTCTAGTTTATAGCTCTCATCTCTGTACTACCTGCATGATCAATGCCCAGAGGCCAGGTGCTAGATCCCCTGGAACTGAAGTTACAGGCGACTGCAAACTGCTATATAGATGCTGGAAACAAACCCTTTGCAAGACCAGCAACATAACTAATTATGTAGCCCAGACTAGCTTCCACACGTTCTCAAGTCCACTCCAGCCTCATCACTCTCCATAAATCCTCGGACAAATGCTTCATCTTCCTGAAATGAGGATTTTTGTTATTACTACGGCTTTAAAAATTGCTCTACTGTCTTGTGGGGAGGGCACACATGTCCCGTGATTCAAATGTTGAATCAGTTCTGTTGTGGAATAACCGTTGTACACTGAATGTATAATTCCAACTGGTTTAATAAGAAGCAGAACAGCCAATAGCTAGGAAGGATTTTTAGGACAGAGAATGCTGGGAAGAAGGGTGGAGTCTCCAGGCGACATGAGACAGAAACTAGTTAGGGAGAAGCCTAACTAGTTTTCACAGCTAGTCTGTGTGACTACTTGTGAGCTGGGCTGAGCAGTTGTCCCTCCCTCCTTTACGTGGATGGGGTGAGACTGATCGTGACATGAGGCCTTCTCACCAGAGCCATCCCACTAGTCCTCGTTCAATGAGCACAGCTTGTTAGCTCACTATGCTACAAACTGATCCCAAAATTTTATGCAATGCCAGATGGTCAAATGCCCTCCCCACAGGCTATGTTAAGACTTCCCTTACCTGAAACATACATTACAGCACGTGCCAAGAAAAGAAATTCATCTTTGGGTGTTTGTGAGACAGGCTGGCCGGGAACTTGGATTCACCTGCCTCAAGTTGCTTCTCATAGGTTTCTTTCTTACAAGCTTCTTTGGGGAGAGGGTGCAGGTGCACTACAAAGCTACCCCTTCACACCTATAAACATGTGACAAAAATGGAAATTTTACTCTCGCTTGGTAGCAAATGGGGGGGGGGGGGCAGGAACCTGAGAAGAAAACAAGGTTACACTTTGGCAGCAACATGAAGGGTAAACTCAACAATTTACAGGAAAAGCCAGCCACAAGAATCCTATGTACCATCTATCTGGAATATACAGAGCATGTAATCCATATGGACAGAATTGCTTCTAAGGACAAAGTGAACAAGAATGGAGATCCTTTGGGCTAGAGTACTAGAGTACTTTTTAGTGTTCATGAAGCCCTGGATTCAATCTCCAGAACCAACCACATTAACTGTGCTTAGTCAAAGCACTCCACTGGGGGCGCGCAGTCGGTCCTAAGCGACAGAACAAGTAGTTAGGGCTTACAGAAAAAAAAAAGGTGTCTCTATAGGGTGATGATAGCTTTGAATCGCAGTACTGCAATACTGAAACATGTCCTGAAAGCTGCTTCTGTGAGACTACACACTGTTAACTGGGAGGGGAATAACTCACTTAAAAAAGCAAAACCTGATGCAAGGCCCAGCATCTTAACCGGGCAAGCAAACGCTCACGCCATGCCTGCCCCAGCACCAGGTTCATGAGCTCTCTTTAAGCAATGAAACGTCACATGCTTCTACAGCTGGCCTACAACACGATTTAGAAAAGAGCTAATGAATACGCAAGGATCTCCTTGAGAACGACAATAAACTACGCCTTCAGCTGGCCGGCTTTTTCATTCCGGAAAGTGTAAAAGGTAACTTGTTTTGTTCTAAAACCTTCTCAATCCCGAAAGCTATCCACGATGGTCCACTCCCAACCCCGAAAAATATCCGCCCTCCTTTCTCTATGCTTCCGCTCTTGAGCAGCGGCCACCGCACTGGAGGCTGCGAGGGCCCAAGAGATCTTACCTCATCGAAGCAAATGGTTCGCTAATCTATGATAGCGTGGCACGCTCGGTCAAGCTCGTGTGGTATCGCATACATGGCGCCAGGCCACCTCCAAATGCATCCAGCCAGCTACAAAGGAATGCACGAGGCAAGGGCTGAAATCACTCTTCTGTCCCTGCGCGGTCCGCAACACTACTGTCCCTACCCGGGCCCTGGCGCCGATCTCCGATCGGTCATCCAGAGCGCGCGCCACCATCGCCAAGGCCAGGTCTCCTCTCTACTACCCATTACTATACTGGCCTAAAGGGCGATGGCGACGGATGGCACGCGAGCAGGTGCAGACGCCAGAAACAACACAGAGGGCGAACAAAAGAACTTCCGAGCGGCGACAGAGGCAAAGCTGCGGCCCACGGAGGCCCTTAAAGGCTCCGGGCCTCTCCGATTGGCTGTTGCGACAGGACGTGGCTTTCGATTGGCTAGGCACGTCGAGGGCGGCGCCTACGGAAGGATGGGTAGGAGGCCCCACAGTCAAAGTCCGCCCTTCCGGTCCTGTTGCCCAGTACGTGGGCGTCACCGCATTTGCCACGACGAGAGGTGTCGCGGGAGCTCCACGGGACAGGATGGCCGGAAGTTGCTCTGAGGAGGCCCACGGTCCCGGGGAGTCTCCGGGGAGCATCGCTACCGGTCCTCCAGCCGCATGAGCGAGCGCAGCCGCCGAACCACAGCGATGCTGCGGTACCGAAAGTCTCGCGTGGTGGGAGCTCGTGTAGCGTCGCCGGAAGTGCGCAACCGGAAGTGAGCGGGGAGCTATCTGTCCGGGTGCTCCTCGATGGTTTTCTGGCCTGACTGAGGTTACTCCGGAGACTTTCTATTGCCAATTTTTAATTTAACCTGAGTCAGTAGGCATCTGACGTGGTGGTGGACGCTAACCATCCCAGCCTTTCGGTGACCCTTTTGGATTTCTGGGTGGCGTCTCCCTATGTAGATCAGGCTGACCCGAGAACAAACGCGTAGCCCCAGCTGGCCTCAAACCTTCCCGCATCATCCTTCCCAGAGCGAAACTATGTCCGAAACGTGGACGCATTTTGTCTCACTACGATGTCAGAATTGGTTGGATAACAAATACTCATGCGATGCGAGTTTCATTGGGCGTGGTTTTCCAAGTGGATAACTGGAAGCTTGCCACCGGCCATAACGGCTGCTTTGACTTCAGTCTTCGTGTGTACCTGTGGATGTGGAGGTGCGTGTGAGCACAGGTGTGGCAGCTCCCTGCGGAGGCCAGGGGTTAATAGCCTCAGCTGTCACTCCCCAGGAGCAAGCTACCTTGGTTTTTTTTCTGAGTCTCAATGATGACCAACCAATTAGGCTAAGCGGCAGACAAGAAAGCCCTCAAGTTCCACTTTTCCTGCCTGCCAGCACTGGGATTGCACACACCACCACGTTTTTAATGTGTTCAGCTCATTGTCGCCGTGTTTATACTGTTCAGGATTCTCTTCCCACTGCAGGGGCGTCTTGCGGGTCACTGTAATCCCTCACAGACATACTCGGGCCCATCGTCTAGGATGATTCTAGATTTTGCCAAATGACAACAAACACGACTATCAAGTATCAAATTTTAGCTTTTTTTTTCTTAACATTTCCCTCTTGATTTTGCCCCCCCCAGCCCCCCAACATCTCGAGCTTCTCCAAGCTACTCAGGAGACGTGTGTGTTAGACCAGATCTGTGTGCTGCTTTGGGAAGTAGCTTTCTTGGCTTGTACTCAAGATAGCGCAAGTTAATTTGGCTCCGGACCCATAACTTTCCATCTCTACAATCTTGGAAATTCACTCAGCCTTGTGGCATCTCTAAGACAGGTGGGGCTGTTTTTCCCCCCTTTGGGACTTCAGTTTGATTGATTTTGATGTTTGTTGCTGTTATTGTTGACACAAGGTCTCTTGTATCTCAAGCTGGCCTTTTGTGTGTTCGTTTTTTCCAGACAGGGTTTCTCTGTGTAGCCCTCACTGTCCTGGAACTCTGTTCAAGGTTGGCCTTGAACTCACAGAGGTCCGCCTGTCTCCTGCCTCCCAAATGCTGGGATCAAAGGTGTGTACCACCACTAGCTGGCATTCTAAAAAACTGGATCCACGTTTCAGCCTCCTGAGTGTTGGAATTACATGTTTGTACCATTATTGGAGCATTTCTAATTACCCTGTATTTTCTTGACAAACTGCATATATTTCTTTCCTTTATGTGCCATAAACTATCTCCTGGCTTTTGTGTAAAATCAACACTAGCTTCAACTTACCAAGATCCAAAATAACCCAGGAGGTTATAAATTATGTTATCATATCCTCATACCCACTTTGGTTATTGTGGCAACCTACATTTTTAGGAACACATTAAATCACGAAAGTCTCTACAACAGATAGGTTATTTTTGTTCCTGCTCAGGTGACTGACAGGCCCATTCGGAGTAACATTAAAAAGGGTGGGGACAAGGAACACACAAGGCATGGTGGCACATGCTTTTTTTTTAGTCCCAGCACACAAGAGGTGGAGGCAGGTGGATCTTCAAATAAATGCAAGGCCAGCTTGGTCTACACAGTGAGTTCCAAGACATCCAGGGATATGTAGATAGACCATGAGTGCTGGTTAGTTTATGGCAACTTGACACAAGCTAGAATTAGAGAGGAGGGAGCCTCAACTGAGAAATGCCTCCAGAAGACCTGTCTGCAGGCAAGTCTGTAGGCCATCATCTTAATTTGTGATTGACATGAGGGGGCCCAGCCCATTGTGGGTGAGCTATCAATGCACTGGTGGTCCTGGTTTCTATAAAAAGCAGGCTGACCACGCCATGGAGAACAAGCCAGTAAGCATCCTCCATGGCCTCTGCATTAGTCCCTGCCTTCAGGTTCCTGCTTTGAGTTCCTGTCCTGACTTCTTCCAGTGATGGACCACCATGTGGAAGTGTAAGCCAAATAAACGCTTTCCTCCCAACTTTCTTAGTTCATGGTGTTTCCTCACAGCAGTGTGGATGGTCACTGGAGCCCTGCAATTTCAATTCATGGTTTTACTTGTTACTAATTGTGGCCTCCAAGCCTATGAATTTCTGACCAGCTACCAAACAGAAAGATTGTAGCGTGTTAATGACAGCTAAGAAGTGAGGAGTCAGCTGAATGATGGCTCAGTGACCCTGCAAAGGATAAGGCCTGGAGTTCAGGTCCCCAGAACTTACCTACCAACTGGGCAGAGTGGCAGCCACCTATAGTCCCAGCACAGAGAGGGCCAGGGAATCCCCAGGGCTAGTTGGCTAGCTACATTAGCAAACTCTGGGTTCATCAAGACTCTGATTCAGGAAGTGTAGAGCAACCAAGGAAGATAGCCTCTGTCAACTCTGGTTCTCCACACACAAGCAGTCACATATGCATGTGCACTCACCCACACGTGTGCAAATGAACATATGCACATGGCATGCCAAACACAACACATGACCGATGATCTGAGTTGGATCAAGAAAAAAAATGGCTCTTGGATATTATCTTCTGAGCAAGTACATGTGCCATGTAGCACACACACCAAATTTATAAACATACCATGAGCTTTGGCATATTTATCTTTTATAAATTGGAATGGGCATCTGTGATGGAGAAATGTGTGCCACCAATCACTCTGTAAAGTTGCTAATGGATCTGGAAATCAGTATCCTAAATATCAGAACTAAAACTAGTTTGCTATCCCTTGAAAGGGGCATATGCCACACACCTGTAATCCCAGCACTCGGGAGGCAGAGGCAGGTGGATCTCTGAGTTCAAGGCCAGCCTGGTCTATAGAGCGAGTTCCAGCACTGCCTCCAAAACAATACCGAGAAACCCTGTCTCAAAAAACAAACAAAAAAAAAGAATTACAAGTTTTTGACACGAAAACACTAGTTTTCTTTCTTGAACTACAGATGTTCAAGTTTGGTAATACCAAGTAATTTGGGTATTTGCTAAGTCAGTAGCAATGTTAGTGTTCTCAGCAGACTGGTTTAAGATTTTTCACAGTACCCCCTCAACTGTTAAAGTTCGCTTTTCTTTTAAATAGTTAAGAATTTTAATTATGCCAGGTGGTGGTGATACACACCTTTGATCCCAGCACTTGGGAGGCAGAGGCAGGAGCATCTCAGTGAGTTCAAGGCCAGCCTGGTCCACAGAGAGAGTTCCAGGACATCCAGGGCTACACAGAGAAACCTGTCTGGAAAAACCAAACTCAACGACAAAAGTTACCAACCACAAATTACGAAAGCAAAACTAATCATGGAAGGATGAAAATAGGCTGTGCCAATGTAATGGGTCAGGCCACACTGGATTTGTAACTGTCAACATGTTTTGTCATGACCATACTTATTCTGCATTTGAACCAGCAATGTACAAAGTTTCCACTATTCAATTTCCATTAGTTAGTTAGCCTGTATTCTGGCTTAAGTATTTATTGGGTGTGCAGTGACCAATGAGATTTCTTTTTTGATTTCTTTTTTAAACAGAAGTATAATGTTAGTTTAATATGTAGCCTAACACAAATCCCATAGTGATTATATCACAAATGATTCAGAATTGTATAGTTTCAAAAAAGTAAACAATGAAAAGCAAAATACTACCCAAAATAAAGCTCATAATCTAGTCATATTTTTGCTTGTCTGTTTGGATCAGGGTCTCTCTATGTAGCTCTAGCTGTCCTTTCTCTATGTAGACCAGGCTGACCTTGAAGGCACAGAGATCCACCCATCTCTGCCTCCCAACGGCTAGGATTAAAGATAAATGGCTCAGACATATTCTTTTTGTTTTGTTTTGTTTTGTTTTTCGAGACAGGGTTTCTCTGTAGCTTTGGACGCTGTCCTGGAACTCACCCTGTAGACCAGGTTGGTCTCGAACTCACAGAGATCCATGAGCCTCTGCATCCCGAAGGCTGAGATCAAAGGTGCCACCACTGCCAGGTCAAGATTCTTATTCTTTTTAATTCTCTTTTATTTTGAAATGGCGACTCATGTGGCCCAGGCTAACCTTGAACTCATGATCTTCCTATCTCCACATTCCAAATTCTGAGATTATAGGTGTCAGCTGCAGTGATGGCACTACCCCCCCATTCCTCCCCTCTTTTAAGTCTTGGTGTGCATGCAGCCCTGGCTGTCACAGAAATATCTATGTAAACGAGGTAGCCCAAAGTTCATGGCCATCAACATGTGTTCCGCCTTGCAAGTGCTGGGATTATGGGCTGGGCCCTACAGCAATCTGTCGTGTGCATTCATTTTTATTTCCTAATGGTTAATGATGCTGACAGCTTTCCTCCTGTGTCTAACATCCAGCACTTTGGGTGCAATATCTGCTCAATCTTTCAGTCACATTTTACAAGGCTGTTTTCTTATTGAACATTATATATTCTAGATATACATGAAATTTCATGTGTTTTATAATCTTTAAAATTTTGGCTTTCTATTTTCATGAAAATGTCATTTGAAAGGGTATAAAATTTTTGTGAGGCCTAGGGATGTAGTGGAGTTTGTGCAGTGCTTGCTGAGTGCACAGAGCCCTAGGTCTGATCCCCAAAATCAAGTAAAGGCACTTGCTGCCAAGGTTGATGACCTGAGCTCAATCCCTGAGACACACAGAGTAGAAGGACAGAACCAAGTCCTGTGACCTCCATACAGCTACACATAATGATTTTTATGTGAAAAAATGGCCATAGTGATACACACCTCGAATCTTAGCACTTGGGAGGTGGGGGCAAGAGAATAAGAAATTCAAGGCAGCAGTTGGTGAGATGACTCAAGGGCATTTGCCCTCAAGCTGACAACCTGAGTTCAATCCCTGGAGCCCACACTGTGGAAGGAGAAGGCCAGCTTCCCCCACATTGTCTTCTGACCTCTACATGTTCACATACACACTCAAGTTCACAGTCACGCTCATCCACATAGTGTGCTCCAAGCCAGCACCGCCAACATTAGATTCTGTCTCAAAAAAACAAAACAAAACTCTAACATTTTCAAACTAAGAAATCCTTTCTCATTTCAGGGTACCAGGGATTTTTCTTATTATTTATTCTTCAGGTTTTGCATTTAAGCTACTGTGCTTCATTTGCTTTTGTCAGTTGGACACAGCTGGAGTCATCTGGGAAGGGAGAGCCTCAAATGAGAGCACATCCATCAGATTGGCCTGTAGACAAGTATCTGGGGGCATTTTCTTGGTTGACGATTGGTGTGGGAGGGCCCAGCCTACTCTGGGTGGAATGATCCTAGACAGGTAGTCCTGCAGATCTAAGAAGGGTGGCTGACCCACAAGTGTGGGGAGTAAGCCAGCTTTCCTCCTTGCCCTGTTTCACTTCCCGCTTCGTGGAGACTGCTGTTGCCTAGAGATGCAAGTTGAAATAAAGCCCTTCCTCCCCAAGTTGCTTTTGGTAGGTGTTTTATGGCAATAAAGGCAAACTCACACAGTTACAATCCACTTTTGGGTAACTTAGATGTGAATAGTGGGTTGATATGGGTGTTTTAAAGAGCATATATCCTAGTACTAATCATTTTAGACTGCTTTCCACATGGAACTTACTGTGCTCTCAAACACTGGCATAAACATGGCCACTATGTTCTACCATTTCCTAGTGTGTCCTTCCACCAAAGCCAGCCATAAGCACTGCAGCTGTATATCACCAAAGCCAGCCCTAACTGCTGCAGCTGTATATCAGTTTTGAAATCAGGTATGAGTCCTCCTACTGCCTCTTTATACATCTGGTTTTTTTTTTTCTTTCCATCTACTAGCTGAATCCCGCAAGGAGTTTGATCAGAGTATCACTCAATCTATAGACAAATTTGAGGAGAACTGGCGTAACACTAAATTTTATAATATAAGGTATGGCATATCTTTTCTTTAAAAAAATCAATGTTTTCTAATTGTTAGCATATAGACTGTATTGAACAAACATACATAGTTCATATTTTTGTGTTATTATAAATGGTAATTTAAAAACTTTTTTTCTTCCTCTCTCTCTCCTTCCTTTCTTTCTTTCTTTCTTTCTTTCTTTCTTTCTTTCTTTCTTTCTTTCTTGTTTCAAGACAGAGTTTCTCTGTGTAGCTCTGGTTGTCCTAGAACTCAATCTGTAAGTCAGGCTGGTCTGGAACTCACAGAAATCCACCTGCTTCTGCCTCCCAAGTGCTGAGATTAAAAGTGTACACCACTATCACCTGGCTAAAACTTCCACATCTAAATGCTTACTTCTAGTATGTAGAAGTACAATTGTCTCTTGCATACTTGCCAAACTCAGCAATAGCTTTCATTAAATTCTTTTATATTTTTCCTGTGCAGGCAAACACAAACTCTAACCACAGGCTTTTTACTCATTTCCAGTCTGTGGGCCTGTTTCTCCCACTGCCTTATTAATAAATAAGTAATGAATAGTAATGCCTTGTTTCCAGTCGCACAGAGAAAACACCTTGACTTCACCATGACTGTGGCATTCTGTCAGCGGTCTTTATCTAGTTATTCTTAGTTTGCTTAAGAGGTGTTTCTATTATAAATGGGTGCTGAATTTTCTTTTTCCTGCATTTATGTCCAAAATTTTATGAAATATAATTCATATGCCATAACACTCTTTTTTGTTTGTTTTTCAAGACAGGGTTTCTCTTTCAAGACAGGACAGCTTTGGAGGCTATCTTGAAACTTGCTCTGTAGACCAGGTTGGCCTGGAACTCACAGAGATCCACTTGCCTCTGCCTCTGAAGTGCTGGGATTAAAGGCGTGCGCCAACACTGCCTGGCAGAATCCTTCTATATTCGCCATCACTTCCTGCAACTTATAGAATACTATGGTCATTTTTATATATAGTAATCCAGTGAGTTGCATTGATTAAAAAATATTGGCTCACCCTTTTATTCCTGGTATGTTTTCTTTTTATGTACTGTCAGTTTTTATTTGCTTATTACAGAATTACAAAAGTCAAAATGATTTTATAATAATACCTTGAATACTTAAATACTTAACAGTTAACAATGCCTTAAATGCTGCCACAAAAATTTATCATTTAAGTAATATTTGATCTTTTTAAAAAGCCTTGGCCAGCATGGTGGTACACATTTTTAATCCTCAAAATTGCAGGGGCAGAAGCAGGCAGAGGTCTACATAGTTGAGCTGTCTGCAGGTGAGCAAGGTGTACACAGTGAGACCATGTCTCAAAAAAGAAAATCACATGGCTAGATCTTGGAGCCTACCTCAGATGGTAGAATGCTTGTTTAGCATGTGGACCACCCTGTATTCAATCAAGACTCTAAAAACCACTTGAAAAACAAAGCCACACACAGCTAGGGGCCGAGAGCTCATTCAGTGGCTAGGAGCTCATATATACACAATTAAAAATAAACCTTTGCAAACAAACAAACAAGCAACCCACACAACACACTGAGTGTGAGGAGGACCAGGGGTTCAGCATAATAACCCGTACTTACAGGAGCCTGCCTGAGCTACACAAGACAATGCCTCAAAAATACCAAACCAACCAAACAAAAGCCAGGTGAGCGACTTACATCTGTAATTCCTCCCAGCACCCTGGAAAGCTGAGGCAGGAGGACAATCATGAATTTGAGGCCAGCCTAGGTTAAAGAAGGAGAGAATGTCAAAAAAATAAAGGAGGGAGGATGGGAGAGAGGAAACCCAAAACCAAATAAACACAAAAAACCCTTACATCTGATCTACAGATAAAGTATTAAAGAAACTATAAGAACTAGGAGGTAAGCTTAAATAATTTATATAATAAATAGAAAATAAGCTTCACAACGGGGGGGGGGGGTGTAGTTCAGTAGCAGAACACTTGACCAACATGCATGAGGCCCTAAATTCAATCCCTGACAGAATCAAACTAATTAATAATAATAACAACAACAACAGGAAGGACTTCAATAGTAAAATCTCTCATTGGTTGGCTTTGGGGCTTTGAGTAGATAGATCCTCCAGAAACACTACATAAGGTGCTTAAGATTGGGCTATGGGTACAGTCCAGTGATACAGTGCTTGCTTGGCCTAACCAAGGCCCAGAATTCATCACCCACAATACAACAAACCAGAATACTTAACCAGGCAGAGCTGAAGAACCTAGGTAAGCTTCAATGATGTGACGAGTATTCCTTTTCTAATCAGCATTACAGAGCAAAAATAGAAAAACTTTCTGAAGCTATTTTTATTCACATTTTACATAAGATTGCAAAATGCCAATTATGAAGTATCAAAAGAATGGGGATGCTAAGCCAGCCCGTCTTCCTCCCTGGAGCAGTGCCCTGCTTACTTTAGTACACCAAGTGTCCATCTCAAATATAAGGTCTACAGGCTGCTTTCACTGCTTCAGAGCCACAAGAACTAATGAAGGCGGTCATGACAGCATCATGCATCTAAGAGAGTAGACAGCATTTCTGCCATAGAAGTGAAAAAGCAGACATATTCTCATTTCAATGCAATCCATGCTAATGAGCTGTGCAAAGATGAGAGCTTTCAAGTTTTTTCAGAAGTAACTTCAAACGTGCTTGAAAATCAGGTAACTAAAAAGTCTTGTTGCATGGTAAATGGATAAAACTGGTATTATTGAACTAAAGAAAAAATGCAAAACCTTTTTTTTCTTACAGAATAGTATAAATGTTTATTTTCTGTATGATTTATTCTTCTGCCCTGTTTTTACAATATAGAAAAGTGAACTTTTTGAATAGCTCTAGTAATATAATCTTTCTACTTTGGGATGTAAATAGGGCTTAAAAATTATGTACCGAACCCTCCCCAAATAATCTTTTAAAATTGATGAGTTAATGTGACTATTAACTTTGTTCAGCGATTTGATGCAAATGCCTAATACAAAAGGTTGTTTAGTGAGTACCAGATGGGGAGGGAGGGCTTGATACTTCAGAGAGCTTCTGAAAAATCAAAACTAGTAGCATTTGATTGCACCTTCAAATTTTTACAAGCAAAACATTCGTAAGCAATGCCATCATACATAATCTACAATTATAATCAAAAATTCACAAACATTTTGTGCACACTGTATATAAATACACATCACAATGGTGCAATTAGAATTAACACATAATATATACAAAATGAACAAAGTTTAGGTTTAGACCAAAAACTTATTGCAGTTTCCTGAAAAATAACTTGATGAATATTATTTTGTCCTTTTAGACTAATTTACATTTATACAAAGTTTACTTTGACACACTAGACTGAGGTGCTAAGAATGTCTGCACTATCTACATTTAAAGTTACTGCACTATAATTTATAAATCCACATTTTAAAAAGAGGATACTTTAATGAATAACGGAATCCTCTTTGCATTAATTTCTATTGCCTATATCTTTCATGTTCATATGAACATATATACACACTTATTACATACAACTATAGAATCCTTGTTGGAGGGTAATAAGCATATGTTAATAGTTACTGAGGATTAGGTACCTTACAAAATGCCTCAATCCCAACATAGTTTTCCCTTGTTATAAGCTCAAGGGTTCTATTACAACAGGCTCCTACGAGCATACAGTTTTTAATTACTGAAAATGATTTAGGTTATTTGTGCAGTTATGAGAACACACATACTTCAACCTACCAAATCACTGGCTAAAACATTGCTGAGTTAAGCTGCCTTTCTAAGAAGATAGTTCATAACAGTTGTGAAAGCTGCTAGGAGCCCGTTCAGTAAATCAGTTCACACACATTGATTCAGACTTAGTTCCAAAAGTCTAGACACAGAGAACTGTGTGGGTAAAAACTCCAACATAATCTCACAGCTTTGTATCCTTGCTTCTCCATCCAAGTCAAATTTTGTACTTGATGCTTATGAGTCCTACATTATCTTGGCATAAAATGTTTACTTCAGTTCACACGATCTCTCATTTTAGTACTTATCCACAATGACTTTGACAATTATTGTAAAACATACCACCTCCTTCAAAGAAAATGAAGACATCCCAGAACATGTTAGCCATTCCTCATCACAGAGACCCATCTGTCCCTTCATATTTTGTTTTCTTTAAAGAAAATACAACTTGCATATCTGAAAAGTGTGATTGGGATTATTTCCCCTTCTGATTTCCCAAAGACAACAGATAGTATTCCAGAATCCACCCAAAAAAGCTGATTTTTCTTTAAAAGGATGGTGTTTTTCTAGAGAAAATGTTGTATGTTTCATTAAGAATCTGGGTATGTGGACATTCTACCTGTGAATGCTCTGGGTCTGGAGCCAAAGAATGGGTAGCTGCTTTGGCTTTTTCTACTGAACAAAGTCATACAACACCATACATTATAAATGATATTACAATAATTTATGAATGTACTTTGTCAATGGAATCAGAAGGACAGAACATCTAATTCTTAAGAAACCCAAGCAAATTAAAAAAATATGTAATACAATAAAGGAAAACTATTTAAAGAAAAAATTTGGAAGGGACATAGGCAGAATTAACTAAGATTTAAAATGTACTAATTTCTTCAATTAAAAATTCTTCTCATTCAATATTATAGTTTCAGGTCTCTGAAACAAGGGCTGAATTAAAATACAGTAATTGTTAAACTATCTTCTAGAAAATCAAGTGTCCTGGCACCTTAAGTTTTCTGTACAGTCCACGTGCAGCTTTTGTGAAGGAGTTAGCAGTGCATGGCACAAGGGTCACTTTTTGCTTTCCCTGCAGAGTTGATGACGCTCATCAGACACCGTCCAAACTCCTCAAGTATCATCCGCTCTGCCGCTGCCTTTGACTTCCCCTTCTTGTCTGCCTGCTCTGCTTGGGCAAGGAGGCAGTTACACGTGGCTTCAGCTACTTCCTTAGTTACAAACGTAAATGGCAATCTGAAATATGTTTGAGAGAGAAACACAGGTAATCATGGAGTTGACCTGAGATTCTACTGGTACCTTCGTGCTGCACCAGTGTAAGAAACGTCAGTTTGAGTCACACACAGCCTCACGAGCTCTAAGACACAAGTTTGGTCTCAGTAAGCACATCTAAAAATATTTATCAGGAAATACATTTAACATAAAACACATGATTTACTTCCCAGACAATATTATCTGACTCAATAAAATCTGTAATTCTAGACCTATACTGTGTGTTCTTTTACACAAATCTCCCCAGTGTGCAAAATGCACTATGAGTGCTGTCCTGGTTTGATGGTCTCTTTCCTGACACACAGAGGAATTCCATGAACACTACTGGCAACCAAAAGAACTACTGAAAACAAAGTTCTACCACACTCCCTCATATGAGTTGTTAAAAAGAACAAACAAAAGCCTGAGTGTGTGGCACACACCTTAAATCCCAGCACTCGGAAGGCAGAGGCAGGCAGATTTCTTTGAGTTTAAGGCCAGCCTGGTCTAGTGAGTTCCAAGACTGTCATGGCTATGTAGAGACCTTGTCTCAAAAAACAAACAAACAAACAAAAACCAAAAACCAAACAACAATAACAAAAACCCTCCAAATCCCCACCTTATTCCACCACAACAAATAACAAAGGAAACATGTTCTAGGAAGGTCCTACAGTGTAGCTAAGTAGTTTCAAAGCCTGAGAGAGATTAACTCAGGCAACTAACAATTTAAGGACTAAGAACACCCTGTAAGTCAGTGGTTCTCAATCTTCCTAATGCTATGACCCTTTAACATAGTTCCTCATGCTGTGGTGACCCCCAACCATAACATTATTTTTGTTACTACTTGGCAACTATAATTTTGCTTCTGTTATGAATTAATTGTAATGTAGATATCTGATATCCAGGATTACGTGACCCCTGTGAAAAAAGTCATTCAACACTCAAAGGAGGCACTACATACTTGTTGAGAACCGCTGTAATAGATCATTTGCAAGGTTTAGTCTGTTAATAATTTCTCAAATTAATCTATAATATACTGTCTAATATAAATAAATCCAAGTCCAAATTACTGTGTTAACAGCAGACCTTGAAAAATACTGGCAAATGCTTCGTGCAGTTCCCAGAGAACTGAGACATGTGACGGAGAGTGCTTTTCCAGACTAAGAAGTAACTCAGAAAACACCGGCTACCTACTTTTGTAGGCATATATTCCTTTCAGGTAATTATGCTATGTATTTATATATAATACCTTTATATATTTTATATGTAATTCTTTAGATATAACACCTTTGTTTATTTTTATCTAATTAATTAATCTGGTTTTATTTACTGATTTGTTTTTTCAAGACAGGGTTTCTCTGTGGAGCCCACCAACAGGACCAGTCATAGCCAAGAGCACTAAGGAGATGAGGGGCACCACTGAAAGCACAGTAAACCCAGGTTTTCTCAAGAGTTTCTCACAGTAACACTTACCCAAGCTAACAGACAGAAATCCCATTAATAGCCACAGCAAACTAAAGGACTTCTGTGTGTTATAGAACAGCACAGAATCTGACAGTGGTTTTTCTTCAACTCACTTAAAAGGTAAGTAAGGTGGAGGGAAAATGGAAAATTCAGGTTGGCAACAGCAGAGAGTCTGGATTTAACCTTGTCTCCCTAAAAAGAAGCCTTACTAAAAATGAACGTCTGAGGCGCAGACAAAAAGGGTTTGCAAAGAATTGACTCACTTTCCTCCTCCACTGTTGAGAGCTGGGGCTGGCCTTGTCAGCAAGTCTGAGATCTGAGAGGACAGCTTGGTCTTGGCTGCTGTCTGCTGCTGGACCCGCACTTCAGCTGCGTCTGCTAAGTGCATTAAGGTCTTCCGCTCTGGGCTTTCTTCAAAATTCTTACAGCCAATGCATTTGCAGATGGAGGAACACATTATTTTTGCCTGAAAGATTTACAAAAGGGAAGTTTCCAAATCAAAAACAGAAAATATGACTGTAAGTAGGTTCCACAACAGAAAAGTAATAGCATTATCTTGTCATCCAAGGTAAGCGTGAACGGAAGCACACTCTGCAGGTCCAGAGGCTGTGCCTGTGGGTGGAGTGAGGAGTACTTGAGGACAGTGCTTTACCAGGCCTTTCAGCTCCCAGTCTGACTTCAGAGTCTCACCCACAGAGAACTAACCTTCAGTTCAGAACGGATATAAATAAAACATGAACATATTTTAAAAAGGTCACTAAGAACCCAACCCCAATCAAATCACCATTAACACAGACAAACTCACAATTTCACACTAAAGGGATTTCATGCCTGAGCTTGGTCAGATGAGGTAGAAAGACTGACTGTCAAGAATTTGAAGCCAGCTTAGGCTACAAGTGTGAGTCTTATCTCGGAAGGACAAAGGGAAAAGGGGATTTCAAGCATTGCTTTCTCCTCCTTCACTGAACCAGATTACCAAGTCCTTCAATAATCAAATCCATATGCCAGTATGTTCTCATATGTACAAATTGAAAGTATGTTTTCATGAAAACACAGACTGAAGCTAGGTATGATGGCCACATCTATAATCCCAGCACTTGGAAAACAGAAGTAGGAAGATTAGTGGTTCAAGGCCAGCCTATGCTGCATGAGCTTGTTTTACAAAATCACCTGATGGCTTTGGAGCGCCTCCTTTCCTTACGCTTCACAGCTCTCAGTCACCCAGCAGAGCTGGATCCCTGGCATGACTTGCCATGCTTTCTGGGTCATTCATTACCCTAATAAAAAGTGATGGGCTTTTGTTGTTGTTTCTGGGTCATTCATTACCCTAATAAAAAGGGATGGGCTTTTGTTGTTGTTGTTTTGGAGGAAGTAGTGTCCAAATACAACTTCTATGTCTCTGAACTAGAGTTCAAAGCATATGTATATTTTAAGTGACATGGTTTGATTGATTTTCCAGCCCTAACACTGCACACCTCAACAACAATGTGTTCTTTACAGCTTGCCTATATTTCCACCAACATGGGCACTATAACTTTTTACTATTTTCCCAAATATATTTTTTAATTATTTTTGAGACAGGGTCTCTCTTACATAGCTCTGGGTGTCCTGGGACTCACTATGTACATCAAGCTGTTCTTGAATCCACAGATCTACCTGCCTTTGCCTCCTGAGTATTAAGGTGTGCACCACCATGCTGGGTTTCCAATGTGATAAGGAAAGACGTAAAGGCAGCAACTAGTTGATAGAAAGTAATCACAGAGAGTCAGAGGGAGTCTGTAAGATGATAGAGAGACACACAGGAAGTGGTAGGGAGGGACTTTGAATGTGCCAGTCTTTTCTGGTTTGGTGGAGCACTAGGATTCTCTCTGAGACACCAGTGAAGAGGGAAGGTCAGTTAGTTAGTTGCTCCTCAACCTCTCTGAGCTAGAAGGTTTTCACCCCAGCCTCTGACTCCCGAGTCTTACTGAAAAATAGAACAATACAGATTTAGTTAAAAACTACATTTGGTGGCAGTGGCAGGAGGCAGATCCAGCAGGCCACTGCTTGAGAAATGAGTCAGTAACTTCGGTGCCCACAAGTACTGGTTGAAACAGAGCAGATTCAGGTGCAGCCACTGTGCAATGGGAAAACTGTGTTATCTACTTAGCTTTGCTAATTCACCCTCCCCAGAAGTCAAATCAGAGTTGTGGTTACACAAAAAGGGCAGAAGCATTTAAACAGTGTGTAGAGCCACACATAATCAAATAATAGGTGAGGATAGGCAAAATAAACTTGAATGTGTTATCCAGAGGTACGCCAACAGGATCAAAAGCCAATTCAACTGCCTGTTCAAGGTAGAACGAAAACCTCCAACTGTTAGAAAACATTGTCAATGCAACTGGTCAATTAACCACCACAATTCATGGCTTTTCATTCCTTTCCCTTTTGTAAATGCGTTTTACAATGACAAGTCAGTTGTTAGGCAGTAATATAGCATCTCCCACTTTCTAACCGTCCCACTATCTTTTCTACTTCTACTACCCTATAGACTGTTAATAGCTCAACCGAATGATCATTCACATATGTGTGAGGTCCTGGCTGCTCTGTGCCACACACAAACTGACTTAGTGCCCTTTGACTTAGCTTTTGACAGAGCAAAGCCTGTTTTCTCCTTTTCTGGAGATGCATTCCAATGCCTTTCATATCCAAACTCCAAGTTTCTATGACACTGGCTACAAACACAAGTCAAATGTTTTATGAGTTATTCCAACAAAAAGGCAAAAAGTATTCTAGCATTGGCTGAAAAACTGGCATTCTGGATTTCAAGAAGTCACATAATTTAAAAGTTTATATATTTTCCACTTCTATTGCTATGGAGCTAACACATTAGTTCCAACTTTAAGAGAAGCTGATCTTTTGATAAGTATGTACAAGCTGGGCTTGTAAACTCTGGGCAAGTGCTTGGCCTCTGAGCTGTATCCACCAGCACTCGATTTTTTATAAATAGTAAATTCACAAAGAAGACGGCACACAAAACCTTAATATGATTAGTTTCATATGGGAGAAGGTAATGGAAATGCAGGAGATAGTTTCCAAGAAGAGCACATCATTAGTAGTGTTCCTTTGCCTAGTGAAAGGAGAGGCTTTCTGTCAAAACTGGGGGTAGGGGAATTCCCCTCTGAAAATGACATTTCAAAGAGTGAAAATATAGAAGAGCTGAATATAGGAATGACTCAACCCAAAGGGTTAATATCGGGCACTGGCAGATTGTTACGTTTAAGCTTTGAAAATAAAAAATAATGCCAGGCAGTGGTGGCACACGCCTTTAGTCCCAGCTCTTGGGAGGCAGAGGCAGGCGATCTCTATGAGTGTGAGACCAGCCTGGTCTATAGAGCAAGTTCCAGGACAGGCTCCAAAGCTACAGAGAAACGCTGTCTCAAAAAACAAACAAGGAAAATAAGAAAATAAAAAAATAACAAGTTTAAGACCTTGTCTGAAGTAAGATGCAGATGATTTTGCACTCGATCAGTAACAAAACCAGCTAGCCCAGTGTCAAGGAAGCAGGGAGAAAGGATTCAGTGGGCTCACAGCAAGCACCAGTGACTCAACTGCAGCATCTCACGTGCTCCCTCCTGCAGAGCAGTCCTCCTCAAGTCTAAAGAGTCCATGGAGCTAGGTGGGAAGTGCTGTGCCTTCCCTAGAAGCTCTGCCCTAGTTGCTCTGTGGCTATGTTACTACTGTAAGTGAAAAATTAGAAGACTAGTGTTCTGATTTACATGCTTCCACGCAATTACTATTAAGTCATAGACTTGTAGCTCAGCTAATAAAAGCAAACAACCCCATGGGGAATGAGGAGCCCGAGAAACACTCTTCTCAAGCCCTGCTTGGAGGGTCCCTGGCTTGCCTCAAACAAGGATCCTGTACTAGCTGCATACTTTCAATTGTAACAGCACAGTGATTGTCAATTGTGAAGTGACGTTTTCAAAGGTGGCGAGATTATCTTCCCTTGCCAGCATCTTACCTCATAGCACTCACAGTAGTTCTTAAGACATCCTGACCGTTTGCAATTACACCCTTTGCTGTGCCTCCGGTCTGACTCCCCCTCCTTTCCTTTCCCGATCTTCGGCTTAAAGGCTTCTGGATTCCTATCAAGGCATGCCTTTTGGAACAAATCAGATACCAACTGAGGTTAGATCACAGATTCAACTTAAACACTTCAACGGTAAAAAATTAGTATTTATCTTTGTAAAGCAACTGAGTTCTTTAAACATAAGGAGATTTTTGTAAATTAAAAAAAAAAGAATCACCTTTATTGCTTTTTGTCTTTCATTTTCATGTTCCAAATTGTTGTAACAATTGGTACAATTACAGTTGTTGCAAAACTCACCATTTGCAAAGCAATCACAGTACCTGAAGATAAAAATCAGTAAAAGATTAAGTCAGTTTAAATAAAATAGCAATTACCTGATTATACACATATACCTTCTACACCGATAAATGTAGCACACTATAAATGTACACTATAAATCTAGTACATTTTATAAATGTGCTCAGAGCTCCTAAAACACAGAGTTAACAGCAGCACATACAGATAGTCAATCACACATGAGGGCTCAAAATCTGAGCCACCACCTCCTGGAATTACAAACTTAGTCAAACTAGGAGATGCCAACCCAGGAGCTTTGTGACTTGATGTGCCCTTAAGTGAGTTATTTCAAAATCCTGATGAGAGGGGACTGGTTTACTCTCACTACAGACTCCCAGACACTGAAACAGTGCTGCCTGGGATCCCAATCTCCAAGAGGACCAGTACTTTTCACTGAAATTCTTCATGTCAAATCTTTCAGTTTAATCCTAATGGGAAAATGAACTGTCCCATTAACTTGTTTTTTAAATTTACTTTATGTGTATGAGTGCATTGTCTGCATGCATGTGTGCCTGGTGCCCATGGATTTCAAAAGAGGGTGTGATCCTGTGATTGAAGTTACAGGTGATTGTGAGCAATGATTGGGTATTGGGAATTGAACCCTGTCCCTCAGCAAGAGCAACTAGTGCTCTTAACTACTGAGCCAGTGCTCCAGCCCTCTTTCAATGACTTTAAAACTACAAGTAGGCTGAGAGGTGGTGTCGAACGCCTTTAATATCAGCACTAGAGAGGCAGTGGCAGAAGAATATCTGTGAGTTCAAAGCCAACCTGGTCTACAGAGTGAGTTCCAGGAAAGGTTCCAAAGTTGCACAGAGAAACCGTGTACTGTAAAAGCAAAACCACCAGTATTTTCAGGCTTGGGGACCACATAAGGCCATAAATAAGAGCAAACGTGTTAATAATGAGACATAATCCTACATCTCAGGTTGCTGGGTCCCTAGTTTCTACTGGTATATGGAGGAAAATTATTTTCTTCTGTTTTTGCTTGTTGTCTTCACAGGCAGGGTCTGTATGGTGTAAGATGTCCCAAACTCACTATCATAGACAGTATAGGATATTCCTGAACTCCTGTTGGTCCTCCTGTCTCAATCTCTTCAGTGACAGGATCATAGGTATGGGCCACCACACCCAGATTATTTTCCTTAAGTCAATGGAAAGATAGTTTTTATGCTACAGCGTGTGCTCAACAATTCACATTCAGGTTTACTTAAATTGTTTAGACTTAATGTGTCTGTTAGGTATTTTGAATTATCTGTCTGTCTATCTATCTATCTATCTATCTATCTATCTATCTATCTATCTATCTATCATCTAGCTACCTACAGGGAGCCATGTAGCTCAGGCTGGCCTCCAACTCACCATGTAGCTCAGGCTAAGGATCCTTCTAAGTCCATTTTCAAGTGCTAGGATTATGTGGCTTGTACAACCATGCCCAACTAGTTTCATTTAATTTTAAGAACATTTCTAGGTGTATCAAATAAGCAAAGAATAATAAGCTACTCACAATTTCAAGCACAGCGACTTTGTACAATTGCAGGGTTTTCTGGGCCGACTAGCAGACTCTGATGGAATTATGCTATCCAGACACATACAAAAAATAATTTCAATTCATTAAAACTAGAAACAAGTTCAATCTATAAATTTCTCCTAAAGTAAAACTAATAGATGCATTCATTTCTAGCAAAATTTTACTAGATTGTTCCATTTACATTAAAAAAATATTATCAACACGTATTCTTCCCTCTAAAAGAACACAAGCTGAAAATAGCTTCAAAACTCCCAGGGTTTACTTATGGAAGGAAAGCAGGAAGGAGAGGTTGTGTGGAAGGACGGGGCAGCAGGGATGGACTGGAAGCCCTAACTAACTCCATACAGTTCACAAGCACAGCAGCAACTAACAACTAAATAATGACAAAAAGCCAAAGCTTAACACAGCAACAAATAACAGTTAACATCGTTTTAGTGTTTAGAATGAGTGGGCAAACATAGCAAAACTGGCAAAGAACACAAGGGGTCTCACTGACAGTCTCCAACCTTGTCCATTTGAAATATTTCAAAGCAGAGTACTTTAGACAAATACACAGCTTTAAAGAGAAAACCAAATGTAATATATTTGGGATAAATCTATTTAATGTTGCACTTAAACTGACTCAGTAATTTAATTTACATATTTAAAAAATACTCACCCATTGAATGGAAGCCTTGCCTGTGTCTGGATACCGGATGTTCCAGTAAAATTAGAGTTGCTTGCTATAGACACATACGAAGACTGCTGTAACTATTGGCAAAAAAAATAAATTCATATAATATTTGCAAAAATGGATAACACTCTCAAACATAGCAATGAGTAAGAAGTATGTCTACTCAAAAAGTGAAAAACAATGGTATGTTTCCAAAGACACTAGCAAAACAGCATGAATGTTTTACAGCATTGACTGTTACAGATATAAAAAAAAAATACTTCACAAAGGTCTGTCAGGATTATAGGAAATTCTAGGTGAACATCCTGCAAGTACTGAAATAACATCTCTTAACTAATAAATGCAATGTGCCCAGTTGTAGGATAGGCACTGTATTATTATCACAGAATAAAAAGGGGACAATTCACGTACAAATTCTGTTCTGCATTGCTGTATAAGCATATGAAATGTTCTGGCAAAAATATGGGACTTCTTTTAAACTCATACACAGCCACATAAGATACTGTATATAGCAAAGAACACATGTGGGTTTTCGCTCTCTTGTAATCAGAGCTCATCATCAATTCAGCAGCTTGGAACATAGTGCTCACTGGCTCAGCCCTTACACAACAAAGCAAACTTCCATCTTCATCCGCTTCATGTTAACAGCACTCCCAACCAACTTGACAGGAGGTAATATGTGCCTTCCCTTCTGAAGATGGCCAAAGTGCAGGAACAGTTCCACTAAAAATATGACATCTTGGGGGTAGAGATGGCTCAGTGGACAAGTGTTTGTCATACAGGAGAGAGAGGGTTAAGCCTGGCATGGTGGCGCTCACCTTTAATCCCAGCACTCAGGAGGCAGAGGCAGGCGGATCTCTGTGAGTTCTAGATCAGCCTGCTCTACAGAGTTTTCCAGGACAGCCAGAGCTACACAGGGAAACACTGTGGTAGTTTGAGTATAATTGGCCCCCATAAGGTCAGAGGGGGTAGCATTATTAGGAGGTATGGCTTTGTTGAAGTAGGTATGGCCTTGTTGGAGGAATTGTCACTATAGCGGTAGGCTTTGAGGTCTCCTTTGCTCAAGCTTCCCTCAGTGCACTTCCTGTTGCCTCTGGATCAAGATATAGAACTCTCGGCTCCTTCTCCAGCATCATGGCTGTCTGCACGCTGCCATGTCCCACCATGATGATAATGGACTGAACCACTGAACTGTTAGCCACCGCAATTAAATGTTTTCCTTCATAAGCATTGCCATGGTCATGGTATCTCTTCATAGCAATAGAAACCCAAACTAAGGCAAACCCCGTCTCAGAAACAAAACAAAAAGCCAAACAAGAAGAAAGAACCGGGTTTGGATCCCTATCACCCATATAAATGCCCAGTAATTATAGTGATCCAACCAAAACCCTAGTGCTTGGAAGTGGAGGCTGGACCACAGGGGCAAGATGGCTAGCTAGATTAGCTACTTTGTCTCCTTCTGAGTTCAAGTCAGAGACTATGCCCCAATATATAAAGCAAAGAGGAATGGAGGAAAACACTAGCCTCCGGCTTGAACAAGTGAGCGCACACATGAGATACACATACTCACCTGCAGACACGTGCCCCTCATGCATGCACATATACATGCACACCATACATGAACACAAACTCCCTCCCTCTCTCCCTCTCTGGAAGATATGACACCTTGGCTGAAAATTGTGGTTCATGCCTGTTTTCCCAGCACTCTGAAGGTGGAGGCATGGTGAATTCCAGGCCAGTCTAGGCTAGAATGAGATCCTGTCTGAAAAAAAGTCCCTAAGAAATGTAACTTACAGTTTTATTTTTCAGCATAAGCCAGGAGTGTCATTATTTGTTTTTGTTGTTGTTGTTGTTGTTTTGTTTTTCAAGACAGGGTTTCTCTGTGGCTTTGGAGGCTGTCCTGGAACTCGCTCTGTAGACCAGGCTGGCCTCGAACTCACAGAGATCCACCTGCCTCTGCCTCCCGAGTGCTGGGATTAAAGGCGTGCGCCACCAATGCCTGGCGGGTGTCATTATTTGTATGTACAGATGAACATCAGTGTGGGCATAGGTTTTCCTAAATTCACTGCAATTGTGACTGTTAATGTCAACTTTTTGAGGGGAGGGGAGTTTCCAGATAGGGTTTCTCTGTTAACAGCTCTGGCTCTTGCTCTATAGACCTGGCTGGTCTTGAACTACAGGGATCTGCCTGCCTCTGACTCTGCCTCCCAAGTGTTGGGACTCAAGGCATGTACTACCACCGCCCAGCTTAATGTCAACTTTTTAAAAAGTTCTTACACCTATCACCAATCTATTCCAAATTGCCCAATTTTTAAATCTTATTTGTAATGTATATTTCTAAATTCTAAACAAAGGAATAAACTCAAATGTTCGATCACTATTTCAGCTTTCAGAAAGAGCTATTTCAACATAGAGCTGATGCTTACATTAATCTTAGAACACAGCAGAGCTAGACTGCAGTTGGGAAGCCTTAGCCCTTCCCCCACGCACCTGAGTGACGTACTGAGCCGGCAGCACTGCGTAGCCCACATTCCCTGTCCCTGGAGCTGGGGCCAGCACAGTGCCCGGAGGCAGGTTAGTAAGGTTGGGCTGGATCTGAGGCAGTGGTGTGGCGGGCATGATGAGCCGTTGCTGTGGCTGGCTAGTAGTTACAATTTGTGAAGTTGAATTGATTGGTTTTGGAACAACCTAAAAAATAAAAATACAAAAAAAATTTAAAAAGGAACATTTGTGACTAAACAATGAAAAACATCAATTAAGCTGCTTAATTCAATATAAATGTCTTATACACAAATGCTTTTTTGTGTGTACTGCTTTTGTTTTTTCAAAACAGTAGCCCTGTGTAGCCCTGGCTGACCGTGAACTCATTCTGTAGACCAGAGTGGTCTCAAAATCACAGAGATCCACCTGCCTCTGCCTCCTGCATGCTGGGATTAAAAGAATGGGCCACCATGTCCAGCTTCTTGTAACTAAATCTTAACTTTGAACTTAAAAAGCAAATTTTACCCTTTGGGAAAAACTGAGAAACTATGTAATACTCACTTGTTTAACAGCCTGAGTTGGGACAAATGGAACTGACATCCGTACGGGGGTTGTATTAACAACCACTGGTTTTGCTTTTTAAAAGGAGAGAGAGAAAAAAAAAAGAACAGTTTATTTACAGAAAACAGTACTAAAAACCCTTGGGAATACTCATCCTTTAAGACATGCTCAAGAAACATTTAAAGCATTCCTCCTGGTTCTCATTTTCAGCAATCTTTAGTCAAGATAGTTACCTTTCTTGGGAGGCAGAGGCAGGTGGATCTCTGGAAGATGGAGGCTAGCCTGGTCTACACACTGAGTTCCAGGACAGCCACAGCTACATAGAGAGAGAGACCTGGTCTCAAACAAAAACAAACAAACAAGAAAAGGTAGAGTTGCTTACTCCACCCAGCAAATCTAAATCTAAGGTGAATAATCCACCCACGTGAGGGATTTCAGCAGAGGCTGAAATCTCCAACCTCTGCTCAGAAGCCCTCCACAGTACCACACAAGCAAATGATTTGCCATTCATAAATTCAGCTGCGCACATCATCCTGTGCTACTACTTCTAATTTCTGCATTTTAGTTCAAGCTACAGAAAAGATTGTGCTGTATAACTCAATATCTGAAATAGACAACAGGGTAATAAGGTTAAGAATCTGAGTTCTTGAGCTGGCAAGATGGTTCAGCGGGTAAAGACTGAATTCAAACCTTGGAACCCATATGATGGAGGGAAAGAGTCAACTCCTACAACTCTGACACACACATGTGCACATGCCGTGCCCTCACACACATACATTCATGTGCACATGTGCACACACACTCATGCATGAAAAAGAATATTTGCATACATAACATACATGAACATGCATACACACATGTACACACACATGCATATCCACATGCACACACACACACTTAAATACTTGTGCACGCTCACACACACACACACACACACACACACACACTAATGATTAAAAAATTTTAAAGTCAGAGGACCCAGTGGTTCAAACCCTGGGTCTGCCACTTGTTTTTGTTTGTTTTTTGAGACAGGGTTTCTCTGTATTGTCTTGGAGGATGTCCTGGGACTCGCTCTGTAGACCAGGCTGACCTCGAACTCACAGGGATCTGCCTGCCTCTGCCTCCCAAGTGCTGGGATTAAAGGCGTGCGCCACCAACGCCTGGTGGTTCTGCCACTTTTAACTATGTAATATGTTTGCAATTTGGATAGTAAGTACCTGGACAGGGTACAAGGATTAAAGATGTTAATTCATTAAAATGAACTAAAATAGTTCCCACCAAATAGCAAGTTTTCAATAAACATGAGTTATCATTACTATTATTACTGTAACCACTGCTACTATATAAATGATATTCTATATAAATTTTAGTTCCAGGAAACTAAAATATAAAGCATTTGTTATTAAGATTATATTGTTGAACACATTAGGCAAGCACCTAAATAAAAATTTTTAAAAATATTTTTTAGATTTATTTTAGATGTATCAGTGTTTTGCCTGCCTGCATTTATGTCTGTGTACCACATGCACATCTGGTACCTGTGGGGGTTCAAATAGTGTGTCAAATCCCACGAAAATAGAGTTAGAGGTGATTGGTGAGTTTCCATCGAGGTGCTAGAAACTGAACCCAGGTCCTCTGCAAGAACAGCATGTACTGTCTGTACTGGAGGTCATCTCTCCAGACCCACAGGGAAACTGAATCAAAATCATACAGGTGACTTCACAGGTACTAGGCAGTGTGTGTGTGTGTGTGTGTTCAATTAAAGAAACAGCCAAAGAATATGAGAGAAAGCAAGGGGGTTTGCATGCAAAGGGATGGAGGGAGACAAAGGAAGAGAAAATGACGTAATTATATTTAAAATTCAAGTAATAAAAAAAGTAAGATAAACTGCCTTGAGATCTCAAGGGGAGAAAATATACACTTGTTGACAGGACATGGGAATGTGGAAAGAGTATGGGGAGAGCAGCGTGAGAGGCCCAGCCATGAGGCCAAGGTGGGCAACAAGACTGTGGCGGGCAGGCTCGTCTGCAGACAGAACAAGAGACGCGCAGGCTGCTAAGCACCGTGTCAGAACTCACACCAGTCTAGGGTTGATGCAGACAACAGAGCACAACGGAGGTTGCTGAGGAGCCTGCAATGTTAAGGTAGAAATGTGTATACTTATCTGTTTTTGTTTTGAGAGAGGGTCTCTCTATGTAGCCCTGGCTGTTCTATGTAGATCAGGCTGGTATTATTGAATTTACAGAGATCCACCTGCCTCTGCTTCCCAAGCGCAGGATTTAAGGTGTGTACCACACTACCACCTGGAAAGAGTTTGTATTCTTTAACTTTAATTTTCGATACACTAATTTTCTCACTACATAGCTCTAGCTGGTCTGGAACTTGCCATATAGACCAGGCTAGCCTTGAACTCACAGAAATATGCCTGCCTCTGCTTACCCCAGTGCTGGGATTACAGGCGTGTGCCATCATGCCCATTCTTACTCTGTATTTTTAATTGTGCACGCATTAGAAGTTTCTAGGGAGTCTGAGGTACCTAAATATTATTGAAACAGCACAAAGGAAAGTTTATTTGGTAGCAGCGTGTAAAAACAAAACAATCCGGGGACTGGAGAGATGGCTCAGAGGTTAAGAGCATTCATTGACTGCTCTTCCAGAGGTCCTGAGTTCAATTCCCAGCACCCACAACCATCTACAATACAATCTGGTGCCCTCTTCTGGCATGTAGGCAGAACACTGTACATGAAATCAATCAATCAATCAATCAATCAATCTTTAAACAAAAAAAGTGCAAGTTTAAAAAAAACAACAATCCAACTCAAGTTGCAAGAAACAAGACAAAGCAGGAGAGTGCAAGCATGAAGGAGTGGGTGAGCACAGGGGTGGGTGAAGAGTACATGCAGAGACCTGGCAGAGGTGAAAGCAAATGCCCCCACCCATCCCTGGTGCCAGGAACAGCAGGCATAAGGGAGAAAAGGCCAGTCATTGCAGAGCTATACAAACAAGGATGGCTGTTAGAACTAAAAACTCCAGGTGAGCTGTCTTACAGAGGACACAAACCTGATGTGAAGATGGATGTGATGGATAAACTCAGGAAACAGGTTAGCAACAGACTAAAGAAATTGGTCTAGAGCCAATTAGGTGTAACTATGAAAACTGTTTACTGCCATTTCCATAGCTTTGAAGAAGACAGAAAGATATCACCTGGGGATTCATTTTGCCAGAGTAAAGCTCAGAGCCTGGTCTCAAAGACAGTATTGGGGAAAACGTGTTCTAAACTATACATGAGAAAGCCTTCTTTGTATAAAAAGGCCATCATGGTACCAATGGACTTCTTTCTTCTTCAATTTTTTGATGGAGACAGGCAGGTTAGTAGCAGTTCCAAAGAGAAGGCCCTGATTCCAGGAGAGCTGCTGCTAACAAGGATACTCACTATCCAGTGGTGGAAGCTCAGAGCGCTGTCAGAGTGGATGATGGCACAGCTTTCGCAGGGCTGGCGATGGCTGGCCCAGTGGGGGAAAGCACTTGCCTCATAAGCATTAGACTGTAGACCCACAAAAAGCCAGATGTTGCACGGTGCCTCATTCCAGCATTCTTATAGTGAGACGGGAGCTGAGGCAGGGGAATCCTGGAAGCTCAGGGAGCTGGCTAGCCTGGTGTACTGAGAAGCAGACAATAGGAGCTCTCAGCAAGGTGAGAAATAACACCAAGAGGCTGTCTTCTGACCTCCAGATGTGCTGTGACAAGTGTATGCCTGAACTCACACATGTGTGTGCATGCACAAAGACAAAATTAAAGTGAATTTGAAGATGTATATGAAATATTTCAATAAGGTTATAAAACAAAAAAACACATAAGCAGCATATAGTAGTTTGAGTAAGAATGACCCCACAGGCTCATATGCTTGAATGCTTACTCATCAGGGGGTGGGGCTCTTGAACTATGCCTGTCATACCTGCTGCCACACACCACGATGACAATGAGCTGAAACTGTAAGCCAGGCACAATTATTTTCTTTTACAAGAGTTGCCATGGTCATGGTGTCTCTTCACAGCAATAGAACAGTGACTAAGACACAGTGAAGTGACATTGAGTTTGATTTTCCTGTTACGCCAAAGGATGAATAAAGTTATAAAACACCATTACACACTAAGGCTAGCAACATTAGATTTAAAACCAAAGTTCAAATGGACACTTGATCCCTCGCACCTACTCTTTGGAGAGAGGAGAGGATGGTCACCCACTGTGAGACCAAAGAACAAGTAGCAGACAGGAAAAATCCCTGGTGATCTGCCCACCCACATCAATATGGGGTGTCTTCATCTCCTCCCCGCATACATGCACAAACATGTATGGCACACATCCCCCTGGAAAACCTAGGCACTCACATTTACAATAATGTATCTAATGAACCAGAGCACCTTCTTAATTCATCTGTTAAAACTATAACTTCAACTTGCTATTCCTGTAAAATAATACACACTATAAATATGTAGACCTTTTCTGGAAAGGACAGACAGAAAAAAAAATAAAAATAAAGGTGCCTATAAGAAACTACATACACAGCCGGGCGTTAGTGGCGCACGCCTTTAATCCCAGCACTAGGGAGGCAGAGGCAGGCGGATCTCTGTGAGTTCGAGACCAGCCTGGACTACCAAGAGAGTTCCAGGACAGCCTCCAAAGCCACAGAGAAACCCTGTCTCAAAAAACCAAAAAAAAAAAAAAAAAAAAAAAAGAAGAAGAAGAAGCTACATACACAGTGTAGGCATGTGAATGGGTTGGAAGAGGGCAGAGTAGGGTGGGGGAGGCAAAGGGACAGGGGAGGCAAGGGGGAGGCAAAGACGCTGGGAAGCAGGAGTCAGTCTGGAGACTGTAGCAGGACAAAAGGAAAAGAAACGGAGTAGAAGAATGCAGAAAGACACTGACGTTGGAAAGAATAAATACATGAATTGTGGGATGTGCAAGTCCACTCCTCTCCCTTCCTGCATCTTCAGTTCATGATTTTTACTGTACCAATGAAACAAACGGTGTTACAGTTACACTGGGAATGGAGTCATGGCATACTCCACATACACAAACACCCACAAAATACAACTGACAGTAGCTAGCAAGTGCTTTATATCACCATGATATACAAGTAGATTGCATCAGTCCCTACTAAGTTTAAGTATTGAGAAAACAAAATTTGACTCTTTTAGTTCATGATATGTAAGTTTCATTTTCCTTTCATTAACAATGTTATCATAAGGAGAGATGACTCAACAGTTGAGTCCTGGCTGCTCTTTCAGAGGACCTGAGTTCAATTCCCAGCAACCACATGGTGGCTCACAACCATCTATGATGAATTCTGGTGCCCTCTTCTGGCATGCAGGCATACATGCAGACAGAGCACTTGTATATTATAGATACAGACAGACAGACAGACAGACAGACAGACAGACAGACAGACAGACAGGAATGCTATGACAGAGCCAGGGAGATAGCTCAGTGGGTACAGCACTCGCCACCAAACTTAAAGACCTGAGTTCCTGGGTCTCACATAATGGAAGGAGAGAACCAGCTTCCACAAGAGACTCTCCACATGAGTACATGACACTTGACCCACCCTCCAAAGGGAACTAAAAATAAATAACTGTCTGGTGATTGATTCTTCCAGGTGTTTCTGCACGTGGCTTTGTGGTATTGAGGATCAAGCCTCAGGCCTTCCTTACACACATCAGGCAAGCACCCCACCACTTAACCACACACACATGTCTTCAATCTGACACGTCGGAACATAAAGCAGTTTTCCACACAAAAAGAGGCTCTTAGCTATAACCTTTCATTCTGCTCAACTTTTAAAAAGTAGCCAGTATGAGAACAGTTCCATGCATGCTCATATGTCTCAGGTAATAAGAAGGCTTGCTTGTTGGCAGAGTCTCATTGCAAGCTGGCCCTGAAACTGCAATATAAATGAGGACCTTGAACTTCTGCGTCCACCTCCCAAGCGCTGGGTTTATGAGGCGTGTACAACCACACCCAGCCTGTGGTGCTAAGGAGACCTATGGCTCTGTGCATACAAAGCAAGCATTCTACCAACTGACTGGTACAGTGCCAATTATAAAGTAGTATTCAAAAAAAGATTAAACTGTTACATTCTTATTTATATACTGACCACTTGTCATTTCAACTGACTCAAGCTTTAGCAAAGAGCTGCACAGTTCAGAAAATAAATACAACTATCCCACTGACATAAATAATAGGGGTCTAAGATAGCAGTAAAACAGCTATTCAATTAAGTAATACTCATGATAACTTCTCACAGAATGAAATAGTAGTTACAGCTACGCTCTCACTTCACTGTCTGCTGTAGTAATTGATGCTCATTCATACTGTCAGAGGAAATGCCAGATTTAAAAAGCGGAAGCAATGTTCTCCAACGATGTTAAAAGCATTTATTGCTGTTAAAAGAAATATGGTCACAAACCTTGCTGAAGAGGCTGAGTGTTTACACTGGGATTCTGACTAGGTGGCTGGGCTGTACTACTGGCTGTTGTGGCGGTAACAAGTCGGACATAATGAAACTTGCTTCCAGGCACTTGGATCTGCTGGACATTGGGAGCAGTTGCCAAAGGAATGATGGTCTTAAACTGTGATGTGCTCATCCCTCCAACAGTGATGGTCTGCACAGCTGATTTCACTGCCTGTCAAATAATACAGACGACATGCCATTAATCTGTTAACACAAGACGTCACTAAGGTAACAGAGTGTGCTCTTACGTCTTATCAACTTCTTCAGAAGGAAATGAAAATGAAAATTCAGCTGCAGCTGGAGAGTTGATGGCTCAGGGGAAAAGAACTCTCCAGAGAACCCAGAGTTTAGGCCCCAATATCAATATGAGGCAGCTCACAACCATCTGCAACTCAATTTCCAGGGGAACCAATGTACTCTTCTAGACTCCACAGGCACCTGCATTCATATGCACAAACCCCCCCCACACACACACACACAGTTAAAAATAAAAATAAATCTTAAAAAACTCAGGAGAATTTGAAGAAGAGAAGGGAGGGGGATATCGGAGGATTTGGAGGAAAGGGAGAAAAATATTGTGATTATAATCTCAAAAGTAAAATTTAAAAACTGAAAAAATGCAAGAATGTACACAATTTTGTGTCTACTAGGTAGAATTTATGAGAAAGTTATCATTTTTTGACTCTTGGAATTAAAAAGAGAATACAGATGTTTTCACCAAATAAACTATATTGTTCTTACTGAACATGTTCTAAAGAAGGACCATTCTGTTTCCGTATCAAGTTTACTTGATTTTGAAAGGCTACAACACCCACCACTCTGCTACATAAACCCAAGGACATGATGCAAATACTGTTCAAAATTATTGCAATAAATAGTTGTCTAGAGAAATTAACCAATTTTGGGTGTAACAAATCGAGTTACATTTTAAAACCATTTCAATAATTTTCTCCACCAGATAGTAAGTTGAGACTTCCGGGGAAGCTAATAAAGCTTCAGAAGCATCTCGGAAAGCAACTAGTCTCATGAGGTGCCCTAATTTACATATGACTCATGTTTAACACACTGTCAACACAAGCTAAGGCCAACTGGGTGTGGGTGGTGGACACTTGGCAATCTTGGCAGTGCAGAAGCTGAGGCTGGATGGTGAGTTTGTCAACGATGCTGTGGGTGACACAATGAACCTTACTTAAAACCAAAGCTAAATAAAATAAAGGCAAGGCAGTTTAATCTCTTCTACAATGTTATTTCATAAAGGATTACATATACCCCCACTTAGTCTGTAGAAAGTCCTCAAAGAGACAGCCACCACACAGCAAAGATTAACTGCTATAAGACTAGTAAGAGTGGACTGACGTGAGATCCATTGAGCCTGTTGTCTGAATTTTAACTTTTTTGTTGTTGGAGGTGGTGTTTTAAGTCTCATTACAATAATTACCATCACTCACTTACATAGAGGCTTCATAGCACAAGTAACCAACTTTGCGGTCACTTCTTAAAATCAGTGTTCATGTTCAGCTTTGCTGCACTGTCACAGCTCAGACCACTTCTTGCCAGATGTTTGCACAACATTCAGAAGTGGTTTCATGAGCTGACACCTACCCAGAGTCTGCCTGTCAGGCATTACATGACGAGCATTCACTGACTTTTAGCACCTCACAGCAGGAGCTTGCCACCTTCTAATCAGCAATACAATTAGTCCTAAATTTGCTTTGTTTTGTAGATTATTCTTAATCTGACCCAGCTCATTTTCTTTCCATTCCTTCTAAGCCCTTACCAACTACAATCACAGTGGCTGTACACATATTCCTCATCTCCAGTCTTGTCCTCTTGTGGCTAATGACTGAGACCAGCCTGGTCTACATATCAAGTTGTGAGACAGCCAGGAATACGTAATAGAGGGACCCTGTCTGAAAATAAAAACAAAAAAGATACTTCTAGGCACAGTGCCTCATACCTGTAATTCCAACATATGGAGCTCCAGGCTAGACTGGGCTACAGAATGAGCAAGAAGAAGAAAGCAATGCGTGAGAGGGCTCAGTGGGTAGGGTGCTTACCACAAATATCATGGTCTGAGTTCAATTCCCAAGACACGTGAGAGGGCTCAGTGGGTAGGGTGCTTACCACAAATATCATGGTCTGAGTTCAATTCCCAGGACCCATGGTACAAGGAGAGACTCAATTCCTGATCTGCTCACATATGCAAGTGGAATGTGTGGGGAGTGCCTTATTAAGCTTTGGGCTGCATACCCCAGCACCTGAGAGGCCAAAGCAAGAGGACTGCCCACTCCAGGTTAACCTGGCTATTAGAGTAAGCTGAAGCCAGCCTTGGTTACTCAGTAAGACTTCATCTCAAAAAGAAAATAAAAATAACAGAAAAGAGGAAGATGTTACAACTGCCATCACAGGAATACAATAAGCATTAGGAATGACCAAGAACAACTACAGAACAACCGCTGGGAAACAGAACCCTGAACACAGGCACATTACTATGAATGGATCCTGAAGAAGCAGAAAACCTCAAGAGACCAATAACAAGCAAGGATACTAAATCAGTTTCCCCATCAGTACTGAATCGTTTCTTTTATCCTCCCAAAGACAAGGCCAAGGCCAAATAGCTTCCCTGCTGAATTCCACTAAAATATTTACAGCACACAACAATTTTGCTTACAATAGTACAAATAAATAAATAAAAGAATTCTTCCCAAGGTATTCTATGTGGCCTGTATTATTCCACCACCTAAAGCAAATAAGAATACAACCAAAAAAAGAGAACTACAGGCAAGTATCTTTGACAAACAAACATGCAAAATTCCTCAACAAACTACCAGCCAGCTGAGCAAGGGGTATAGGTTATTTAGTGTTTGCCTAGCAAGTGTGAAACCCCAAGTTAGGCCCCAATTACCATGAAACAATAACTACAACATACAGCACTCAGGCAGAACTGAGGACTGCCAAGTATTGGAGGTTAATCTAGGCTACAAAGAGAGCTCCAGGACAGCCTGGACAACAAAGTGAGACAGAAACACACAAACCAGGAAGTGATCATCTCAACAGACACAAAAGAACTTTATGAGACTTAGCAACCCTTTGAGATAGAGCTTTCAAGGAACAAAAGGAACATACTTAAACATGAGGCCATATCCCAAAGTCCAATAGCTAGTTCTGCAGGTGAAGAAGAACCAAGAGCCTTCTCTCTAGAAACCTCAGACAAGAAAGAGGGAGAGAGGGAGGGGGAGGGAGGGAGGGAGAGAGAGAGAGAGAGAGAGAGAGAGAGAGAGAGAGAGAGAGAGAGAGAGAGAGAGAGAGAGAGAGAGAGAGAGAGAGACAGAGAGAGACAGAGAGAGAGAGACAGAGAGAGAGAGAGAGAGCTCACTTCCACTATTATTACTCAATATAGCTAGAAGTGCTATAATCACGTTAGAGAAAGGCACACTTCATACCAGAAAAGAGGAAGTCAAACTGTCACTGTCAGATGACATGCTTTTACACATAGAAAACCCCAGTGGTTCTACCAGAAAATCTGAAAGCCTAACTAATACTAACAAAATGCAACAGTTTCAAGATACACCATCAACAGATAAACCCAGCAGTACTGCTAAAGGCCAAGAGCAGCAAACTGTCTGTCTGAAATCAGGAAAGCACTGCATTTAAATGGTCATCAAAACAAACACACAAAAACTCCCCAATATTGATGCACATATTTAACCAGGAAAGTGAGATTGTTCCACAGTAAAAACTATAAATAAAGTACTGGTGAAATGAAGCTACAGCACATAGTTCAGTGATAAAGCACAGGCTCAGAGTATGTGATTCCTTTTGTTCAATTTCCAGCACCAAAACAATTATTTTACATTGTATATAAATATGCGTTACATTCCAGGAAGTGGTGTGCAGGCCTTTAATCCCAGCACTTGGGAGGCAGAGGCAGGTGGATCTCTGTGAGTTTCAAAGTCAGCCTGGTCTACAGAGTGAGTTCCAGGATGGGGTTGTTACACAGAGAAATCCTGTCTTGAAACATGGGGGGGAAAATAGCAAAACTAAAAAAGCAGTGGTTCCTCAACCTTTCTAATGCTTCAACCCTTTAGTACAGTTCCTCATATTGGGGTGACCCCAATCATAAAAGTATTTCACTGCTATTTCATAACTGGACAATGTAATATCTGATATGCAAGATGTGAGACCCCTGTGTATGTGGGGGGGTCGAGACCCACAGGTTGAGATCCAGTGACTTAAAGCAAGGAGAAATAAACAAAACAGAACATTTCATAAATTCACTGTTTGCATATCTAATAAATACCTATGAAATTTCACGATTACTTAGACAACAGAAATCTGTCCTGCAGAGAAACTGAAGTTTTCATAGAAGCTGAGAAAACACTGGCATCTTCATGCTCTACAATGAGAAAGTCAGAGACGGAGAAGAGCATTGAAACTATGTGCTATGTTAACAAGGTTGTCCCTATGCCAGACTTGGTGATAGACAGGCTCAAGGAGTGAGAGCACAATAGATATCTTCCGGCAACATCAGTATCCATGAGCAAGGACACATCCAGTGAGACAGTTAAGATTCTAGAGGATACTTCTGGACGGGACACGGTGGAAGAATTTCAAAAGAGAGGTGGATGGAAAGGGAACATACAAAACTAACTGTGAGCTTTATGGATATTAGATGTGGGTGAGGAAAGGTCATGTCCACTATAAATGGGGATAAACAGACGTCTCAGTAGACTCAACACAGATAATGGTGTCCAGGCTGTGGTGCAGCTGGGAAGAGAGCAACACACCCCGAGTTTCCTCCTGAGTTCATCAGTGGGACAACGGGACAAGGACAAACATATCCTGAGTTTCCTCCTAACTACATCAGTGGAACAACAGGACGAGGGGAAATTCTTACTCTTCAGTTGGCTACTGGTGAGAGTCCCACCATGGCAGTCAATGTAAAGAACAGGGTATCTTTGAACTTGGGTACCTTCTGAGTGTTAAGACTATAACTATGTATGCTATCAACTAGCTAAAATCCGCTTTAGTTTTTTTCTTAATTGACTTCCCCAGGATTATTACTGAAACTTATTCCCACCACACTGGTTTTCGTGCTAACTCTTACTCACTCTCTTCCACAGAGTCTTGTTCTTTTAATGGTCCTGCTTTCCCCACTCTACACAGCCTAATGTTCCAGAAGAGATCTATAGCTTTAGTTAATGCCTCTGTTAAACTTCCCAATTGGCATCTGCTCAAGGTAACTAGTGAGGACATCAACAACAAACATAACCAAGAACTAAATACCCCTTTCAGTCAAATCAGCAATGTCTTCCACAGTGTCTAATATAAAAGAGCCACATGGAGTGTTTTCTATCAGTCAATATACTGTTAGTTACTTGCCCACAGTGTGAGCTACATATTGATCAACCCCACACAGTCTAAAACGGATGTGACATCCACACAAGACTTTCTAAAAGGCAGCACCCTACCAATTATCTCGTTTACCTAGAAAAGGGGGTGAGGATGCTGGGGAGATGGCGCACTGGCTAAGAGCATCGAATGCTCTTCCAGACGGTCCAGATTTGGTTCCCAGAGCCCACATGGCAGCTCACAGCTGCCTGAAACTGCAGTTCCAGAGGATCCAACACCTTTTTCTGGATTCTGAGGGTGCTAGGCACACCCACGGAGCACAGATATACATGCGGGCAAAAAACTCATAATATAAAATTAAAACAAATAAAATAATAAAATATAATAATAAAAGCCAAAAAGCTAGGTATTTAGGCACATACTTGTAATCTAAACACTTGGGAGACTGAAGCAGCAGGATCTTGGCTACATGGTGAAAACTTGTCTTGGGGGGGTGGGGAAGGAGCAAAGGGGTAGAGGGAGGGAGGGAGGGAGAGGAAAGAATAAAAGTGCCCCCAAACCCATCTCATTCTGACAAGTGACACTGGCCTGGGTTGGTAGCAGCAGCAGATATGGACTATTTTGCTGGATGCCAGTTAGCTACTTATTTAGCTACTTTTCATGATCCAATTTCGTGATTCTCTATTTTCAACCACAATGTGGACTAAAAATATTAAACCTAATATCTAATCTGTCTACAGATTGCAATTCAAATGGGTGCGGCAGGAAGTCAGACACGAGTTTTGTTTTGTTTTAAAGAGGTCCAGGTGCTTCTGAAGTACAGCAAAACTGACTGCAGCTAATTTCTCTCAGGGTCCACATCATCTTCTCCCAAACTGCCTCTTAGAGCTCAGCAGGTTTCCTTTATAAACACGTAAACCTCTTATTAGTCACAATAGTGGTTCTCAGTCTACGTTTTATCTCAGAGACAGTTTCAAAATCTTGACTTCAAACTCCAGAAAGATTGACTCAGTCAGTCTGGGATGAGAATTAGGTATTGGCAATTAAAATTCCCCATGTGATTCTAATGTGCAGACAAGGGTGAGAACCACTGATATATATGCACTGCGAACCACAGGAAGTCCCTGAAGCCAGCAATTCTTCCACTCAAGCACAGGACCTCAGGATCTTACTACCAATACAATGTAGCTCCTGGACCACACCACACATCTGTAAACTCAGGAACACCTCTTCTCAGTCACAGCTCAGTCCCACTCACCTTTCAGTTTAAGAATCTTGAAGAATAATCTTCAAAGACAGGTGTATGGAACATGCCAGTAATCCCAGCACTCAGAAGGCTGAGGCAGAAGGATTGCCTTGAGTTCAAGGCCAGGCTGGGCTACATAGAAAAACTCTAAAGACAAAACAAGAATAGCCTTCTCTGTATAAATCTCAGTCAAGAACGAACACACACACACACACACGCACACGCACACACACACACACACACGCATGCACATCAGTCTACATGCAATCATTAAAATTATGTAGACAACTTTTTTGTTTTGTTTTGTTTTTAGAGACAGGGTTTCCCTGTGTAGCTTTGGAGCCTGTCCTGGAACTCACTCTGTAGGTAAAGATTCGCCTGTCTCTGCTTCCCAAGTGCTGGGATTAAAGGCATGTGCCACCGCCACAAGGCTTGGTAGACAACCTTTAATGTTTTCATCTAATGTTCTTACTAAACTCCTTGAAATTAAAACCCTTATTTATGTTTTAGCCCAGTGCTTATCATTATGCATAAAACCATAAGCTGACTCCATTCTATTACAGAAAACTTTATCTATAGTACTATATTAATTTATATGTGAGTGTCTATTATAATTAGCTATAGGAGAGATCATAGTTACATATTGTATAGAGCAAACATTCAATATTACTTAATTTATGAGTAGCTGCAAATCAAGGAGGAAGCCAGGGACAAAAGAAAATGTATTTCCAGAATTGTAGGGTGGCATCTCACAGGAAAAAAAAATGTTTACCACCCAAGTGACTTTTAAAATATACCTGCCTTGTCTGTCTCTTCACATTGGTACAATGACACCAGTATGTCTTAGGAAAGTAAACTAGACACTTGCCTCCTCAGGATGAAACAAACCATGAAAAGCTCTCAAACACTTTGACAATGAAGTTACACTTCAAACGTTTGATAATATGCTTAGCAACAGCAATGTCCTTTTCTAGGACTGAATGTTACCCAGTGAAAACTCACTCTCCATAAAGCAGTGGTTACTTTAGCATCTTATAACTACAAACTCACTACATGTGTTTATTATTACCCAAGAGAAATAATAGCTCCACATCATATACTTGTATATGACTTATATCTATATGGGCCATAAAAATCACCAGCGGTTACTCTGTTACCAAGTGTTTAAGGTAAAATCTTTGCTAGCAAAGACTTCTTGCTTGTGGTTGAGGGTATAGCAAACAGAGAGGAGAGAGAGAAAAGAGAGGGGAAAGGGGAGAAGAGAATGAATCCTTGATCAGCACACCTATAATCCCACCTGGGAGGCAGAAGCAGGTGGATTTTGAGTCCTAGGCCAGCCACCCAGGCTGCAGAATAGACCCATCTTAAACAAACAAACCAAAAAAAAAAAAAAAAGAGGAGGAGGAGGAGAGGGAGGGAGAGAAGGAAGGAAGGAAGGAAGGAAGAAAGGAAGGAAGGAAGGAAGGAAGGAAGGAAGGAAGGAAGGAAGGAAGGAAGGAAGGAAGGAAGGAAGAAAACAGTTTGATTACTAAATTAAACAGTATTCACTGAGTGCCTATTATCTGTTTGGAAATTACGAAAACCAAAGTATTTGAAATTACTTGTAAGACAATAAAGGCAACAACCACAATATTTGGCATTTGTGGCTGATTTTCTTTTTTTACCTTATTTGGTGACTTCAAAGGTGAGATGGCTATTTTATTAGGTGTCTGTGTTGTAGAATTTAAAGTCGATCCAATAACACCACTTTCCGATATTGTTATGGTCTTTGATGGAGTTCCAGGAGTAGACTGTGAAAGAACCCTACCTGCAAATGAGAGGCGGGTGACTGTTTTTAGTAACACTTTAAAAAGCTTACATGATGATGGCCTACATATACAAGGACTTTAGAGACATTAGTGAGAGTCTAATGCACTATAGTGAACCTAAGAATTACCTAAGAATGTGCTCCCAAACATAGTTAAGCCATATCCATCAGAGAGCAAGCTTGGGACACCCCAGGACTTTTGCCCCAGTCGGCTTCAGTCCCTGTTCTTTACCTGTCCTGAGGCCGTCTACCTATTTGTACTCTGCCTGTCCTGAGGCTGTCTTCCTATTTGTACTCTGCCTGTCCTGCCGCTGTCTTCCTATTTGTACTCTGCCTGTCCTGCCGCTGTCTTCCTATTTGTACTCTGCCTGTCCTGAGGCCGTCTTCCTATTTGTACTCTGCCTGTCCTGCGGCTGTCTTCCTATTTGTACTCTGCCTGTCCTGCCGCTGTCTTCCTATTTGTACTCTGCCTGTCCAGTGGCTGTCTTCCTATTTGTACTCTGCCTGTCCTGCCGCTGTCTTCCTATTTGAAGTTAAACCATGCAGGGCAGAAGGGACACAGCTTGGTTGGCAGAGTTCTTGCCCAGCATGCAGGGAGCCATGGATCTCTCCTGAGAACCTGGTAAGATGACACCACTGGGAAGGTAGGGACCTGAGAATCCAAGGTCATTCTCAGCTACATAGCGATCAACTAGTGAGGAATACATCAGGCTTTGACTCAAAAAACAAAACCAAAGCTTATAAAAACAGCTACTGGTGCAAGAGAGATGGCTCAGTAGTTAAGAGCACTTGCTACTCTTCCAGGGAACTGGAGTCAGAGCACAATAGCCACATTAGGTGGCTCACAACAACCTGTAACTTCAGCTCTAGAGGACCCAATGGTCTCTTGTGGCCTCTGAAGGCACCAACACAAATATGACAATACACACACGCATGAGTAAAAATACAAGCTGTAACTGAATGGAAAAATTTGAACACTGATTGTAAAGCACCCAAAGGGAAGGAAAGAGTTCATCTAGCTCCCTGGCCAAAGCCCACACTTCACTCTGCCTTGGACAATAAATAACTCCTCTGAAACAACCCTGGGGAAATGCAGAGCATCTGGAAACCATATTTCAATAGGTGAAATAATCAGGAAGCTTTATCCTGGGTGAGAAAAGAATACAAAGCCATTCTAGACCTTTAATTCCAAAGGTCTGGTCCTCTTTCCTTCACCTACCTTCATGGTCAGCTCCAGCCCTAGATGTAAATTCTTGGAGGAGTACATAGAACAGTCATTATTGCTGTTCACCAAGAATTCTGATTATCCCTGTTTGGGGCACATGGTAGCACTGTACTTGTACCTCTGATCTGATGCCCTTTCCAGTATTGATGTTAATTAGGGTCGTGTGACTACCACTGGCAACAGAGCTATGAATAAACTCGGAATGTCATTTCTGGGCTAGGATGGCCTGACAAAAGCCCTTCTAGAGCCCTTTCCTCTACTATGTCTGCAGTGGTAGCAACCATGAGAAGACTATTCTGGACTGCGAATGAACATTCACATAATCCTGAAGTATGAATAATAAACAAAAAACTCTTCTTTGCAACAATTTGGAGATTATTTTGGGGGGAAACCAAGATTATCCTGATTGACAAGGCTGCCAAGTTGAAGAATCAAAATCAACTGGCCACATGAAATGTACAGAAGAAAGAAAGAAAAGAAGCATCAAGTCCAGCTCTATGAAAGAACTTCTGACAAGTTTCCTAGAAGAGCACAATCTCAACGCAAATGAGCTGCAGTCATTGAGGGCGGGATGCTCAAACCCACTGCCGAAGAGGGAAGGAAGGTCTAAGTATTTAGGAAGTAGTGGAGATGGTAACGATGTTTCCAGGGTCAAACCTCAGCTAGCCAGGGCAGAGAGAAGGTGCAGAGGAAAGGAGCTGATAACAAGAACGGTTCCTTTACACAAAAGTAACTACCAGCACTGAGCAGTCTCCTGCCTCCTTTGGTAACAACGCAAAAGTAGAAAGAGCTTTTTAAAGGGGAGTCAACTTTTATCTTAATTAACTTAAAAATTTTAGGACCTGTGAAATAGCTCAGTGGGAAAAAACACTGAGTTTGACTCCTGGGACCCACATGGGCAGAAGAGAACCAATCCCCACAAGCTGTCCTCTGACCTCTCACATGGGCAGAAGAGAACCAATCCCCACAAGCTGTCCTCTGACCTCCACACATCCACCACATCCATTCATCCATCCATCCACCAACCTATCGATGTGATTTTAAATTTTTAAAAATTAAAGTAATTTTAAATGGTTTTTATGTGTATGCGCTTTGCAAAGCAATCACCTGAGGCATAAGAGTAAAGTTCCAATAACCATCATTATGAAGTTATTGTACGTAATAGTTTCATAAAAATGCTCATTGCTTTAAGTATTTATATTTCATATTAAGGGGCATTATCTTTCAGGAAACATTCATTTTTAAAGGACTTTATTTTTATTATGTTTTTAAACAATTGTATGTATTATTTGCATTTGTGGTTTTTGGGTTTCTCTATTTAGCCCTGGCTGTCCTGAAACTCACGCTGTAGACAACAGGCTGGCCTCAAACTCAGATCTGCCATTCTTTGCCTCCTGATTGCTGGGATTAAAGGCATGCACCGCTGCCACCACCTAACTTGTGTGAGTTTTTGTTTAACTTGTAACCAAAGCCTTAAAGTTAGGTACAAAAACAAATCCTCCTTTGCAACATAGAACCCACTGCTCGGCATGAGTTTTGATATTCATATAAAGAATGTGGTAAAAATCTTTTTAAAACTTAAAAAAAATGAAATCAGCATAGTCAATAATAAAACACTAAGTATTTGAAAATATTAACATTAAGGTGATTTCAATTAAATTGAAGTTGGCAATGGTATTTATGATATTTAGAAACTATCATTAAGGTTATGGTTGACTTTATAAACACACATATTTATGTTATAGATTAAGGCTGAAATATTTACAGGTAAAAAATTTGCCATCTGAAATTGCTTTTAAAACAATACATGGATAGAAGGAATAGTGGGCTTATGAAATAAGATTGGTCAAGATCTAATGATTGCTTAAGCTGACTGAAGAATGTAATCAAATTTCACCAAGCTAATTTCTCTAAAAAACAAAAAACTATATACATGTATATGAGTGTAGGCAGATTAGCAGCCTGCCACTAGGCCACATCTCCAGCCTTGTGTGTGTCTAAGCATGTGTGTGCATGTGAGTGAATGCCCCTAGAGGCCAGAAGAGCTAGAGTGGTAGCAAGTGTGAGCATTATATGTGATGCTGGGAGCCAGACTGGAGCAACATGCCCTGAGCCACTCGTCCAGCCCCTCAAGAAACACTCTTACAGACAATCCCAATTCTTAAAGATAAACAATACTAGTGGAAAGAAAAAATACTTACAGTGGACTCATTTTAAAAAGCGCAAAATTATGCTGCAAGGGGCTGGCAAGATGGCTCAGTGGGTAAAGGTCCTTCCCACACAAACCTGAAGACCTGAATTCAATCTTCATTTTATTTTGGAAAGAAAGAACCAGAAAACTATATACTGAAAGTTGTCCTTGATTTCCACACACCTACACTACTGACACAATAATAATTTAAGATTTAAAGCAAACTGTAGAAAAGAAGAAAATTAAAGCAAAAGTTTACTTTTTTCCCTACAGATCCCTGGCCCTTCAGACATCTATCCCAGTATTCTGCTGGGCCTGCTGGAGGTCAGGGTTCCCCTGAGAAATTAGGCTGCTGAGAGTAAAGTTGGGCCTCTTCACACCAACTGGAGGTCGTCCCCTGGCACTCGGGGACAATGACGAAAGGGACTAGAAGTGACAGCAGAGTTCCTGACAGCAGCTGGGTACAGTGAGTTACCCAGGAGGCAGCTGGGGCAGGCCTGCCAGTTGAGGTGCTGAAGCTCCCTGAACTCAGGGATTGGGTAAGCCAGCCACATGGCCAGACTGCCTCAGCAGCTGTAACCTTGTCTCAGGGTACGATAAGAACAAATAGCCACTCAGTGCCTCTGCTCACAGATTTCACCACTGGGATAGAGGCGGGGGTTACTATAGAGCAAACCTAGAGTCTAACACTTCAGGCAAGTGTTCTATCACCAAGTTACACCCCAACTACAAACGCTATATTAATTGGCTACTACTTACAATATTAATGGAAGCTATGAGTGTGATGACCTCACGTGTTTAACGGGTGAATCCTCTTTTGCTTCGGTGGAAAGCGACTCCATTTTGTGAGTAAGTCCCTGAGAGCCCTATCTGGATTTTGGATACCCCAACTAAGTTTCCATCTGCAATTCCTTCACTTTTTCTCTTAAGTTTTTATTATGGCTGGTGAGATGGCTCAGTAAGTAAGGTCCCTGCCACCAAGCCTGGGAGAGCACATGGTGGAACTGCCTCAAGGAGAAGGGACTGCCTCAAGTTTAAGGTACACAAGGGCTTGCACTCAGCTTGCATGCACACATGGGTGAACACACCTACACGCACAATTTAAGTGTATAATTTTGCTTTTATGAGTGGGAAGATCTGTGTTCCATCCCTCTCTGAGTGCCCTGGAAGCACACTTCCCTCCCAGCCAGCCTTCCAGGAGCTTGGTTTCACAGGCAATCCAAGCTGAGGTCAGTACATGTGCTACAGCAAGGGTCTGGTGTACCGCCTTCCCTTATGTGGGGCAGGATGGAGTAGGAAGGAAACCCATCCTTCATCCTGTGCAATTCCTGAACGGACATTAGATAGGGAATAACTCGTAAAAAGACCCTGAGCTACAAAGGGAACTTCGACTTTCCAGTTTGGGGTTTGAGTTCAAGACAGGCTCTTGGGTAGCCCAGGCTGGCCTAGAATATCACACAGTATAGCCAAGGATGATCTTAAGCCCTCATCCTTCTGCAGCAGGTACAAAAATGCAGATTTGCCTAGATACTCCCCAGGTGCTCACAGGCTGTTTAAATCCTGATGCCTGGGTATCAGTTTGGAATTGACACATAACTGGCTAATAAAGCCTTGATATTCTCGTGGGGTGGGGAGGAAGTCCCACCCTCTTAGGATAAACAAAACAAATGAGCTGCTAATGCTGTGGTTGGGGAGAGGTCCCCTCTGAAACCCTGTATGATATAGCACAAGAGCAAATTCAGCTTGACACATAACTTTGCCCAAATATTTGAATATTTCATGATATACTTTAAAATTCAAGTTATTCATTTTGAGGAATTTACTAGATTTTCCTCCAGTTAGAATTTATGATTTTCTTCTTCTTTTAAAGAATATTAATTCATTTAGAGGACACCCTGGGTGTGTCAGCTCTCTCCTTCACCACGTGGGTCTCAAGGATTCATCCCAGGTGGGGAGACTTTGTTGCAGGAGACACTGCTTACTGCTGCCATTTTCTTTCCCTTTGAGACAGGAACATGCTGCTGAGTTCTGGCTGGCCTGGAATCCACAGCAACCATCCGGTGGTGTCAGCCTCCAAATGTTGGGCTTAGAGACATGAGCCACCATATTCAGGGCATTTATGATTTTCTAACCTAACCCTTAATCGTATCCATCTTAAACTGCAAATTAAGGAAATATTCAAGTAATGTAATTTTGCCTTGAAATTAAATCCTAAGACTTTTTTGTATGTTTTGGTTTGTTTGGTTTTTTGAGACAGGTACGTCTGTAACCCAGGTTGTTCTGGCACCCACTGGTCTCAAACCCACAGTAATCCTCCTAAGAGGGTGGGACTTCCCCCACACCCCACGAGAATATCACGGCTTTATTGGCCAGTTATGTGTCAGTTCCACATATGACACCATGCCTAGCCAAGGCCAAATTCTAAGAGATCAATTCATTAGTGAATATTTTCACACAACAATAAAATTTAGGACCATGAAGTAACCCTGCATCTTAGAAGCTCTCGTAATACAAACCTCTAATCTCATTAACCATCCCAATAGTCACGTGAGATGATGGTAGTCATATTTTAAAGAAGACAAACAAAACTGGGTGTGGTATCATATACCTGTAATCCTAGCACTTGGAAGACAGGAGGTATAAGAATCAGGTGTTCAAGGTTGGCCTCAACTACACAATAAGCTTTGAGCCCCACCTGAATTAAATAAGACTATGTGTGAACACCCTCTCCCACAAGATGAACAAATAATAGACTTATCCATGATCATGGAGAAAATCAATTCAAGAGCCATGAATTAAAGCCCAATCTTCCATAACTTTTTTTTTTTTTTTTGGTTTTTACGAGACAGGGTTTCTCTGTATTGTTTTGGAGGCTGTTGGTCCAGCCTGGCCTCGAACTCACAGAGATCCGCCTGCCTCTGCCTCCCGAGTGCTGGGATTAAAGGCATGCGCCACCACCGCCCGGCCCAATCTTCCATAACTTTTACATTATACTATTATACTGTCTTTAAGATACACATACTCATTCAATAACACCCACTGACCTAAACAGTTTAACAGCCAAAATAAAAGAACTACCATCAATCTTGTACATACACACAATAAAATTATTCTACCTTTTTAAAGGAAACAAATTTAAACATGCTAGAACACAGATGAACTTGAAGGCTTTACAGTAAGGGAAAGAGCCAGTGACAAAAGTTCAATGTTATACGATTTTACCTGGATAGGCATATAGGATACTCAGAATTTCATGAAGCAGGACAGTGCATGACTGGGATGGAGCAAGGAGGAATGAGGAATAACAGTTTAATGAGTTTAAAGTTTCTCAAGTTGAAAAGTTCTGGATATAAAAAAAAGGGGGGCGACAGCACATTGTGCAATAATGTGACTATATTGAATGCCACTGAGCTAGTCACTTGTGTGGGAAATTTTTAAATATTTACTTATTGTGTATATGCACACAAACCTGCAAGTATGTGCCATGGTGCACATCTGGAGGTCAGAGAACAACTTTTAGAATTGATTCTCTCCTTTAGCATGGTGATCTTAGGCTGCTAGGTTTGCAGCAAGTGCCTTTACCTGCTAAGTCATCTCACTGGGCCCTTAGTGGGAAATGTTTTTAAATAAAGTAATTCTTAAAGAACTAAATGGTAAAGAAGCAAAATAATCACTATCTCCAGGTAGTGGTGGCGTTCGCCCTTAGTCCCAGCACTTGGGAGGCAGAGGCAGGCAGATCTCTGTGAATTTGAGGCCATCCTGGTCTACAGAGCAAGTTCCAGGACTGCCAAGGCTACACAAAGAAACCCTGTCTCGAAAAACTAAAAGAAAAAAATTACTATCAAGAAAAATCTTGGCTGGGTGTTGGTGGCGCACACCTTTAATCCCAGCACTTGGGAGGCAGAGGCAGGTGAATCTCTGTTGAGTTCGAGGCCAGCCTGGTCTACAGATTGAGTTCCAGGACAGCCTCCAAAACAATACAGAGAAACCCTGTCTCAAACAAAAAAAAAAAAAAAAAAAAAAAAAAAACCTTAACTGCATTGGAGGGACAAATAAGGAAACCAGGTACCATAATAGAGTATAACTAGGGACAAGTTATAAGCTAGCTTTTACAAAAAATTAATTAAAGGTAAGTATGTGCCAGGTGTGGTGGTGCACGCCTTTAATCCCAGAGCTTGGGAGGTGAGTTGGAGGCCAGCTTGGTCAACATAGTGAGGTCCAGGTCAGTGAGGGCTACATAGTGAAACCTTGAAAACAAACTACAACAGAAAAGTAAATATATAATAGAAATAATCAAACTCGATGGGAACACATATGAAAACAATTACATGAAGGTGTCTGATTAAACGCCAGGAAACTTCCAATAGGAGTGCCCAAGAGGTGAGATGAGCAAGTTAGTCACAAGAAAGCCACTCCAGGCAAGAGAAATACTGCTAAGCCCTTAGTTCTGAGAGAGCATGATCTAGTTGCTATCTCTTACAAGTTTAGGTTTGGGCTAACCAGAGGCAAAGTGAAAAGGCTATTATTATACATTATATCCTAACATCTACGACATCACTGGTATTTGAATACGCCAAGGTCAAGAAATGAATAAAGCAAAGAATATTTTTAAACATGGATGTGACAAGATTAAGTTTGTATTTTAGAGAAACCAGCTAGCTATCCATAGGTAAATCCATCTTCAATGGACCCCCCCATTTAAAAACAATCTTAGTATATTTTGAAACATAATTAGCTACAATATAAGAATGATATAACCTACTACTTGTAATACAGGACAATTACTTTGGAAAATTAAAATGTGACATATATAAAAATGTAAAGACTATACAGAACTAGTCAAAAGAAGAAATTAAGATGGGCATTATATGGATACTCATAATCCCAGCCCTAGGGAGGAAGACAACTGTGAATTCAAAAACCAGCCTGAGCTACTGAGCTAGCCAGGTCAGTCAGAGCTATAGAGCAAGATCCTACCTCTCTCTCTACCCACCAAAAAAGACGGAAATTATCTCTGCAAACTAAACTTAGCACCAATAATTAAAGTGACACAACAGATATCTATCTCTGTGAATTCTGTCTGCAATTACAAAGCAAATCCATGATTAACTTGCAACATACTATAAATGATCCAAAGACTGAACAATGGCATCCATAGGCATAATCATGCTAACCAGGGAGAACTGTATTGTTTAGGATCTTTTTGGTGTTGTTTTGAATTACTGTGAATTGATACCAAGGTCTTAGATATAGTCAACCTTTCTACTAACTGAACTACATTCCTAAGAGAACACTTGAAGTTTAAATATCCAAAATAACACAGTTACTGGTGATGACATATTTTAAAGTATATAATAAAAAGGAACTGAGACACATTAAAGAGAGTAGTGGTAAATGGAATACAGCTTAAATTCTGCTATTATTTAAGCAACTATTATTTGATAACATGACGATTTTCTGTTTATAAAGAATTGTATGTGGGAGGTGATTCAGCCAGAATTGGGTTATAATTTCCTATCTTGTGTTTTTGTAGATTTTTGGTTTTTGTGTGTATGTATCTCTCTGTGTGTTTTCTTGTGCTTTTTGTTATTTTGTATTGTTTCTTATTCTGGTTTATTTGCTTCTTTGTTAGCCTATTCATTTTCTGAAGAGAAAAAGAAAGAAAACTGGAAGGGGCAGGAGTGGGGATGATCTGGGAGGAGTGATCTGGAGGAGTGGGCATGATCTGGAGGAGTGGGGATGATCTGGGAAAAAGTGGGGATGATCTGGGAAAAAGTGGGGATGATCTGGGGAGTGGGGATGATCTGGGAAAAAGTGGGGATGATCTGGGAAAAAGTGGGGATGATCTGGGAAAAAGTGGGGATGATCTGGGGGGAGTTAGGAAGTGAGGATTCAGGAGGAGTTGGGGGAGGGGAACTATAATTAGAATATATTATATGAAAAAATTGTTTTTAATAAAAGAGTATAAAAATACTAATAAATAAGCTATGATTGCTGCACTGAAAATATTTTATGGCAGCAGAATAGCCTTTTCTAAATCTAAGGAAAAAAAGCATACATATAGCTTGGTAAGACTATAAAGGAATATAACCTGTGATGACTGGTGGTGACACTTGAGTTGTCTGTCCGGTGACTGCTTTACTATTAATTGGTTTTGCAAAGATGAGCTTCGTGATCACTGGACCAGAGGTTGGTGTTCGAGGCTTCTTAGCAATCTGAAATGTATAAATAACTATGCAATAAAAGTTAGACATGATACATACAACAGCAGTATATATAAAGCTAGATTATTTAGTAAATCTATCTATATATTAATATATAAAACTTTTAAAATAAATTCATTCACAAAAATATTATATGATCATATCTATAAACACATGTGTCCTAATGCCTCTAATTTCATAAGTCCCTAGTCTCTCTGAAATATGCAGACAGTGAAAATAAGAGTAAAGTTTAACAATAATAATAATCATAATAATGTTTAATAGTAAACACTATGCACAATGTTATTTTTCCAAATAAGCTATTCTGTAACAAAAGAGTTCAAAACATACAATACAATGAGGCATCGATGCATACATATGCATGACCACATTTGCCTATGATCCGTGATATAAATTATTACATATTACATACTTACAACTACACTTTCTTTCTTTTTACTTTCTCTTTTTCACTTGTTTCGTTGAGATAGGCTGTCATTCAGAAGCTCAGGCTGGCCTGGAACTCACTATGCTGCCCAGGCTGACCTTGAGCTCATGGCAATCTCCCTGCCTCACCCTCCCACGTACTGAGATTATAGGCATAAGCCACCACACCTAGCAGACTTTCAGACACACACACACACACACACACACACACACGCACACACACACACGCACACACGCACACACGCACACACACCAGGAGTAAAGGAAGAAATGAACCAATTGAAGAACCCAATTACAAAAGAGACCTGTTTAGTAGAACAAGGATTTGTAAAAGGCTCTAAAGCATACTTACTGAAATATTATTCGTTGTGCTTTAAACTACTTTTAAGGGATTAGCTGTACATTATTTAATTCATTTCCAATATAAAGTTAAAATATGAGCATACTGCTGACCTGAATTAAAATTTGCCACAAGAGGAAGAAAACAGGGCACCAATGTGGTACAGTTATTTTTTGTTTATTTTTTAAGACAGGGTCATTATTGTGAAGCTAACTAAGGGGACCAGGCTGGACTCAAACTCCCAAGTACTGAGATTACCGGTGTGGGCCTCCATACCCAAGATCAATGTTTTAATGTTGAAACTGTCATAAAATACAAAGACATAGCTGCTACAGGAAGGAGCAGAAACTTAACCTAGCATAAAACTCAAAGTTGAGTGTGTGACAAACACTAAATATTTTCTTTTGGCAGATGTGTATACTAAGACCCTAAAGTATTATTTATTACTGGATATGACTCAAATGAATAAACATGACCAACAGGAAGAATAGCAATATATCAGAAATGGTACTGATCACAGATAAATATCAGTTCTATGTGCTCAAATCACAAACAGCATGCTTACACTCAAAATGTTTACTTTCTAATACTCAGATCATATCAGTGACACAAATACCTCGAAGAGAAAATCATATTTTTACAAACGGATATGCATTAGTGTATAATATACCCAGCTTACAAACCATGACATATCTGAGTAAATCAATTGTACTTTGGAAAGTTGATGCCATCCAGAGACATGAAGGGAGGCACTCTCATTCCCCAAATACTTATTAAGCTCTAAAGCAAAAGGGAGTCTCACAAAGATACATAGTATCAGTAACCACAGAGATACACCACAGAGATACACATAACCTTAGCTATTAAAAGTAAGAATTTATAGTATTTCCCCCTTTCCTGATTTTCACCATTATATGTTTACCAAACAGGAAAAGAATCTAAACAATGGAACCAAAAGCACATTAATTATTCAAATGAACAATCTCATCTTGCTCTTATGGTTGTCTTCCTTTAGTGGAGCACTGCTCAAGATAACAATTCCAGATCCATTAAGGAACCATAGTTAGCTTTGAAACAAGCCCTCACATTGCCTAGGTTAGCCTTGAGCTCCTGATCCTCTGCCTCTACCTCCCAAGAACGGAGATACAGATATGAGCCACCTTAAGTATATGGAAGGCAGGGCTTCATGTGCTCTTGAAAAGGATTCTTTATGCTCTATTTTACTTACATTTTGGTCCAGAGCAGTTTAGGGATCAAGGTGAAAAGGGGATGGCTCCTGGCCTGCGCTCATTTGCTAGAGTGCTTGACTGACACGCACAAAGCTTATCCATGGGTTACAGAACTGACTACTCTTGTAGAGGACCTAGGTTCCATTCCCAGCACCCCCATGAGGCTCACAACTATCTGTAACTCCAATTTCAAAAGATCTGACGCCTTTTGGAATTTGCAGAAACTAGGCACACACATAGTATACACACACATACATAAACACACACACATAAATGCACATTCAAGCAATCTATTCACATAAAAAATTTTAAAAACCTTATAATTTTTAAAGAATTAGTCTCAATAAATTTGTGAAATTAGCAGGTTAAGATAAAATGAAAATAATTAACAAATAAGGTAAAAAAGAAAATCAGTAACTCATGCAAATAATTTTCAACATCGTGATGGACACATCTAGAAGCCTACTGGTAAGGGGTTATGATGTTCCACACTGCTAACTACTTATTGTTCTAGGCACTAGGCACGGCAAATATGGGACCACAGACACCTGTCTGGAATTAACTATGACTACACACCTATCACCAACTGTGCTACAGTTGCCACCTTCATTACTTCTGAACCAGGGTCTCCTTCATTCTTGCCTGCTGTCCACATTCAACAACCTCACCACTCTGACCAAAGGTAAAATGATGCTGTGGACTATCTGGGGAAAAACAGATTTGTATACACATCTGCCTTGAATAGTCTCATTATTATGGGGCCTAATGTAGACAACTATAAATGTGTACTTATTTTTTCTTAGTGTTTTGAAGTTTCATTAGTTGCTTCTGATTTAGAAAGATTTGAGCTTCCTAAAAATCAACTGGATACGTAGAAAATATTCTAAATAGGTTTCCTTGATGTTGTTAATTTTAATTAATTAATTTGCTCTTTGATTGATTCTTTTGAGTGGGGTCTCATTTTAACTATAAATGTGCTGGAACTCATTATGTAGACCAGGCTATCCTCAAACTCACAGAGATCCACCTGCTTCTACATAATGGGTACTGCAGTGAAGACATGCTCCATCACACCTGGCTCTGTTATATGTTCTTTGAAAAAAACATAACTTTCAAAACAAATGGAATCAGGTTTTATAAACCAACAACCATAAAACAACTGAGTATTAAGCCAGAATCTTTCATTGCCAATACTTAGAAAGTTAAAATAAGAAATTAGTGAACAAAAATAAATCACTTATTGAAACAGTTTTTGTACCCTGCTCTCATGTGTGAAAAGAATGACACTTTGATTTCTATCATTGGTTCTTTGAGACCATGATAATGACCCACACTGCCAAAGTCAATCAGAACAGGCTTCAATACTGAGACAGGATACGTCACAGTGATGGCTAGGCTATCTCACTCAAGAGTGCCTCAGCAAAGAAGATGAGGAAGCAAGAAGCAGGGAGGATACAGCAAGTTACATAGCTTGAGAAAGGTTAGGCTTCTTAATGCAAAGCTCCTGAGAATTAGAGTTTCTAATTCTTTCCCAGCAGAGTAACCAAAACTCCTTCCTTTGCTACTTTCACTCATGCCTTCTGGTTTCTTGTTTCTTTCTTTTTTTCTTCCTTCCTTCTTTTATTTTCTTTCCTTTCTTTTTTTCTTCCTTCCTTCTTTTATTTTCTTTTCTTTCTTTTTTTCTTTTGGTTTCCCTATGTAGTCCTGGCTGTCCTGGAACTAGCTCTGTAGACCAGACTGTCCTCGAACTCAGAGATCCACCTGCCTCTGCCTCCCGAGTGCTGGGATTAAAGGTGGGAGTCACAACTGACTGCCTTCTAGTTTCTTTTAGAAGACAGCTCTTCCAAACATGGGATGTACTGTGGTTTCCTTCTCCTAAGTGAATCACTGTATTTCTAAGCATTCTGGTAGCCTGAAGAGACTTTTTTAGCAATAAAAAACCTAAAAATCATGTTGTACATGTATGTTATGTATGTTTAATGTATGTCTTGGTAATCTACTACTTAGGACACTATTCACACTATTATGTACTATTCTGAAGGGTCCCCACTGTTTTGAGAACTGTGCAGTACTACACTGCTTTTTGTTAAATGATCAAGAAGCCATCTTAAGCTAAGGTAAAAACTTCAGAGCGCAAGCTACGTCCAGTCAGTAGGATAGCATAGGGGTGACTGAATCCTATGCTCGGTGCCATTGTATTTACGGCCTTCCTCATACTGCAAACATGAACAATGGTGATGGACAGACGCCGGTGAGCATCAGCATTGCTGCCTCCAAGGGTTCTCAGAACAGCAAAGTTTTCCCATTCTTACTCAGTAATTAACCAAGAAAAAAGAAAGACTGATTATTTGATGGCTTTGCACTAAGTGGGCATCTTTATGCCAACAAAATAATACCCTTGCAGCCAAGCTACCACTATATATAAAATGCTTAAAAGGTTATAAATAAATTTGGTTATTGGGCAATTTAACCAAAATTTAGTTTGCTGTAAGTTTTCTGGCAAAAATTTTCATGAGCATTAGATATATCAAATTTAAAAACAAAACAAATCGACACAGTTATTTTAAAACATTCAGAAGATTTCATTAAAAGTTATGCAATTAACAACCCTATAAACACAACTTTGAGTCAGTTTGATTTTTTTAACATGCACCTTAAGTAATATGCACCCCTTTTTTGTTTTTACCTGTACTGTTTTTAACTGTTGGGTCTGTAACACAGAGGGCTGAGTTGTAGTGTTAATCAGTTGATTTCCTGGGGTCAATGCAGAGACACCAATGACAGGTTTCACCTCTGGCCTCCCTCCAATGGTAACTACTTTAATTTGTTGCGGTGGTAACTTAGCATCTCCTGGCTGGGCCTGAGCTGTAACTTTCTGAGCCTGGGGTAGTTGGCTATGGGGTAGTGCTAAAACAATTGGTGAGCCAGACTTGCCCAAAGTTGTTAAAATTAACTTCTGTCCATCTGGTTTAAGGGTCTGATTGCCAAGTTTAAGATCAGATGTCTGTGAGACTTTGTTTAAAATAATCTGATTGGCTGATATAGTCACAGGAGTCTGAGCACCAAGCTTTTGAAGGCCACTTGGAAATGCTGGTTTCACTGTGGTATTAGACTCTGCTTTGGTAACTGTGGTATTCACTGCAACTTGGTTAGTGTGGGTACTGTACACTGTGATTGGTTCCGTGGAGATGGGCGTGGCTGCAGAGTCACCAGTAGAATTTATGTTGACAATTTCTTCCAGTTCTGTCTCCATGGGAATTGGGGATGACACAATTACAGCCTCAATACTATCCTCATCCACTAAAGTTATAGCAGTGTCCATTATCTCCTCTGGAAGCAAACTATTCACCTCAGCCGGCACCACCTCCATGATCGCTCTGCTTCTAGGAAGATGCCCAGGTGCTGGAAGAAAAGGGAAGCCCGTTACCAGGTTTTTAAGCAGATTTTAAAAATACATTGAAGAAAAATGTAAATGACAAAACCAGTAGTGTTGAAACTGATAAGTAATAAATGAAGGACATTCTGGATACTTATCTACATTTCACCATTTTCACAAATTGTAGCTTTTAAGAATCTAAGATATGGAAATATCTTTAAATCTTCAATGATCTACCTAGGTCCTACATATGGCACTGCCCTGTTTATAAACACCCATTAAATGTTAAAGGAGTTTCTGGATGTATCCACTTCATGAATGGAGATGAAATGGACTATGTGGCCCAAGTCTAATCAATTAAATTCATACTAAGGAAATTTTTCTTTGGAAAGATCTTCAAATCCCCTGCTATTTACAAGTGTAGAAAGCTGGCTCAGCAATCAAGGGCAACTTTTGCTCTTACAGAGGACAGGGTCCAGTTTCCAGCACTCACATAGTAGCTCACAACACTCTGGAACTCCAGTTCCTGACCGTCCAGTGCCCTCTTCTGACTTTGACAGGCACCAGGCACACACATGGTACACATATATACATGGAAGCAACACATACATATAAAATAAAAATAAATACATATAAAAACGAATATACAGCTAGTCCCCATCAAGGAAAAAAGTAGGTCCAGACAAATCAGCTGTAATGCCTTTAGATAAAAGTCATTTAGAACTTCTAATAAACCAGTGAATTCCAGTATCAGCATGTATTAAAGACAGAGCCAAAAGCCGGGCATTGGTGGTGCTCACCTTTAATCCCAGCACTCGGGAGGCAGAGGCAGGCGGATCTCTGGGAGTTCGAGGCCATCCTGGTCTACAAAGCGAGTTCCAGGAGAGCCTCCAAAACAATACAGAGAAACCCTGTCTCAAAAAACAAAACAAACAAAAAAGACAGAGCCAAGTGTTTGCTCGGAGAACTTCAAAACCCTTTAACGCCCAATCGGCAACTCTTCCTCTTCTTGGAGATATGTGATCTCATAGCCCGGATCAGGCTGTCTTAATCCTTCAGCCTCCTGCATGCTAGCAGGTGACATCGCCACACCCCTCAATTTCTTTAATATAGCAAGCACTGAAAACTAAAATGAGCACATATAGCTGGTGTGGATAATGCCTGTAATCTCAGTCCCAAGAAGCTGAGGTAGAAGGACCACATGCCGGGCATTGGTGGCGCAAGCCTTTAATCCTAGCACTCGGGAGGCAGAGGCAGGCGGATCTCTGGGAGTTCGAGACCAGCCTGGTCTACACAGAGTTTTCCAGGACAGCCTCCAAAAGAATACAGAGAAACCGTGTTTCGGGAAAAAAAAGGAGGGGGGGAAGAAGGAGAAGGAGAAGGAAGGAGGAGGAGGAGGAGGAGGAGTAGGAGGAGGAGGAGGAGGAGGAGGAGGAGGAGGAGGAGGAGGAGGAGGAGGAGGAGGAGGAGGAGGAGGAGGAGGAAACACACACAAACACCAAATTGTACTTAGTAGGCCATGGCAAATATCGCTGCTGCCAAAATAAGTCATCAGTATAGAGAACTTACCATGGCAAAGATAGCATAATTTTCCTCCCCAACCCTCTGATGTGTGTAGCATTACCACCTCTATTTTACCCCTATTTTACATATAAAAATGTAGAAAGCTTTAATAACTGCCCAAGACAATTAATGAATGGTAGAGACACATTCAAACTCTGATTTGTATGGTTCCAAAGTTAGTTATTTTAAATGCAAACTTATACAATCATAAACATTGTTTCACTGGTGTTTTTAAGTGAAGACTAAAATAAGTCTAACCCTTCACAGTCAACTCCCTGTCCTGCAAGCCCACACTACATAAGTGCTGTCTATCAGAACAGCTCTGCATTTTTGCTCATACTAGAACTTCATATACAGGGAATCATAGACAGATGTTCCTTGGTGCAAGATGCTGACCCAGAAAACGGTCATAAAATGCCTAAGTCAAATATATAATAAACAACTAGATGGCAGAGTGTCAGACCCCTTGGAGGAAAACACAGGCTGTTGTGGGCCACCCCATACGGATGTTGGGGTTAATTCCAGTTCTCTGGAAGAACAACAGGTACTCTTAACCTTAACGGCTAAGCCTCCTTGCAGCTCTACCTTAGCATGTTGCAAAGCAGTGCTTCTCAACCTGTGGGTCCTAGTGAGTAAAACGGCCCTCTCACAGTTGCTGAATATCAGATCTCTACATTAATATTCATAACAGAAGCAAAACTACAGTCATGAAGTAGCAATGAAAGTAATTTTATGGTTGGGGTCACCAAACATGAGGAGCTGTGTTAAAGGGGCACAGCATTAGGAAGGCTGAGAACACTGTTGTAAAGGAAAACATCTAACACAGTTGAACTACTTACTGCACAGATCTCCCACTTCATACGCCCATCCACTTACTACTGGACATTTGAACTTTCTCAGTTTGAAACTGTTGTGGACAACCCTGCCATAAACATTAGGTTCAAGGTTCTATGGCCATGTCTTTCCATTTCTTTTGAATAAATATCTAGATATAGAATTGCTAGGTTTTTTTATTTTATTTTTTTATCTATATGTATATGAGTATTTGCCTACTTGTATGTAATTGCATCATGTTCATACAGTGCCTGTGAAGGCCAGAAGGCAATGTTGGAGATCGTTGTAAGCAACCTATGGGTGCTGGGAAGTGAATCCACACCCTCTGGAAAAGCAGTCAGTGACTCTTAACTACTGAGTCATCTCTCCAGACACAGAGGCAGGGGTGGGGGCTTGTTTTCTGAGACAGGAGAATGCAGTTCAGGTTACCTTCATTCTGAAGCCAAGGACAACCTTGAACTTCTAATCCTGTCTTCATCTCCTAAATTTTAAGATTACAGGTTTGTGACAGGTTTAAGATGTTGGTTTGTGCAGTGCTGGGCATCAAACCAGGGCCTCATGAAGCTAGGAAAGCACTCACGATAGTTATATTTAAAGTCTGTATTGTTTAAAAAGGTAGAGGGCTTTTTTGTTTGTTTGTTTTTGATAAAGGCTCGAATGTAGGCAAGGCTGGCCTTGAACTGCCTTTGTAGACAAGAATGGCCTCTGCCTCCCAACTACTGGGGTTCCAAGCACTGCCTCTCCACCTGGACTGACATGGCTTTAGGGATTAAATCCAGAGCAAGCACTGTGTCATCTGAGCTACTTCTTCTGCACCTGGGGTATAATAATTATGCAAGAAACTTGGCTATGTCATCATTTACATACCCACTAGCTTCCCAAATGCTGGCTTGAGGTATGGGCTAGCACATCAGGCCAACCACCATATATTTTTTGTTGTTGTTGTTGTTTTTAAGACAGAGTTTCTCTGTGTAGTCCTGGCCATCCTAGAATTTGCTCTATAAACCAGGCTGACCTCGAACTCAGAGATCCACCTGCTTCTGCCTCCCAAGTGCTGGGATCAAAGTCATACACCAACACACCCAGCCCTAACCTACGTATTTTTAAACAACATCCTGAGACTGTTCTATCTTCTTTTTAAAAATAGAACCAAGGAGCCGGGTGGTGGTGGTGCACGCCTTTAATCCCAACACTCAGGGGGCAAAGGCAGGTGGATCTCTGTGAGTTCGAGACTAGCATGGTCTACAAGAGCTAGCTCCAAGACAGCCTCCAAAGCCACAGAGAAACCCGGTCTCAGAAAACAAACAAACAAACAAACAAAAAATAGAACCAGGGATTGAACTTAGCAATTTGAACATGCTATACAAGAACTATTATCACAGAATTACATCTCCAGTCCCTTCTGCATGTTTTTCTAAAGTGTTGATTCCTATTCAATAGGTGAGAATTCAATAATTGGAAATCACCATGTTAAATGAGTGAGTCAATCAGAAAAACAAAGATATTTCTTGCAAATGAGAGATATTTCTTGCAAATAAGGAATCTAGGGTTTTTTTCTGTGTTTGCTTAGTGTATACTGTACCACTGACAACTACAATAATGATGACCATCTTTACACGTCCAAATTGTGTGTGTGTGTGTGTGTGTGTGTGTGTGTGTGTGTGTGTGTGTGTGTGTGTGTGTGTGTGTGTGTGTGTGTGTGTGTGTGTACTTGAGAGCCTGTTAGTAGCTGGGACATGATGGTACATGCCTGTAATTTCAGCAAGACTTAAGACCTTTTTGGGGGAAATCCTAGCTTTTAGGATTCTTATTGCTCTGAATGAGTTCTTTACATACGCTGGCAAATCATCAGTCACAGTAATTTGTAGCTGAAAGTACTTACAAGGGTTTGCAGATTCTGGGGAAAGAAGAGAAGTGAGGCATGGCATACAAACTAGGTACTGAACACAGCCAGAGCTATAAACATTCTTGAGTATTGAACACAGCTCCATGGATACTGACAGGTTTACAGGCATTCACAGCACAGGCTCACAAAATACCAACACCAATGACATGTTTCAGTGAAAATCCTAACCATGCACGTCAAAGGGCCCCACCCACAGCCACACAGGCTCTTCATTATCCCACTACAAATCGTGTCCATGCCCTGGCTGCTCTACCCCTACTGAATGAGGTAATCTGAGTGCCTGCATCCAGCAGAGCCATAAAAGTTGTTATTCAAAAGAAATGGAAAGACATGGCCATAAAACCTTGAACCTAATGTTTATAGCAGAGTTATCCACAAGTTTCAAACTGAGAAGGTTCAAATGCCCAGTATTAAGTGGATGGACATTGAAGTGGGAGATCTGTGTAGTAGAGTACTACTTAACAGTCAAAAGGAGAACTTGTATTGAGTGCAACAGTAGCTCAATCTCAGAATCCTGCTGTGAGGAAGGGCATAGTATACAATTCTCTGTATGTCCCAGGTGCACAGCACAGAAAGTCCCGACTTAACAGCAGTTCAGCTGTGATTTTCCCCTTCTCAACAATGTGTGGAACACATAGACACACAGGTATGGACGTTGGTCTTTCATAAGGACAGAGGCACCTCATCCCAACCCCTCTCACCCTTTTCCTTAAGATCAAGACACAGATGGAGCTAGTGCCTCCACATTTATAAGCAAAGGTTGGCATTCTTCCAATCCTAAAATCTCATTCTTGAGGCCCAACCAAACTCCTGCAATTTTCAACTAACAAAAAATCTCCATGTCCTCACTGCCAACCTGCCCAAGTCTCCACACTTTGAGGATTCCTTAACTCACATGGAGTTGAGTGTGTACAACTAAAGCGTCATCCTGTGGGCTTCCAATCCTCAGCTAAGGACACGGAATTGAGTGCACAGTGACTAAGTATCATCTAGTAGGCTTCCACTCCTCAGCTGAGCCTCTAATTATTACTTAACAGGTAAAACCCTCTCTGGAGGTCCAAGCTGCTCCTAACTCACAGATGACATCACTCACTACCAGACACATCCTTTTGCCTAGCCCACAAGGACCCATCTTTCCCTTCCTTTCTAGGAGTCACAGTCCAAACTGAGGTGGGAGATTTTTCTTTTTTAATAGACTACTTTCAAGCAAGGAAACAAAGTAACCAGCTACTGATTCAGAGGCAGAAAACACAAAGTCCTGAGTCTGAGACTAAGTTTATTTGCTTGTGTTAATAGTAACAGGAAAAGCATGAGAATCATGTAGGCCACTTCCTCTAGACCCCAAGTCCCACAGAGAAGACCAAGATACTGTCTAGGCCGACACCCAACATACAGGAAGCCAGCATCCCAACAGCTCGCAGGAGATAGTGTTTTTCTTAGACTGGACAATAAGCAAAGCTACCCTTCCCTACAACAAGGGATACTCTATCATCCAAGGCTATTCGCTATATAACCCCCTGTTGGTTTCAGTGGACACAACCCAGACTTATGTTCATGACAAGCTAATTAATGTTCTGCCTCTGAGCTACATTTCTAGCTCTATTTTATTTTGGACACGGTTTGATTACGCCGCTCAAGCTAACCTGAAAGTTGGGATCCTTCGGCCTAAGCCACCCAATAGCTAGGATCACAGGCATGCAGCACCATAAAAACGATCTTTTCAAACAAGAGCGGACACTGACAGTGATAGCACATCAGGAAGCAAAGGGAGTTCCTGGACAGCCAGGACTGTTACACAGAGAAACCTTGTCTCAAAAAATAATCAAATAACAGTCAAGCACTGGGCTGAGCCCCTGGAGTTCAGCTGAAAAGAGGGCGGAGGGATCATATGAACAAAGGGGGTCAGGATCATGATGGGGAAAACCACAGAGACAGCTGACCTGAGCTAGTGGGAGTTCATGGACTTGTGTGCTGGGAAACCTGTATGGAACCAAACTAGACCCTCTGAATGTGGATGACAGTTATGGGACTTGATCTGTTGAGGGCAGGGGTGCCGGGCAGTGGCACCAAGGACCTATACCAAGGTGATGAGCTGCGTTTTGGAACCCATTCCCGATGGTGGGATATCGTGCTGATACAGGGAGAAGGGTCTTCATCCTGCCTCAACTTGGTACACCACACTTTGTTGACACCCCAAAGAAGGCCTTACCCCTCTGAGGAGGGGATGGGAATGGTGGTGGGAAAAGGGGAGGGAGGATGAACTGGGGTTGGTACATAAAATAAAAAATAATTTTTTTAAATACAAAAAACAAATAATTTAAAAATAAAAAAAACAACAGCAGCTGCCAGTGACTTCCTTGCAGTTTGTCCAGTTTGTCGTCTCTCAACAGCGAGTCTATCTCAGCGTCCTTCTGCACACCAAGTGTGTACACCTGATACATACTGTTTACTAGTTCTAAGTACTCTGTGCTTTCAAGCTACTGAACATGGTTTTCCCCTGCTTTCCACATGTTTGTCCTTAATATAGAGATACAATTGTTTTCTGTATGCTGTCCATGTATCCTGCATTCCAAGACCACTTATTCACTGTAGTAGCTTTTCAATGTAATTACTTAAAATGTTCAATACTTGAATTCAAGTAACAACTATAACTCTTCCTTTCTAGTCTGCACATATGTTATTTCTTTTGCTGTAAAATATTTGCTGTAACATCACACAAAATGATGACTGCTTTCCAATCTCATTTGTTTTTCTGTGGGTTTCTCAGAGTTTCGTCATCAAGTTGAAAAAGTTAGCTTCCATTCTGCTTCCTGACTTTTTCTATTATTATTATATTTACTTGTGTGGCGGCGAGGAGAGTGCACAAGCACCCGGTGCAAGTGTGGAGATCAGAGGACAAAGCAGGGGAGTAGATTCTCTCCTCCCACCACGTGGACTGGATGAGGTTATTAGCTTGCAAAAGCACTATTATCTGCCAAGCTACCTTGCCTATCCATTAAAAACAAACTAACTAACTAACAAAACCCAGAGAAATGGTTCAGCAATTAAAAGCACTGGCTGCTCTTGCAGAAGACAGGGGGCTGGACTCCCAGCACCCATATGGAAGGTCACAACCATTTGTAAACTCTAGTTCCAGGGGATCCAATGCCCTCCCTCTTCTGGACTGAGGGCACTATACATATGCAGTACATGGACATCCACAAGATATCCGTATTTATGAAGTAAAGGTAATAAATCTATAAAAAATTTAAATGAAGTCAAGAATGGTGGTTCTTGTGCATAATCCAAGGACTTGGGAGGATGAGGCAGGGAGACTGTGAGTTCAGGGAAACCTGGGTAGAGGTTTAAATGTGCAATGTCCCCCACAGGCTCATGTATGAACAATGAATCCCCAGCTGTTGGGCTGTTTGGGGGAAGTTATAGAAACTTTTATAGGTACAGACTGGCTGGAGGAAGCACATCACTGAGAGGGCTCTGGGGGTTAACAACCTCATCTACTTCCTGTTTGCTCTCTGTACTTCCTGCACATGGAGGGAAATGTGTTCAACCAGCTTTCTGCTCCTATGCCATACCTTCCCTGTCACAATGGACTCTTGAAAGTTGCTCTTTGATCATGGTATCATTATCACAGCACAGAAAAGGAACTAGTACACCCATATCTACATCAAGATGAAGTCACAGAAGGATGAGGGATGGAAATAGAACTTACTGCCCTGGTATGTGTAAGACCCAATGTTTCAATTTCCAGAAACACATACACACACACACACACCTACCATATGCTTTTTCTACAACTATCCAAAAAAAATTAGTTGGGTTTCTACTTTAGCCTGCAAGCTAAACTGATTTTTACTACCAATCCAGTTTTACATTCTCAAACACCACTTCATTGTGTATCACATTTTGTATAAACTACTGACTTCTATTCTGCTAATATTCTGCTAAGCATTTTTGTCTATATTCATGATAGGTATTGGTTTGTAGTTTTCTTGCAGCAACTGCCTGGGAATAATGCTAGCCTGACAAAATTAAATGGAGCTTCAGGAAAAGTTTGCACACAATTGTCTGTTTGCTTCTTACGTGTTGCTTAGAATTCATCAGTGGAGACAACTAGCTTATAGGAAGCTTTCTTCTGTTTCGGTTCTAGAGACAAGCTGTTACATGCACACAGGCTGGATTCAAGAGATCCTATTTCAGTCTGTCAAGCATCTATAGAAAGGAACTACTGCACCTGGCACACAAAAAGGAGTTTTGTTAAACCTATAAATTTAATATCTTTGATAAACTCTTCATGTGTCACTTTGATATCTGACAGCTTGTGTCTTTGAAGGAATTTGTCTATTTCCTCTAACTTGTGAAATTTATTAGCACTATATAACTATATTTAGTTAGTTATATATAATATTCCTTCCCTTTAACATCTGTAGGCTCTGTAGAAATGTCCTCTCTTCATTCCTACCACTGGTATTTTGTTTTCTCTCCCCTTTTTCATGATCTTGTTGGAGATTTCAATTGTCATTTTTAACCTAGTTAATTTCTATCTTAATGCTTACCTTCTTCCCTCTGGGTGCTTTGGGTGTAATATGATCTCCTTTTTCCAGAATCTTAAAATGGCAACAAGGGGAAAGGCTTAGTAAACCCAGCAGGGAGGCCCACATGTTATTCTACATCATTCACATCCTAAGGGTATTTCTGTTATTCCTTGTTACATTTCTAGATGGTTGGGAGAGAAAATGTATAAGCAATTTTATTTATGCCTGCAAAATTTTAAATGTTTGCTATCTGTCTTACTCCAGAAAAACATAATTTTTCAAGCTGTGGTTCAGATCACTGAAACAGTTTTGCTTTGTTTCTTCCCCAAAGTGGCAAGAAAACATTACTAAAAACCAAAGGGATGGTGCAGCCCAGACATACTGAAGGCCACACTGGCTCCCAGAGTCACAGTTCTCAAGGGCAGGATGATTAATCTTCAAGCCTCCTATACCTACAATAAGGCATTAAGACATAAAAAACAAACCAATGCTACTTTAAATGCATTCCATTAAGGTCAATTCTTTTATCCTTTATTCACTTCAAAATATTTTCTAATAGTCCTTGTGATTTCATCTTTGACACACAGATAACAGATAGCATTTAATATCTAATCATTTGGAGATTTTCTGTGTATCTTATATCAATGTCTAGCTTAACTCTCCTATTGTCTAAAGACAGAAACTCTAGCATCTCCATAATTTGAAATAAGAGACTTGTGAGTCAGTTATGATCTATCTTGGTGAATGTTTCACCTTGTGCATTTGAACACATATTCCATAGACTGAAGATAGTGTTCCAAAATGTTAGGTCAAGTTGATTTTGAATATTATTTGCATAGTCCATATCCTTACTCATGTTTAGTCATGAGAGACTGCTGAGTCTCAGGCCACCCAGGGTTGTATGTATTGCAAGGAAAAAAGAAAGGCAACTTATTGAATAAAAAAAACAAATAAAACCAACTGTTCTATAGTTTAATACTCACTGAAAGTATTAAAGTTCCTAAATACAATTGTAGTCCAGTCCTTCACAGCTCTGCTATTAAAAACCTAAGTCCATGTTCATCCTGTTAAGAGACCCAGGACTGCACAGAATGGCGGTGCATGCTAGAAATTCCAACCCTTGGGAGCAAGAAGGTTTTTATTTTGAGACAATTCCAAAGCCAGTCTGAGTCACACAGCAAGACGATTCAGAGTGAGATAAGTAGAGGAGAAAGAAGGAAAAGAGGGAGGGAAGAGAAGGGCAAAACAAGACAAAGACCCTCATGCAACACTTAGTTATAGGACAGAGCCTGTGTATGTCTTTTTGAACTGAGAGTTCAAACTCCTAATAAGAAACAGTCTAACTGATTTGGCCAGTCTGTAAGTAATGTGAACTGTGCAAAGTTCTAGAGCCATTCACAAGGCTATAGAGTGCTTTCTATCCTTATATACTTCAATTAGGGTCACACTTGGCGCATGCTAACCTTCACTAAAATAAATCCCCAAATCTTGTGAGCACAGCAGGAAATCAGTTTGGCCCTTTAGTTATGTGATTCATCGCCCTAATTTTATCCCTTAGGAATGGAAGCTATGTGCTAACATATGTCTTCATCACTGCTGAAGTCTATTCCAAGGAAAGAGGATCTTCACAGGCCAAGGAGGTTAAGGAGCTTCAGTCTGCTCACCTGCACAAGAGTTACTACCAGTCAGTGTATAGAGGGAAAGAAAACAGAGCATAGGGCTGGAGAGATGGCTCAGAGGTTAAGAGCACTGACTGCTCTTCCAGAGGTCATGAGTTCAATACCCAGCAACCACATGGTGGGTCACAATCTGTAATGAGATCTGGTGCCCTCTTCTGATGTGTACATGGAGGCAGGGTGTTGTATTCGTAATAAATAAATAAATCTTAAAAAAAAAAAACAGAGCATAAAATGCAATTCCACACCTCCATCAGCTTCACAGTTCATAGCATGAATGATCTTAGCATCTAAAGGCAAAAATACACACCTGGGGGTCAATCAATGTTTTACTTCCTCACAGTTGAAAATGACTGAGTCACTCAATTCAAAAAGTCTAATGATTTCTAACTATGTCGCAATGCCCTTTGTTAAATAAGCCTTCATTGCCACCAGGCATACATCCTACACCCTCATTTCGTCGTAGCAGCTACTGACATCAGAAAGTTCTTGTCTATTAGTCCATAACTTGATTACCCTCCTATTTCTTTAGAATGTGAGTCACAGGGGGAAATGGACCTGTTGGCTTTCCTCACCAAAATTCCCTCCCATCCTAGGGCCTAACAGAGCTGGCAAACAATAGCCTCTTGGTAGAAACTTGAAGAATGGAGAAGTGGTATCATAAAAAATTCTACCATTAGGCTGGGCGGTGGTGGCACACGCCTTTAATCCCAGCACTCAGGAGGCAGAGGCAGCCAGATCTCTGAGTTCGAGACCAGCCTGGTCTACAAGAACGAATTCCAGGATAGCCTCCAAGGCCACAGAGAAACCCTGTCTTGAAAAACCAACTGTCTATGTCAGGTGGGTTTATATAATACTCTGGGACTTTATAGCACTTTAAATAAGAAATCCATGTGTTAAACAAGTTGAGAAACTATTTTCAAGTAAACTTTTCAACAATATCCTCTGAAAATACTTTCTATCTAAAAACTCACTAAGTATCCTTAATTTTTTTTTCTTCTTGGTTTTTCAGTGCTGGGATTAAAGGCGTGTTCCACAACCACCTGACCTGGCAGTATCCTTAACTTTTAACTAACAGTTTTAGCAGTAGTTTAACTAATGGGTACTTATTGCTTTCTGACTTTGAGAAAGTTTGGGAAATTAATCCCCGAAGAACATAAAACTCAACAGACAAAAAGAACAACTCTAGCTGTCCCCGGGGAGAGGTAACCTCATCTCAGATTATACTGACAGACAGTAAAGGGCCACTACAATAAAAAGTCCATAGCAGAGGTAAACAGATTGGATTTAGCATGGTGACAATGAAAAAAAGTAAATTGTATCTAAAATTTTTAAATAATATAGGTGGAAATAAAAAGCTACATTTTTACAATTTTAAATAATTTAAACAGATTGGATTTAGCATGGTGACAATGAAAAAAAGTAAATTGTATCTAAAATTTTTAAATAATATAGGTGGAAATAAAAAGCTACATTTTTACAATTTTAAGTAATTTATTACAGAGGGTTACTACAGAAGAAACACACCAGAATGCTGAGGCAGGAGTATCCTGAGTTCAACACCAGCATGGGTTATGCAGAAGACCTTATCTCAAACAGCAAACTATTAATTAGGATTTCACATAGAAGACCTATTTTCCAATCTTGACTTTACTTGATGCTTATCATGTTGTCTTAGGGTTTCTATTGCTGTGACAAAACACCATGACCATAAAGCAAGTGGGGGAGGAAAGAGTTAACTTGGCTTACACTTCCACATCAATGTTCATCACTGAAGGAAGTCAGGTCAGGAATTCAAACAGGACAGAAACCTAGAGGCAGGAGCTGATGCAGAGGCCATGGGGGGGCGTTGCTGCTTACTGGCTTGCTCTGCCTGCTTTCTTATGGAATCCAGGACCACCAGCTGAGGGATGGCACCACCCACCATGGGCTGGGTGCTCCCTCATTGGTCACTAAGTGAGAAACTGCCTCATAGCTGGATGTCATGGAGGCATTTCCTCAGCTGAGGCTCCTTCCTCTGATGACTCTAGCTCGTGTCAGGCTGACACACAACCAGCCAGTACACATGGACTCTCACACTCGCTCACAAGGTCACTATGAAGCAGGGTGCACTGTAACTCCCCGTTCCTTTCTTGCTTCTCTAAACAGGCTCTCCCTTTAAGCTCTGCGTTTATGCATCTAACATTCCATCAAAGCTTGCCTCTGCTTCCAGACTGCTGACACCATGTGAGAGCCAGCCTCATCCCTGCTCCTGCTGGCCCCTTCTCTCACCATGGGGAACTCTGGTGGACGATGCTGTGAGGATGTGAGCAGCTGCTTCAGAGCCCAACCACCTTAACCTCCCTGCAATGACAGGCTGGAGCCTGGAACTGTGAGTTACAATTCATGGTTTCTTCAGATATCCTATCACAGCAACCAGAACCAAAACTAAGACAGATGCTAGCCCAAGCCTCTTGGATTCCCATATTCATATCCTGACTGACACCCCGTAAGGTCATCACTGTGTGTCCTAAATAAATAAAAGGGAAAACAACACTGGTCAATATTCTCCACATAATTTTTCTTCAATTTTTCTTAAATTATTTTAGATAGGGTCTCACTGTGTAGCCCCTGGCTGGTCTACAGCTTATTATATAGACCAAATCAGTGTCAGACTCACAGAAATACACTTGTCTTTGTCTCTAGGTGCTGATTTTAAAGGTGAGTGCCACCACACTCAGGTAAATACCATCTCCTTTAAATTCTATTCATTTCTTTAGCCATTCATTGCGTATCTTTTCTCATTTTCCTCTTTATTTGCATGTTTTTCTTCTCTAGCCCCTTGATTTTCTATATTTCTCAACAAAGCATGCCAAAATGTGATGTTAAAAGAAAAAGGCTTAAGCTCTTTTAATCTGGGGCTGGAGATGTGGCTCAGCCGGCTGGTGAAGGTGCTCGCTGCCATGCCTGATGACCTGAGTTTGATCCATGGGTCCACATGGTGGAAAGAGAACCAACCCTGTAAAGTCGTCCTCTGATGTCCACATGTGGGTTGTGGCATGTGACCGCTCACACACAAAACAGTAAATTAATTTTAAAAAATAGATCTTTTGCCAGGCGTTGGTGGCGCACGCCTTTAATCCCAGCACTCCGGAGGCAGAGGCAGGCGGATCTCTGTGAGTTCTAGACCAGCTTGGTGGTCTACAAGAGCTAGTTCCAGGACAGCCTCCAAAGCCGCAGAGAAACCCTGTCTCAAAAAACCACCAAAAAAAAAAAAAATAGATCTTTCAATCTTTGACATACTTTCATAAAAATACTAACCTGCATATAACATGCAGATCATGCATGAATTACTCTATCCCTTTGCCATCAACAGTATCCAAAGCTTGTCTCTTCTCATCTATAGTACATCTTACATAAACATTATTGGATTTGTGTCCCTAGATGTATTTGTGAGACTGCCATTATTTTACACAAAAGATGGACACAGCTCCAAGCCTACTGCAGTAAGGCCCTTTAGCCTATAGTTTCAGTTTTACTGCCAATGATTCTTACACTGAAAGCCCTCTGGGGCAATCATATTTAAGTTAGTTTTCCCATCCATAGCATAGCACAGGACTCACAGATAGCCCCCAATACAGGCTGACTATTCCTTATCCAAAATGCTTGGAACCAGAAGTGTTTCAAATTCTCAAGTCTCACAATGGGGGGTTATACATATAGCTTTTCTTTCTAATGCTATCCTACATCAACATCCAAAATGCTCTAAAACCTAGATAACGATGGAACTTTAAAGTGGGTGTGATACCAAACATCTGTTATCCTAGCACTGGGAAAACTGAGGCAATAAGAATCTCCAATTCCAGCCGGGCGGTGGTGGCGCACGCCTTTAATCCCAGCACTCGGGAGGCAGAGGCAGGCGGATCTGTGAGTTCCAGGACAGCCTCCAAAGCCACAGAGAAACCTTGTCTCAAAAAACTAAAAAAAAAAAAAAAAAAAAAAAAAAAAAAGAATCTCCAATTCCAGACTGGCTTGAGCCACAGTGAAACCCTGCCTCAAAAAACAAAACAAAACAAGCAAACATATGTATTGTTCATCTCCAAACAAAACAGACACCTGAGGCAAATTCTTCTTTCAGTCATTCTAATACACTTAAGTTACTAACAGGCAGTTTTCCTTACTAAAACGATCTAAAACCTGAGCTTTACTGCTGGGCAGTGGTGGTACATGCCTTAATTCCAGCACTCTGGAGAGAGGCAGATGAACCTCTGTGAGTTCGAGGCGGGTTTAGTAGTTCCTGATCAGCCAGGCTACACAGAGAAACCCTGTCTAAAAAAAATAACAAAACAAAAAACCAACACACACTGAGCTTTAAAAGGTAATTACCCTCTGGTCTACAAAGAGAGTTCCAGGATAGCCAGGGCTGTTATATAGAGGAACTGTCTCAAAACAACAACAACAACAACAAAAAAGAAAATACACACATACAAATACCTGTAATTATATAGACTTAGTGGGTTGTACTTCTGTATTTAGGAACACACACACACACACACACACACAACACCTATGTAACAACAATTAATGAAAAAAGGAGGCCATGAATTTGAAAAAGAGCAAGAAGGAGTATATTGGAGGTTTTGGAGGGAGGAAAAAAAAGAAGGGAAATGCTGTAATTATAATTTTAAAAAAATTAAAGGTAATCACAGGTGAGTATAATGGCATATGTTTTTAATTCTAGCAGTCAGAAGCAGGTGAACCTCTGTGAGTTCAAGGCCAGCCTGATCTACATAGTGAGTTCCAGGACAGCCAGGGCTATATAGAGAAACCCTGCCTCAAAAACAGGTAGGAAAAAAAAAGCAGTTTAAAGGTATCACAAACCAGGCATGGTGGCTCATACCTATAATCCCAGCACTAGGGAGCCACAAGGATCGTTCTGAGTTAGAAGCCAGGCCAGCCTAGCTACAGAAAAAGACTATCTAAAAGTGGGAAGAGGGGATAATCACTAAGAATCAACAAAAAGACAACAGAGTTGGTAGTTAAAATTAGCCTGAGCATGGGCTCAGCAGTCAAGGGCAGTAGCTGCTCTTCCAAGGGACCCACTCCCATATGGCAACAACCCACAACCATCTGCATCCCCAGCTCCAGAGCATTCAAGGCCTGTGGACACTGTGTGCAGCCAGAACACACACACACACACACACACACACACAGAGAGAGAGAGAGAGAGAGAGAGAGAGAGAGAGAGAGAGAGAGACAGCAAGACCCCATCACAAAACAGAAAACCAAAGACAAAGCATTTTAAGTTTTAAAAATTCTTACTCTAAGTATTCTAGTTAATGTGGAACAAAAATTTCAGCATAATTAAAATTTAAATATTTTGAAGAACTAAATTCCTACTGAACAATGAAAGATAAAATTATGTGTGCATATATATGTGATGTTTTCTTCTTTTTATGTATGTGTATATATGCCACATATGTGTAGGTTCTCAAGGAGACCAGAAGAGGGCACTAGATTTCCTGGAGCTGGAGTTAAAAGGAGTTGTGAGGCTGTGGCACATGGGTGCTGGGAACTCTGGATGGGCACACTCTTAATGGATGAGCTATCTCTTCAGCCACAATCGTATTGTTTTTTCATGTATTTATTTGTGGGGAGCATCCTTGCCATGAGGAAGCCAGAGAACAACTTGTGACAGTGGTGTTCCCCTATCACATGTACAGCCCAGGGGACTGGACACCGGTTCAGGACTCTGGCATGGCCAGTGCCCTTTCCTGTTTGTTGAGCCATCTGGTTGGCCCCTCAAATTACATTTTTAATGAACAGCAATCATTGAATCTTCTAAATACCTTTCAGATATTTACTGTAAAACATTCTTTGGCTTCTCATTCTTGTAGTGAGTAAAAGCCAAAGTCCAAACTATACACACACATTCAGACAAAATACTTGCCCTGTATATACACAATATACCATATGCCAACATATAAAGCACTCTCATATTACTTTGTAGACAATCTGAGAAAATCTGTTGATACTTATAAATATTACTAGTAGGAATTTCTTAAATATTAACCTGTTTACTCTCATAATTCAAGGTCACTGATCCAACCTACCACTTACGTTGAAGAAAAAAGAAGGACCCCAAACCATTGCTTAAAATTTTGTATAACATGTAACCTTTTCGGTATCACTCCTGTTTTGTGCAAGGAGACTTCCTAAGAACCCTGCAGCACAGCCTAAGTCAGCAAGGACCATCAGGTGACAAAAGTAAGCCAGGGCCATTATAAGGTCAATCAAGCCTTATGACCAAGATAAGAGTGCTCTGGCTACCTGAACAAAGACTCTGCATTCGCACTGTAACAGGTTTCAATATCTTTATCAGTTCAGTGTGCTCAAAGCTTGCATCCAGCCATCATACCTCTGAAGGTAAACTCACAAGCAGAATAGCGCTCCCAACGGAATTTCACTTAGTATACAGCCTATTATAAAATCTTCCATAACTTCGCTCTCTGAATTCATCAAATCAGATGGGGACAGAGGAAAAAAATCCCTTTAAAACTGGGAAGAAAATATGATTTACAGTATCAATTGTTATTTGCCAAGTGGCAGGTTCAAAGGTGCCTCCCCAAGGATGACAGTGCCATATAAAATTTTTTTGATTGCTACAACACTGGTCCATGTGTTCAAAAATAGGTGATGATCCACACCCCAACAAGTTAGACTATGCTCTGCCACCAACGTTAAATGTGGAAGAAAATGCCAATGCTCTGCCTCTCCAAAGAAACACAACTCCCTAAACTGCTGACCACCACCAGCCAACCCCCACTGGGTGGGTATTTTAAGTATTCTATCAGGAAATCATGATAAGTACTAGCGGTTCTTCTAGGCCTCAGCAGCAGCCTTAGGTGTAAGCGAACTCAAGCCTTGATACTCAAAAAAATAATGTTGATGTCATTATGAGGCTACTGATTCTTTGCACTCCGGACAAGTCATTCTTAATCCGCAACGCATTTCCTCCCCCAGCTCCCAAATAAAGAGCTCTGTAGACTGAGAGCCCCCGGGTACCCCCCTTCTCTACCTCCTGAGGCTGCCGCTTTCTCCACCCTCCGGCTCCGAGGAGCGGGCTCCAGAAGGTCCCAGGCAATTCCGAGCCCGGGCAGTGCTTGTTTTGCCTGTGCACGGTAGCTCTGTCCAGCTGCTTCCTTTCCCAGTTTGCCCGAAATGGAGCATTACAGGGTACCCGTGGAGCCAGGAGGGAGCCGGGGAAGCGATGTCGCCGCGGCCGCCGCCTCTGGTATGTCAGGGGCCGGGATTGTATTTCGAAAGATCCGCCATTTTCACCTCGTCATCACCATCACAGCTCAGCAGCTTCCCCCGACAGCCGAGCCCCGGCCGCCGCCGCCGCCGCTGCCAGTCACCTCCCCCTTCCTCTTGCTCCCGCCCCAGCCCGCCCTCCCGAGCAGCACACACCCACATATCCGGGGAAACCTCCCGCCCGCCCCGCCAACCTTCAAACGCACACCGGAGGTTCTAGCGCTCGCCGGCGAGCCGTGCCAGCCCTACCACCCCAGGACAAGACACCCGCGGGATTCCTAGCTAGTAGGGCAAGCCACACGGAAGCTGACACAAGAACAGTAAAGACACCGAACTCTTTCATTTCCAGAAAAACACTTGAGATGGTAGGCAGTGTTTCGTATACATTTCAGAGACATTGGACACCTTCAACGTCACTCACCAACTTTGGCATTCTACTCCACCCACAGAACTACTTTGACAGCATAGCTATTTCCGTATACATGCCTGATTCTCGGGCACCCCTTAATTACAGGCGCTGATCCTACAGTGTTTTTTTGGTTGTAGTTTTTTTTTTTTTTAAGAATAAAGTTCTGAACTATTTTCCTCTCCACTTAACGCTGGTCATTTCTGTTCATGAACACCATTACGTCAACTTGTCGTTGGTTTAACTTGCACAAGTTCCACTAGATTCAACGTGTATTGATTTAAAGTGATTGACTCCAACTGTGGCGGCATGAACGAAACGTGAACTTTTAACATATAGAAGACACACAGCTCTTCGCTAGAATCCCTTGCCAAATGGTTTTAGCATCTAAGTTTCAAATTAAAAACCGTCTGCTGCTGATACACTTGTTCGATGCAGTGAAAATAAACAGCTTGCTTGAGAACAAGATTCCGGAATTACCTATCCACCCCTTCCAGTTCCTCTCATCGTTTAGTTTAATAAGTAGCCAAAAGAGGATACAAGTAATGCTTAATTAATCATCTAAGGAACAAGAACACATAAGCTGCAAGGCTTCTCAATGGGACCAGCATTCTCCAAAAATCAGCGAGTTAAATTCAGAAAGCCTTAATAATTGCCAGTTAAAAAGCTGTATTCTTTATCATTCACCTTCAATACACGCTTTAAAAGACCAATTTGAAGAGAGCAAACTGAGGCTCGGGGCTGTGAACGAGGCTATTCAAACTGTCTTAAGTTTACCTAAGAATAAGGTAGAAGCAGAAGCCATTCCGTTCCCCTACCTTGTGTGAATGACAACTCCATATAAAAGTCAGCAGGTTCGGGCTTAATCAAGTGCTGTCCCACCCACTGCCAGCGCGTTTCTATATTCAGCCCGCTAGAGGCTGAGCGTGTGAGTAAGGGGATCCCAGCTCCATCATCTTTCAACTTTATTCCCCCACCAACAGCCGGGTCCACCGGCACTCGGATGGTTGTTTACCGTTGCTTGGCCAGGCTGAGTCCCAGCCCGCTCCCTTCCCCCGTGCACCGCGGGGACATTATGACATTTGGCTGGTGGGCTTCGCGAGGGAAACGGACACACACCCAGAGGAGTCCTTACAAAGGGGCGCAGGAAGAACGCGGCGGCGGGCAGCGGCGAAAGGAGGCGCTGGTACGAAATGACACAGCAGCAAAACCGGTTCCCAGAAGCTCGGGGCCGCCGGCAGCTTCCCGGGCCGCGCCGAGAGCCTGTCAACAGCCGCCGGGCTCTTCCTCCCGAGCGCCGAGCGGGCGGCGCCGACCCCGCCGAGTGACAGCCGCGCTCTCGGGCGCCAGCGGCTCGTGGCCGCGCCCCGACGACCCTCCGCCCGCCACGGCCCACCGGCCCAGCTGCCCGGGAGCCGGCCGGCCGGCGCGCTCCGGCCGCGCGAGCGCCCCGCGGGCCCGGCGCCGGTCCCCGCCGCTCAGCCCGGGTCTCCGGGGCTGACACTCACCCGAGCCGGCGGCGCCGCCGCCTCCTTCTCGCGCCGCGCTCTCGGGGCTCCCAGCAGCCGCGGCGGCGGCGGCGCCTCCGAAACACAGACCCGGGTTTGTTCAAAATCACGCGCCCAGCGCCATTCCACCACCGCATCCCATAATACGCCGGGCGCCCCGCCCCTGCGCCGCCCGCCACTGCGCCGCCCCGCCCCCGGCGGCGGCCTAGCACCGCCCCTTCCGCGCACCGCACCGCCCCCCTGGCAACCCGAGGCGCGTCTCTGCGCAAGGCTGGGGGGAAGCTCTCTCAGGCTCCCACGTGACTCCCCCTGGGGCCTCTGTCAAAGGGAAGGCGGGGAACACCGGCCAAGACCACAGTAGGTGCGGTTTCCAGCTCGCCCACGCTTGGTGATGCGCTTGAGTGACTTTCTTCTGGGTTTTGCAAGGGGCGCCAAAAAGGCTCCTGAGGAGCCCCCAGAGTTAAACTTACTTTTAAAGGGAGTTTTTTGGTATTTTGTTTTGCAGCACAGTACACACCTTATACTAATACAGTGTGGATTCTTTGTATTCAGTCGTTGTGGGATATAGTTGAAGATGTGTTGCATTCATTTACGCTGCGGGATGTTTGTTTAACGGTGCAAAGATGGGTTTCAGTCTTTTGTGTTGCATTTGTTTAACACTGTAAAGCTGTGTTACTTCGCCTGTCTAAAACACACCATTGGTCTGATAAAGCGCTGAATGGCCAATAGCTAGGCAGGAAAGAGGAATAGGCGGGGCTGCCAGGCAGAGAGAATAAAAGAGAGGGAGGGAGATAGAGGAGGGAAGAAAAGGAGGAGAGGAGGACCCCAGGGGCCAGCCACCCAGCCATCTAAGGAGTAAGAAGTAAAGAAAGACATATAGAATAGAGAAAGGTAAAAGCCCAGAGGCCAAATACAGTTAAAGAGAAACGGGGTAAGTTACGTTAGATGGTTAGAAACAAGACAAGCTTAGGCCGGGCGTTTATAAGTAAGAATAAGTGTCTGTGTATTTATTTGGGAGCTGGGTGGCGGGACCCCAATGAGCAAAGAGTTAAAAAAAAATACAAATCATCTTTTCCTTTGTTTCGTGGAATATTTAAATGAATCCACGAAATAAAAAAGGCCTTGAGAGTATTCTGTAAGCTACTTTGCCAGACAAGAACTACACAGATGAACCAACGGAAAACCAAGTGTGTAAATGTACAACTGTGAGGTACATTGCTAAAGGACTAGGGAAGCCACACAGGTACCTGAGACCAGCCGGAGGAGGTGAGAGTTATGCTGACGCTACCACTTTACAATCAAGTATTCCTGATTTTTTTTTTTTTTTTGGTTTTTCGAGACAGGGTTTCTCTGTGGCTTTGGAGGCTGTCCTGGAACTCGCTCTGTAGACCAGGCTGGCCTCGAACTCACAGAGATCCACCTGCCTCTGCCTCCGGAGTGCTGGGATTAAAGGCGTGCGCCACCAACGCCCGGCTAGTATTCCTGATTTTTAATTCTGCTCCCTCCACTAATTCCTATATGTTTGTTTTTCCATCTGCAACATGAAAACAACTTTCCAAGATTGAGCCAGCTAAATAAAAGCAAGAGGTGTCGAGCAGCTACAAGATGTTGGTCTGAGATGTAAGGCTATCACCACACTTTAGCAAGCCCAGTGGCATGAAATTAGCACAGTGAGAGTGTTGGACAATATACATGGGTTTTACTGGGGATCAGTGTTGTGAACTTAGTTCATGAGAAACTTTGAGAACTAGCCAGAAATCCTGGTCGCATTACTAGTGGTACTGTGGGACATCTCTGGAAGAAGAGGGCAGAGATGGAGTTCCCAAATTTGGCTTGGTTTAAAGAGATAATCCCCACCACCACCCCAATCACATACACCGGTCCTGATAGAAAAGTTCTGAGTTTCTTCTACCAGGCTAGCACAATTCTGATACCACTACTATAAAGCAGCACCTAAAGATTAAGGAAAATATTTCTGGGTTTACTGTGACTTTGTTGCAAAGACTAAAGTGACTATTACAATTTTATCAATGTTAGCAATCTAGTAGACAAAAGAGCTCACACCATGACAAAGGATTTAGTCTATGTGGAGAATGATAGCCTTCCATTAATCAGTATCCTGGTGTAATTTATTAAAGGGGAAAAACATGTTATCTGGGGATGCATCATATAACACTCAACAACTATGCTGAATATTACAGTTCTTAGAAGGAGATGGAGATGTCTCCATGGTACCTATCTTGCACAGGACCCAAGTTCAGCTCCCATCATCCATATCAGGTGGCTCATAACTGCCTGTAACTCTAGGTCGAGGGGTCCAGCATCCTCTCCTAGCCTCCAAGGGCACCCATTCTCGTGTGTACAACCACAAATACACAGATACACACATAATTTAAAAGGAGAATGTTAATAATAAATGAAATTCATATATGACCAAGAATTAAATATAGCTTTTAGCTGGGACAGGTGGCACATACCCATATCCTAGCTTCTTGGAGGCAAGAACATTGACAGTTTGAACCCAGCACTCAGCCTGGATTAATTAAATTAGTGAGACACCACACACACACACAGTGTTTCCTTCTGTGGATTAAAACTACACTTAAAAGCAGCAACATCATGTATTGCAACAAAATGGCAGCAGCATCACCATTATGACAAGAGTACCTTTATCAAGAATTTAATTAAGCCTGGCCTGGTGACACACTTTAATGCCAGAACTCTTGGAGGCAGAAGCAGGCAGATCTCTGTGAGTCTAAAGCCAACCTAGACAACCAGAGGTACATGGTGAGACTCTGTCTCAAACAACAACAAAAAGTACTTGGTAATTATGTAAATAGGTAGGGCTGGAGAAATGGCTCAACGTGGGTGGGGGAATGCGGGATGCTTACTACCAAGCATGGCAACCTAAGCTCTTCCCCTAGAGTCCAACAGTTGTCCTCAGAAATATACACGTTTTGTGGCATACATGTGCCACCCCCACAAATGAATTGATGTAAACTTTAAAATTTAGAGATAAGAGCCGGGCGGTGGTGGCGCACGCCTTTAATCCCAGCACTCCGGAGGCAGAGGCAGGCGGATCTCTGTGAGTTCTAGGCCAGCCTGGTCTACAAGAGCTAGTTCCAGGACAGCCTCCAAAGCCATAGAGAAACCCTGTCTCGAAAAACCAAAAAAAAAATGTAGAGATAAAACAGCTGTTATTTAATAGTTTCCATAGTGACTAAGCTAAACAAATTAAGTAATAAATATTGTAGATACTTTCCCTCCTCTAAGTATTGGCCATTCAGCTTTTTATTAGACCGTTCAGGTGCCTTAGGCAGACACAGTAACACATCTTTACATAGTTAAACAAATATTATGCAACACAAAAAATGTAACACATCTTTACTTAGTTAAATGTAACAACTTACAATTTCTTTTTTTTAGAGTTATTCATTTTTATTTTATGTATATGAGTGTTTGTATACATGTATATTTGTGTACCACATTTGACTGTGGAGATTAGAACAGGGTATCAGATTATCTGGGACTGGAGTTACTGGCATTTGTTATCTGTCATATGGGTACTGGGACCCAAACCTCAGTCCTCTTCAACATAAAGTGCTATGAACCACTCAACCAAATCCCCAGCCCAATTAATTTATTTTATGTGTATATATGTGAGAACATGCACATGCCATGGTTCTCAGTTTCCACATGTATCCCCGGAATTGAACTTAGGTTGTCAGGCTTAGCAGCAAGCTTCCTTACCTGCTGGTGCATCACATTTTCCCTTCAACTGTTTTTCTTAATCGTATTTCTGTAGTGGTATTAGTATTTACTCTGAGGCTGCTGGAAGTCTAGTGTGAGGCAAATATAATGAGTGGTTATGGGATATCCTGAATCTGGGTTTCCTAATATACGTGCTACCTGGGACTCTGGATGTGAAAACTAGAAGATATATATGTAGCCCAGACAAGTTTAGGATTGGGAGTATCTGTATGAACTTATGCATTATTTCACCTTTAAAATATATATTGTCTAGTTCTGTCCCATGGAAAGGGAAAAATACTGATACAATAGTAAGAGCGTTCCTACCACTCCAGTTGCATCACTTATAACCATCAATCCCCCTAAATGAAAGGCAGCCTCTTGGGAACCAACTGTATCAAGTCTAATTACAAAGCACACAGTGATTCTAAAACCAATGGTCTCAGAAAACCACCCCAAACAGGAGGAATAGTGCCGAAGACCACAGCACACACACTCAGCACACACACACACACACACACACACACACACACACACACGCAGCAGCAGCAGCATACACACACAGCAGCACAAACAGCGCACACATACAGCACACATAGCACACACACAACACATAGCAGCACGCACCCAGCATACATACAGCAGTAGCACACACAGCACACACACACACACACAGCAGCAGCATGCACACCCACACCCACACACCACACAGTACACACACAACCACATATTCTTTTCTCCTATAACGAGTCATGACCCGGCACACCAGGAAGGGGAGTCAGGATGACTCCCTTTGCATATCTGTAGGGAAGTGGCGAGAGGCTAGAGCCTATCTAGTTGTCATAATGGTAGATGCTGCCAGAGGAACTGCACTATGGAATTCATATACCAGTGGTGTCAAGATATGCTGGATGCTTGTCACAACTCTTTTTTTAAAATACTAAAGTTTAATTATGTGTACATGTGTACATGTGTGTGGCCGTGTGCATGAAAGTGGTGGTGCCCACAGAGGCAGACGAGGGAATCAATTTTCCTGGAGCTGGGGTTACAGGCAGACATAGGTTACTGCCTGATGTAGGTGCCTGGAAATAAACCCAGGGTCATCCGGGTTCTTCACGGCTGAGCCATCTCTCCACCCCCCACTTTCTTTTTCTTTCTTTTTGTGAGACACTGTCTCACTATGTTGTAGGGTTTGGCTGACCTGGCTGGCCTGGCTGGCCTGGAATTTGCTATGTAGACCAGGCTGGCCTGGTATTCACAGAGCTCTGGCTGTTTCTGCTTCCCACATGCTGAGAGAAAAGGCATGTGCTCACACATCAGCCAGCTCTCAACTTTAACTGCTCTGGAATTACGGGGGGGGGGGGGCATGTTATCATGTGACAGTGTTAGGAGGTCTGAGCTGGGAAACAAATTGTTACATTGTTGTTGTTATTTTATGATTATGAGTGTTTTTGTCTGCATGTGTCCGTGTCTGGATTGAAGTCAGGCCTTCCGCTTCAGCTGCCATCATCAGGAACAACCTCCAGGAATAACCCATGGATAGAAATAAACAGAAAGCACTCAACACGGTGGGACTCTCATTTCTGATATGATTGTCAACATTATTTTACAGATGTGACACTTATCCTTAGCCAGAGAACTCTCGGAAGCCAGCAGATTTTGGAGATTCCGGAATCTGTGTGTTGTAAAGTTGATGTTTGCTATTCTTGTGGTATTATGAAGGAGATCCATAATAGTGCAATGGACATCCAGGTGGTTAACTACAAAGGAAACTGTTAAAATAAAGGATGATGGGGGGCCGGGCGTTGGTGGCGCACACCTTTAATCCTAGCACTTGGGAGGCAGAGGCAGGCGGATCTCTGTGAGTTCGAGGCCAGCCTGGTCTACAAGAGCTAGTTCCAGGACAGCCTCCAAAGCCACAGAGAAACCCTGTCTTGAAAAACCAAAAAAAAAAAAAAAAAAAAAAAAAAAAAGGATGATGGGGGGAGGGAGGGAGGGAGGGCAGGTTTAACAATTACTTCTGGAAAGAACACTGGACATCAGGGACTGTCTGGCAGCAAACTAATAGAGCTTTCTGGATATTCAAAGAAATTATAATAAAAACAGAAAAGGCCTCAATTGTTCAAGCCCCAATTAACTCCAACATCCACTTAATTAATTTCATCCAACACCGTGTACACACACTATACCACACATACTTGACCCCCAAAGACCCAGGAGGCAGGTCTGAGATACAACAGTGTCAAGGTTTGGCCACGCCTTCCCGATTCTACCTTCAGAGATTGCAATTACCTGCAGTTAGTTACAGTCTGAAAATGTTACATGGAAAATTCCAGAAACAAACAATCCCTAAGTTTTAAGCTGAGTACTGTTTTGAGTATTATGATAAATTCCCCAGACATCCTTTTCAGTGCTGCTTGGGAAATGAATCATTGCTTTACTCAGTGAATCGGCAATGTGCATGCTTCCCTTCAGCGGGTCACTTACTAGCTGTCCTGGCTATCAGCTATACTACTGCCGTCCCTGCATTCAAGTAATCTTTATTTTGCTTAATAATGCCCCAGTGTGCAAAGGGCAGTGGTACTGGCAAATCTGATATGCCAAAGAGGGCTTGGTTAGGTGAAAAGGTGAGAGTTCTCAGTAGGAGCAAAAATTAATCGTGTGGAGATTGCTAAACTCTATGGTAAATGAGAAACTCTGGAGCGAGACTGTTGTGACTATTACATTAGTGTGTGAATGCGCACTTACCCGTGCATGCACACATGGAGTCTTCCTGCATCATCTCCACCTTACTTTCACAGTACAGAAGCTTGCTCTTTCAGCTGGACTGGCTGGCCAGCAAGCCCTCAGGACCTACCTGTCATAGACTACCTGTTTATATGGGTGCTAGGAATCCTAACCTCCTTGTACATTAAACTCTTTACACGCTGAGTCATCTGCCCAACCCCTCAACCTGTATTTTTAAAATTACTTTTGGAAGATTATTTTTGTTTTGTGCATGTGTGTTTGCTGGTTCGAGTTTATGTGTACTGCTCTGTGTGGGAGCTCCAGGAGGCCAGAAAACGGTATTAGATCCCCTGGAACTGGAGTTAAGGCAATTGTGAGTAACCATATGAATGCTGGGAATCGAACCCAGGTTCTCCTCAAAAGAAGCAAGTGTTGTTAACCACTGAACCAACTCTCAAGCCCCTCGAGAGGCTTTTTGTTTTGTTTTGTTTAACATCCTGGATTTTGAGCTGATGTAAACGTGTCACATAAAATCACAGAATGCCATTGCTTCGGGCCAAGCTCCCACTCCTGCTCCTAAAGACGAGACTATAATTCAAAGACAGAATGACTCACAGTAACATATATCATCAAGCTATTTATTTCAGCTCAGAGAAATCAAGATTAAAGAGATTTTCAATTAGCATATTGGTGAAGCCCCTTGAACGATTTATACTTTCACAAATAAAAATAAACAAAAACCCCAAAACCTCAAAAACAAAACAAAACAAAAAATGAAACCTAAAGTATCCTAGGACTTTTCCAATTACATTTTTCATCTTGTCTCACAAAGAAAATAACTTTGAAATAAGTCAAACCACTTTTCCTTTCACTTTTGAGACAGGACCTCAGTCTGTGGCACAGACTGATCTAGAATTCACTATTCTAGTCTTGATGGTCTCAACCTTACATGAGTCCCATTGTCTCGGCTGCCTGCGTGTTGGAATTACAGACATTAGCCACTATGCCGGGCTCACTTTTCTTTGTCCCGCTCCTTGAAACATTTACTCTCTAAATAAAAATGCCTGATGAAAAAATAAAAAGTATATCCAACTGAAGATCTTTAAATTGTTGTAGATTTATTTTTTTGGCAACATTGAGTGGGAAGATGAACTCTCTTCCTTGGGGAAGGAAGTTATTCTACTGCAAAAAGGATACTCAGATGGACAGGTTGCAGTAGAGACTGCCAGTCCCCTCCACCTCTCATCCTCTGGGTCCATCTCTCTCTTCCTTTCTTCATTTTTTTCCTCCCCCTCACTCTTGGACTGGGAATTTAGCCTAGGGCCTCATACATGGTAGACAAGTGCTCTACCACTAGGGTATAAGTTGTAGTCCTAGCTTTCTTTTTACTTCCTATTTTCAGACAGGTTCCCACCAAGTTCTCCAGGCAGGCCTTAAGAGGCCTGTGGCAACAGACCTGACCCACGCTTTGGGTGCATAAGTCTCCCTCTCCCCAAAAAAAGCCTTATTGGAAAGTAAGTTTCCAGTCTCAGTGATGCTAGGCATTCTTGCCAAAAGAACATGATTGAATTGGTGTGGATAACTTCTAGTTTGTTTCCCTTGTTCTGTACCATTCCCAATGGATAGGATATGACATTTATAACATGCCAAGGAGGTAAAATGCTTTGAGTATTTGTTGTAGGTAAGTAAGCCTGTAAGAAATTGCAATCCTGTCTCAGTGAGCTCAGGGCTAGCCTGGTCTACAGAGAGAGTTCCTGGACAGCCAGGGGAACACAGAAACCCTGTCTCAAAAAAAGTCAAAAGAAAAAAAAAGGAAGGAAGGAAGGAAAGGAGAAGGAAGAAAGGAAAGAAAAAAAGAAGAGAGAAAGAAAGAAAACACTAGAATTCTCCTGTAAAGTGCAATTTGGCAATATCTGCCAAAAATTGTGTGTACCTTGATTCACATTGGGGAGTGCATTTTACTTGCATATATCTTAAATTATGCATATATAAGGTTATTCATTGCACCATTGGTTGCTCTCTTAAAAGCTACTTATATGTCCTATAAGGACTAAATATAATGTACCATCACTACCTTTAAGAATAATGGTAGCAAATGACTGGACTTAAATAGCTAGATCTCCTGAAAAGTGAAAACACCAAAGACAAAACAACAAGGTGTGTTATGTACTGTGAAAAGAAGAGAATGCAAAGTCTTACACCTATTTGATTGCAGTTTTGGAAAGTTTTGTAAGAATATATGAATAATGAATGCAATCTCATGTAAAAATAAGATGAGCATATAACCTGCCATTCAAATAACGGTTTCTAAAGCGAAGGCAGTATCTCTAATAATTCAGGACAATAGATGAAAAATAACATTGTTCTGACCAATACTTTTAAAAGTTATAGGATGGCCGGGCAGTGGTGGCGCACGCCTTTAATCCCAGCACTCGGGAGGCAGAGGCAGGAGGATCTCTGTGAGTTCGAGGCCGGGCTGGACCTCCGGCACTCCACTTCTGGAGTGCTGGTATTGCAGCCTAGCCCCCCTCCATTTTTTTGGGGGGGACGCGCCTAAAGTAGCCAACTATTATTATTATAAAGCATGCAGTTGAGAGCTTCTCACATGTGGGGAAGTGCAGACATCAGCACCCCTAAATGGTGGAGCCTTATCCTGAGGGAATTATTTTCTTGTTCGCGGTGTATTCCCTCTAGGTAAATTATGAATGTGTGTGTGTGTTTGTGTGTTGGTGGGGTTTTTCTTTGTTTTGCTTTGCTTTCAATGTTGGACTATAGTGAATTGGAAATAAAAACTAAAAAGAGGTCATTCTTTACCATAGGTAGTTTAGAGATGTCTTACGAAATAAGGGGAGAACGATGAGCCACAGACCCGGAACTTAGTGAAAACGCTGTAGTTTTAACACGCCGGGCCCTTCCTGAGGTGGCACAAGGTACACGCCTTCAAGGGCTTCAGCCAATCCCAGGTCGGAGCGTGAGAGCCAGAGTCTCTCGAGAGGCCTGGGCGGGTCTCACACGGGAGGAGAGGAGATTGATGTCACTCAACCCCGAGGGCGGAGCTAATTCCGGCTCTCACACCCGACGCTCTAGCCCGTAAAGGCGCGACTCTATGGCACCTTGGGTTCCCTCTGCCTGCACCCCGGAGGACTGCACTCGTTTCCTTTTCGGCTGCGAGCGGTCCCGCAGCCGTGGCTGAGCTGGAAGAAAGATGGCGGCTGCCGTGCGACAGGATTTGGCCCAGCTCATGAATCTGAGTGGCTCTCATAAAGATCTGGCGGGCAAGTGAGTATTTCCTAGGAGTCCCGAGGTGGGAGGGGAGGCGCAGATTTACCTAGAGGCTCTCGGGTGCGGGGCCGAGGTGGTAGGCCCGAGGGCTCAGGGGGGCGGGCCTGCTTGAGGCTGTGGCGGTAAACGCTGGGAGCCGCAGAAGACTCTCAGGGACCGTGTGCCGGGGTCCGGACCGCCCCGAGACCCGGGCTGCCCGCCAGCGTCTGAAGTCCTTGGTAACGTCCTCCACGGGTTCCTTTGGGGAAGCGTGGCTCCAAAGATGACGGCTCCCTCGGCGGTGGCCGCCTGCGTTAGCGGCTCTGGAGAGCCCGGCACACCGAGTTTGACTTGTGTTTGCTGCCGCCCCCGCCCTCGCCTTGGTGGACATACATTTATATTCTGGGCTTTGATGCAGAGTTTTGTTTGTTTTTTAAGAGAAGGCTTTCCAGGATGACAGGGGCCGAGGCGGTATGGCCGCTGTCTTGTCGCCCAGAACTTCTCAAGTTAACAGCGTGTGTGAGTCCTTCTGTTCTGGGTACTTTCTCTCCCTCAGTCTGTCACCAGCGCTGTAGAAGAGAACACAGGCAGAACGCCCTCGACCTAGGATGTCTAGAACACTGATGCTTCCATAGGCTGCTTAGGAATTTTGTAGAAACCTTAGAATGCTTAGGTCCACTACAAGTTACAGTTTGAGACGTGTCAGTTCCCCCCAAGTCGGTTTACATACATACATATATACATATATATATGTATATAAACCAACTTTCATTTTAATGTGAAAATATTCTGCAGGATTCTTTTTTTAAATTTATTTTATGTGCACCTGTGTGAAGGTGTTAGATCCCCTGGAACTGGAGTTACAGACAGTTGTGAACTGCCATGTGGGTGCTGGGAATCGAACCAAGGTCATCTGGAAGAGCACCAGTGCTCTTAACCGCTGAGCTGTCTCTCCAGCCCCGCTGCTGGACAGTTTTGGTCATTCTCTTTTTGTAGATTTCACAGCTTTGCTATTTGCTGAAAGTCTTTGGTTTGTTTTCTGAGACAGGGTTTCTCTGTGTAGCCCTGGCTGTCCTGGAACTCACTCTGTAGACCAGGCTGGCTTCAAACTCAGAGATCCACCTGCCTCTGTTTCCCGAGTCCTGGGATTAAGTGTGCACCCCCTGGCCCAGCTCTTTCTGCTGAAAGTAGTCCTCGGATTAATGTTTACATGCTGGCAGCTGAGAGCACGTTGATCTAATTGTGGAACACTCTTGCTCAAGCCTGCACGTTGAAGTGGTGTAGATGTTGTCCGGCAGCTGTGCTGCTTTTTCACCGGTAAATTTAGTTTAACTGCTTTATGCTTCATTTTTCTGCTTGAAAAAAAAAACGGTAGTATAATCGTGAGACTTAGTCTTATCTGATTTCAAAATGAATGTGTGTCTATATACTTATCACACTTAAATACCTGAGTTCAGTTGCTGGTATATAGAAAACTCGATAGAATTGTTATTGTTAAGCAGTCGGTAAATACATACCAACTTTTTCCAGGATTTGGAAGTAGTTGACCGAGACTTCATTGCTTAGTCTTTTTTGCATGTATTAATACTTTTTGTCCATTTGGATGGAAGTAAAACTGGCGTATGTATTCTCTTGTATTTCAGAAAATGTAGGTTGTCAGATAGCTCTTTGAACTGGAAAGCATTTTGGAACTTCGGCTTACTCCCCTTACCTCTTTAGATCTGAGTTGGAGATGAACAGTAGTATGTCTCCAATGGCTTGTTTCTTTGTCTGTTGCTGCTTAATAAATGCACAGTTTAGTGGTGTAAGCATACCTACCCCCTCAAGATTCTGTGTGTCACCCGGACTGTCTTCCTGGTCTTGCCTGGTTCAATTATGCAGATTAATTTGCCTGGCAGTTCAGTTACGGCTGGGCTCATGTCGGTGTCTGGGTGTTGGCTGGGTCTTTTATTCTAGTTTCATAGTTTAGCTTTGGCTTTCTTCTGGGCTTCTCCATTACAGTGTTCTACCTGGGTGAGAATGAAAGCTGGAAGGCTTAAGGTTAGCCTGAGCAGTCTCCCATCGACTCTGTAACACCAGTGAAAGCAAGTGATTCAGGGGGAAAGGACATGGAATGTACCACTAACTCTTTAGTAGCAAAGTGATGTTGCAAAGGAGTCCTTGGAAACTGTTCCTGTGGCAGTTTACCATGTGAGTTTATTATTCAGAGCAAATGAAATGATTGGCTTGATAAATGGTAGCCCATGCAGTACTAGCTAGCTCCTCCCTCAATATCGCTTTTTTTCTTGTCTTAGGATTTAGTTGATTATTTTTATGTATGTGTAAGTGAATGTGGGTACCATCTGTATGCAGGTGCCCATGGGTGCCAAAAGCAGAAGTCACCCTGAACTGGGTGCTGGGAATTGGATTCAGGTCTCTGGAAGAGCAGCATCCTTGACCACTGAACCATCTCTCCAGCCCTCCCTTGGTGCTGCTTTCTGGCCTTGCCTCTGGGTGTTTGCCTAGTACTATCTGGGTAAGATTGTTAGAATGTTTACCCCTGTAACAAAACAGTTCTGCCAGCCACATAACTTTATGAAGCACTATGCCATCTGTTCATTTAAGGTTTTTATATTGGGAACTGAGAAACAAAAGATTTCTAATGCTGAAGTCCTCTGTTCCCATACAGTGTATTGTTCAAGAAATGTTGGTTAAATCAGTAAATAGCCAGAGGAGGGTGTAACTTCTATTTGAACCCATGTTTGTCTGAAAAGATCACTTTTAACCAACCAGACTATATTGCTTTTCTTGTTAAAGACTCAATTAGAAGTGCTTTCTGAACTGGGCATGGTGGTGCACGCCTTTAATCCCAGCACTCGGGTGGAGAGGCAGGCGGATCTCTATGAGTTCGAGGCCAGCCTGGTCTACAGAGCGAGTTCCAGGACAGCCTCCAAAACAATACAGAGAAACCCTGTCTCGAAAAACCAAAAAAAAAAAAAGTACTTTCTAAGCTGGGTGTTGATGGCGTACACCTTTAATCACAGCAGAGGCAACTGGATCTCTGTGAGTTCAAGACCAGCCTGGTCTATAAGAGCTAGTTCCAGGACAGCCTCCAAAGCCACAGAGAAACCCTGCCTCAAACATATCCTACCCCCACAAAAAAAAGAAGTGCTTTCTGATAATTGGATTAACAGCTATCAAATTTTAGTATAAGAAATCAGCCATATAAAAGACATTTTTGTTTTTACAGACATAGGCTGCTTTTTCTTTTCATATAATGTGCATATTTATTACCTAGTACAAAGCTTTGGAAGAGGAGACTAGAGCATGACTCAGCTGTTAAGAGCAAAGGACCTGGGTTCAGTTCCCAGCATCACAGGGTGACTCACAACTGTTTATAACTCCAGTTCCAGGGTACACTTTTCTGACTTCTAAGGGCACCAGATACACATGTGGTGCACAGACATACATGCAGGCAAAACACGTACACAAAAGAAAAGCTTAGAAGCCAGGAGCAGTGGAGCACGCCTTCGATTTCAGCACTTGGGGGTTGGAGCAGGCCAATCTCTGAGTTCTGGGACAGCCAGGGCTACGTAAAAAGATCCTATCTCAAAACCCCAAAGTCAAGAATCTTTATAAGACAGGGACTGGAGAGGGAATATGTGGAGGTAACTGTTGTGATAGCCTGTCTTGACTCCATTGGCTAACCTGCTTGCTCTACAACATTCGACTAAGATGTGGCTTCCGGGAAGCTTGCTCACATTCTCACCTGGTTAGACCTGGTTAATTGTCTGCCTGTGCCTGGAAATAGCTTACTTTTATTTGGACATGGATTAGATTGTTTGACTACTCATTTGTCCACTTCCCTGACCAGAAAATATACTTTTTACTTTTTCAAAGTAAACAGCTTTATTTAGAAAAAGTGAGAAAGAACTTCTTAGACTGGGAGGACTGCAAGCGGACGAATACTCACACACACAAAAAGAACTTTGAAGGCACCTAGTAGTCAAGGCAGTATATAGTCCATGTTTATGAACGCCTCACTCTAAATATAGTCACCTAGTGACTTAGTCATTTGCATATGCAGGCCAGGTGCACCCCATCTACAGTGAGCTGCAGGCCAGGTGCACCCCATCTACCTACAGTGAGCTGCAGGCCAGGGGCACCTACCCCATCTACCTACAGTGAGCTGCAGGCCAGGGGCACCTACCCCATCTACCTACAGTGAGCTGCAGGCCAGGGGCACCCCATCTACCTACAGTGAGCTGCAGGCCAGGTGCACCCCATCTGCCTACAGTGAGCTGCAGGCCAGGTGCACTGCTTTCCTTTTGTGAGTTGGTTGGCTAATATGTGACAACAGGGTTCTGAAGATAATGACACATTCAAAGCCTCTTAAGGTCCAGGCTCAACTGGCATTTCATTTCTGCTACATTCTGTTGGTCAACAAGTTTAGAATGGGGTGAGGAATTTTTTTTTAATGTGAAGAGCTACAAAGTCAAATTGAAAAGGGGCATAGATACAGGGAGTGAAAGAATTGTGGCCGCTTTTTGAAGGCAGTCAAAGTTACTTGGCTGAGCTAACCAGTGGGTTAGATGCTTTGAACAGTTCTGGAAGTGTTTGTTGGAAAATCTGTTTGCCTGTTTGCCTCTCTCTCTTTTTTGACGGCATCTCACTCTGTAGCTCAGACTGGCTTTGAATTCACTAATCTTCCTGCCTATTGTGATTATAGGCATGAACTACCATTTCTGGCCTAAGTAACTCCTCTTCATTACCTCTTTTCTGTCTTATCTCCCCTAGACGCCAGTGAAACCTCTGTTCAGAACAACATCCTGGAGCTTTGTATCTTCTCTCTTGTGTATGTCTTTATTTCTATGCTTCGTTCTAGATAGGTTCTTTAACCTGCTTTCTGTTTTAGCCGTTTTTCAGCTGTCGCATTTGGTGTTGGGTATTTAAGCTGGTTATAATGTTTTTCAGTTGTCATTGCTGATGCTTTGTTTTCCAGTGACACGACACCAGTTTCTACTTTCTTGTTGAACTTCAAAGCTTGCCTTTCCTCCCTGGGTGTAATTATATTACAATTTTTCTGGCTTCAGAATAATTCCTAGTTGTTGCAGTTGATTGTTGCTTTTGCTGATGCTAGCTAATACTGTCGTGTGCCTTACTAATCTTTGTTTTTTGGCAAATTATTTTCTGTTTTTAGAGACGGTTTGGAGCCAGGACCCTGTGTGTCAGAGAATGTTTATTCCCTCTGTCAGCACCTGCTAACAGTCTAAGACAAAAAGACTTCAGATTTTTTTTTTCCTGGATAATCCTTGGTACTGAATTTGTAACCTTATTTCAAGGTGCTTGTGTTTCTCTCCTGGTTTGGCAGACAAAGAGCTTGAATCGCATCCCTCCAGCTCTGTTAGTCTCTCAGAAACAGCAGCTTGCTTCCCATTCTTTGCAGCAGATTTACAGAGAGCTCCAAAGTAGAGCCCTCCCTTTTCTCTGTACTAGAAGTGTCTTTCAAACCACCGCAGAGGGTTTAGGAGTCTTTCTGTTTGTGTTTTTGTGTATTTTGAAATGGTTGCTTATTTTATTGTATGTGTATTAATGTTGGCTTGCATGTGTGTGTGTACCTTGTGCACTCGGAGGCCCAGGTTCATTTCCTAGCACCTGTGGCTAACAACCATCTGAAATTCCAGTTCCAGATCAGATGACCTCTTGTGGCCTCCATGGGTACTGCATACTCTTTGTTCACAGACATCTGTGTAGGCAAAACACCTACACACAAAGTAAAAGTAAATGTCTCAATTTTTGTTGTGGTTGGTTGATTGGTTTTTTTGAGACAGGGTTTCACTGTGTAGCCCTGGCTGTCCTGGGAACTTACTCTGTAGACCATGCTGGCCTTGAAGTCATGTATATCCACCTGGCTTTGCCTCCCAAGTGCTGGGACTAAAGGTGTAGGCCACCACGCATGGTATAAAATTTTTTTTAACTTTAGGCTAGGCATTAAATTTATCTAAGTACTGACCTTTGAATATTAGTTTGTATAAAATACTCTAGACATATATAAATATGATTTAGCTGTAATCTTGATTTAATAGAATATAATCGAATTTGAAAATTATTAATATTCAGTTAAAAATAAATGATAAATCATAAAGCATAACCTATCTGAAAATGTGGTCAGATCAATAAATATGTAAATATAAGTATAAGAACATTCTAACTTGTATGTATATGAATTTGTGTGTGTGCATACTATAAATGATGTGTATACATGAATTTGTGTGTGTGTGCATACTTTAAGTGAGCATATATATGAATGTGTGTGCATACTATAAGTGAGGTATATACATGAATTGTGTGTGTGCACACACATACTATAAGTCTATGTACATGAATTTGTGTGTATACATACTATAAGTAGGTATATGTATGAATGTTCGTATGTGTGCATACTATAAGTGAGGTATGTACATGAATGTGTGTGTGTGTGTGCATACTTTTTGTTTAGATTTTGTCTTTTCAAGACGGGTTCTTTGTGTAGCCTTGGCTATACTGGAACTCACTCTGTAGATCAGGCTGCCCTCTAACTCACAGAGATGTGCCTGCCTCTGCCTCCCTGAGTATTCAGATTAAAAGTGTGCACCACCACTGCCTGACTGTGTGTGGTTACTATAAGTGAGGTATGTACATGAATGTGTGTGTGCACACTGTTAAGAGTGAGAAGGCTAGAATGAGACACTTTGTAGGAAGTAATTTTCTAACACAGTCCTGTCCCTTAGGACTCAGACCTAGTAGTGTCTCTTGTAGAGACAAGGCTTACTGTTTCCTTTCCTTCTTATACCTGCCAGCACACCTGCTTCCATTATGGCTTTGCCACATTCCATAACCAGGGCTGGGGATTTTGGATGAGCTGGGAATGAAGCTGGATGTAGCTTTGAAAGTGGGCCCTACAAAATAGGTCACCAATCTGAATTGGTTGGGGTCTTATTTGTGCAAGTTTTTCTTCCAGGCTTCCTTCTGAACCACTTTCTGAAGAACTGAAACATTGCTAGGTTTGTAATTGCATTTAACTAGCCAGGTGTGATGGCTCATGCCTGTAGTTCAAACACTGGGGAAACTGAGACAGGAGGATTTCTCTGAGGTTAATCAGGGTGACGCTGAGTTCCTAGCCAGCTTGGACTACAAAGGGAGATCCTGTTCAGAAAACAAAAATAAATAAAATGTTTTTAACTAAAGTTTTTTTAAACATACGGTGCTGGGCGATGGTGGTGCACACTTAACCTCAGTACTGAGGAGACAGGCAATGGAGGCCTGGGTTTGATCCCCAGAGCCCATGTGAAGGTGAAGGAGAAAACCAGCTCAACAAAGTGGTCCTCTGACTTCTACATGTGCACCGTGTGGGGTGTTTTGCTTGCTTGCATGTCTATTTGTGCATGTGCCTAGTGTTCACAGAGGCTAGGAAAGGGTGTCAGATTCCTGGAACTAAAGTTATAGATGGTTGTGAGCCACCTTGTGGGTTTTGGGAATTGAACCTTGGTCCACTGGAACAGTAGCCAATGTTCTTAACTGCTGAGCCATCTCTATGGACCCAATAATAAATGGTTTGGCGTTTTTGTTTATTTCTGAGACAGGGTTTCTCTGTGTTGCCCTGGAGACCAGACTGGCCTTGAACTCAACTGCCTCTGCCTCCCAAGTGCTGGGATTAAAGGCGTTGCTCACCACAGCCTGGCAGTAAGTGTTTTGAAAAAGACAAAAGAGAAGGCTGGAGAGATGGATTAGTGGTTAGAGTGCTGGTCACTTACTCCTCTAGAGAACTGGGGTGGATATCCCAGCACCAACTGTGGGTGACTCACAACTACTTGTAACTCCAGCTCCAGGGATCTGATGTCCTTTCCTGCCCTCCGTGGGCACCCAAATTCATGTGATAGATGCTCTAACCAACAGATAGGCAAGCTTAAAAAAATAAATCTTAAAAATTAATAAAAGGACAAACAATAAAAAAATAAAATTTAGCCCTCTTATACTGACTCAGTTTAAGAAGTAAAATGTTTTGTGCCTTATCCTTCAAGACATTGTATATTTCAGTGAATGAAGGAAGCTCCCTGTCCTCCTGGAACTTATGCTTTAGGAAGGAACTTACTGGTAATTGCCTGGTAATTGTCTTGAACCCCCCGCCCTCCCAAATTGTTAAGATCACATTTATTTGTTTGTTTGTTTGGTTTATTTATTTATTTATGCGTGATCTGAGAACAAATTCTGGAAAATCAGTTCCAGAGATAGAACGCAGATATCAGAACTGGCGGAAAATAACTTTATCTGTTGAGCTATTTCACCAATCCTGAGGCTTAGTGTTTTTGTGATTGGTTGGAAACTAAAAAATACAGGTTTTTTTTTCCAATGTGCTGTAAAGAAAATGGCTAACGAGAGCCTAATAGAAGAAAGTAGGGCAAATTAACAGACTGAGTACGTGTCAAAATTAGTGTAGAAATGAATAAACAGGCCAGGGCATGGTGGCACACCCAGCTTCCTAGCATTTGGGAAGCAGAAATGGGAGGATCAAGGATTCCAAGCTAGCTGAGCTACATAGAGAATTCGAGGCCAGCTTGAACCTATATCACTGTGAAACTCTGATCCCGAAAACCAGAAGCAGATATACAATAAGGAATAAATAAACTTAGGGATTTATTTATTAGACAATACATATCTCAGTTTCATTTCGGTTGCTGCTGTAAAATACTCTGAAAGCAACTTAGGAGAAAGGGCTTATTTCAGCTCTCAGTTCCAGGTGACTGTCCATCCCTGCTGGGAAGTGAAGGCAGCAGGAGCTTGAAGCTGCTGCCACATCACCGTCAAGAGCAGAGAGAATGAGTGCATGGCGAATGTGCTCAGCTTGCTTTCTCAGTCCTCGTACTTCAGGACTCCTGCTTAGGGAATAGTGCTGCAACAGTGGGCAGGTCTTGAGATAGTCAAGATCCCCAGCAGGAGCGTCCAGAGGCCACTCCTCCTTGAGAGTCTTCCTCAGTAATCATTTCAAGTTGACACTTAGAGCTAAACACTCATTGTTTGTATTTGATGCTGTTTTAGATATCGTCAGATTCTGGAAAAAGCCATCCAGTTATCTGGGACAGAACAACTAGAAGCTCTGAAAGCTTTTGTGGAAGCGAGTGAGTAGAATGGAAGTGTCCTGCTTGCCTTGTGTTGCTGAGAGGTCCTCACAGCTCATCAGCTGTTACAACCGTCATGTTAAATGTGCTTTCAGACCGTTTTATTCCAGACTTCTAACACTTACAGTTGGGTTAGTTTCCAGCTGAATTGTCGTAAGAGGAAAAGTGTAAAAATTTCCCCAGTTTTTTCCATTTCTTAGAAAATTTACTGTATTTTTCCTGCCTTGTTGTAGTAGATATGCAGTCAGTAAAATACAGCATGAAGAAACTAATTATGTAGCATGAGATGATAAATCTCTGAGTAATACATTGAAAGTTGCTCATGTGGAATGTTAAAATGATAATTTTAAGAAAAATTTTGATTGCTTAATGGAAACTTACAATTATTCATGTTTCATATTTCTCATCTTATTTTTTAACAAGTGGTGAATGAGAATGTCAGTCTTGTGATCTCCCGGCAACTGCTGACAGATTTCTGCACACACCTCCCTAACCTGCCGGACAGCACAGCCAAGGAGATCTATCATTTCACCTTGGAGAAGGTCCAGCCCCGTGTCATTTCTTTTGAGGAACAGGTAAAAGCCTAGAGTTGTGGATTTTGTTGTTGTTGTTGTTTTGTTTTAACGAATCAGGAGACTTTCCAGTAACTTCTTTCTTTCTTTCTTGTTTTGAAAAAAAAAGCTTTCATACAATATATTTTGACTGTTTTCTTTTCCCCCAATTGCTCCCCACCTCCCTACCAGCTCAACTTTGTATTCTTTTTTCTCTTAAAACAAAGCAAAACAAAACATAAAAACCTCCAAGAAACCAAATCAAGAAACCAACAAACAAAAACCCAACAAAGCCACAGGAAAAAAAATCAAAACAAACAAGCAAAAGACCCATAAGACAAAAAAAACCATGCCGGGTGCTGGAGAGATGGCTCAGCGGTTAACAGCTAACTGCTCTCTTCCAGAGGACTTGGGTTCAATTCCCAGAACCCACATGGTAGCTCACAATTGCCTGTAACTCCAGGATCTAGTACTCTCACATATACAGACATTCAAGCAAAACACCAATGCACATAAAATAAAAATAAATAAAATGCCCAAACAAAGCAAAATGAAACTGAAAGTCCACAGAAATACCATCAGGTGTGGGGTCTGATAGATAGACCCAGAGAGACTGATTTCCCTTTGCCACAGGGTATGGGTTGTAAACGGCTTCTTGGTTAGATATATGACCATATGTCTCCTCCCACCTCTCAGAGCTAGAGCCCTGTCTGACTTGAGACTCTGTGGGCCCTGTGCCACCTGCCTCAATCTCTGTGATATGTTTCGCAGACATACTGTGTTAGAACAGTAGATTTTGATCTGAAGATAGGATTATTTTTATGATCTGATATTATTAACTGTGTGTAACCTTTAGTCTTTCTGTCCGCTGCCTGGTTCCTGTTGCTGCTTTCAGCCCCCAAATAACACACAAGACACTGTATTAATTATGAAGCTGTTGGCTGTTTGCTTGGTTTCTTATTGGCTAGCTCTGACTTGATTATTAACCCATTACTAATATATATATTTTTATAAGGACTTATCTTTCCAAGGACGCAGCCTCATGTATCCTCTCCCCGTGATCACATGGTGACGTCTCTTCACTACATTTCCCAGAATCCTCCTAGACTCCTAGTCCCACCTGTCTTGCTTCCCTATTGGCCAACAGTGCTTTATCCAAACCAATCATGCATATTTACAGAATGACATCTCCCAACAACTACATATAGGAGATAATTGCTCAGTTTCATAGTATAAAACTGTGTCAAACAGCATTTATAATGTAAAATCAAATAAGTATTAGGATATTGCAGCTCCAACTGGAGCATTAGTAAGATTTTTATAGAATTTTCTTTGTTATTATATGATATGTAGGTATGTAAATATGTGTCACCATGCACAGGTAGAGGTCATAAGTCAGTTCTGTGGAATTAGTGCTGTTCTCTGGCCTGCGTGTGGATTCTGGGAATCAAACTTGAATTGTAGGGTTTGGTTGCATTGTACCTTTACAATCTCAATAGTCGTAGTAAGATTATTTTTAAGTTAAGATTAAATCAGACATCATGTATATAGCAGCGCAAAAACAAAATTTAATACTGAAAACAAAATGTTGCCAAAATATACATTGTAGAAATGAGTTGTTTCAGTTCACTGTTTTGATATCCGTGAATGCAAACTTGATAGAAAAAAAACTGGATGATCCATATAAACCTGTGAATTACTTATCACTGTAATATCTTGGATGAGAGCACTGTTACAGTCTGTGTCTGTCATTCTAGGTTGCTTCCATAAGACAGCATCTTGCATCTATTTATGAGAAAGAAGAAGACTGGAGAAATGCAGCCCAAGTGTTGGTGGGGATTCCTCTGGAAACAGGACAAAAGTATAGTAAATAGTGGATTTGGGTGGACATGTCTAAGTGCTCACTAACACTCTTCCTTACTCCTAACGTAGGCAATACAAATATGTATAGTGTGTGGATGGTAGTAAGTGCTTCTCAGAGGGTGACCATGAGCTAGCTGACTGAGGGCAGAGGATGACAAGTCACTCAAAGGTCTTAAGATGCCAGCATATTTATAATGTTTTCTTAAGAATAAGGATACCAGTATGGGTAGTGTGAACACAGAGAAAGACGAGAATGAAATCAGTCCTGGGGATCAGATCCGATGGGTCCTTGAAGCCCTTGTAAGGACTTTGATTCAAAGAAAAAAGAGAGTGCCACACGTGGCGGGGCACACCTTTAATGCCAGCGCTCAGAGGCAGATCTCTGTGACTCGAGGTCAGCCTGCTTTACTCAGTAACAGGCTGGCCAGGGCTTCATAGTACCCCATCCCTCCACAACAAAACAACAGGGGAAAATGAGAGTGAGCCATTAGGTGATTTTGAGCCAAAAAGTGACATAGTATGATATGTATTTTAAAGAATCACTGACTACTGGGTGGAGAACAAGCTGTTGGCAGCAGTAGTAGAAGTAACGGTATTAATTAAGAAGCTTGTGCATGACCATAGCTAAGGAGGGGGGTTCTAAGAAATGTATCCTGTAGATTTCCTGTGGCTTTGCTTTATTTCCAATGAGGCGTATACAAAGCCATCAAGTCCTGGCTTTTTGGCCTGAGCAACTGGAAACATGGAGTTGTCATGCATGCCCTGTAGCATGTAGATTTGAAGGGGAGCTCAAGTGTTTATTCTGCATTGTGATAACCAAGTGAAGATCCCTAGTAGTGAGTAGAGGCAAAGGATTTTAGTCTGGAGGTGGTGGAGCATGCTTGGTTACAAGTAGACATTTGGGAGCTGTTGCCTACTAGACTGGACTGACACCTTTCCAAGGGAGGGAAAGGATGTAGTTAGAGAAGACGAGTGTCCTGGGCAAGAAGGTTAGTGGCACCTGGCTCTTCTTCCTCGGGGCAGCAGCGCTGCTGTGCCTTGTTGAAACAAGCAGAAATGCCAGATGTTCCCTGGGGGACACACTGGTCCCAGGGATGTGAGGGACGAGAGAACAAAAGGCTGTGTGTACTAGGGCTGGGGTGGACTTTGTGCAAGTAGCCATCAGCTGCAGTCACAGGGGAGGGAGCTGTGAGAGTGAAGAGATAGAGTAATGTAACTCTGGGTAAATGGTAACTTGTTTCCTTAAAACATTGTTCATTTTGACTTTTAAAGTAATGCATAGATTGCCTGATAGAAAATTGAAAAATTGAGGAAGTTTAATGTGATATGACAGTGGGAAAACATTAACTATTGATAATAAACAAGCTAAACAAACAATTCCAGTTCATAGACATCCTTCCCATGATCTGTCCCTCCGCCACAAAAATCAAAACAATTAATTTTAGAGTGAGAGCCAAGGGAAATCTAAGGTTTGTTTTTTTCTTGTCACAAGGCATTCCTTCTTTGGTTGGCAAATAGCAAAGAATACTTTTCTATGAAGATTAATCTTGAGTTATGAGTTTTGAGTTTTGTGAGGTATCCAGGTCTTCATTCCTGGAATAAAGCTTTAACCAATGAAGGAAGGAAGGAAGAAACTGAAAGTGTCTTCTCACCATTACCGTGATTGATATCACACTTAGTGTATGTATAAAAGTGCATTTTACTTGGGTAACACAGATACATTTTAATGATGTTTGATACACACTTGTGTTCACAGTTTATATTTTTGACATAGGTTCTTGCTATAAAGCCCTGGCTTGGTCTGCAGACCAGGCTGGCCTCAAACTCACAGAGATCTGCCTGCCTCTGTCTCCAGAGTGCTGGGATGAGAGGTGTGCCACCATAACCCAGCCGTAGCCCGCTTTTTCACTAAAATAAAAAGGTGTCTATAAGCTCTTATTAATGATAATAGTTACATACTCTTCTACCTTTTTACACACCACAGCTTCATTGCTATAAATACTATACAGTGATTTCCATTTTTTCCCTAACATAAATAATTATGAATAACTCTACAAGTTAATTTCCTTGTAATAAATACATGGGCCCATGCCTTACTGTCTTTTTAGGATTTGGTATCTGGAAGTAAAGTATGGTAGATGAAAGGCACGCAAATTTAAAGAATTCGAAGGATAATTGAGGAATTAATTGCTGGATTGTTCTCCAGGCAGGCTGAGCCTGGATATAGTTCCACTAGTAATATCTGATGAACCTGAAGCTTGGCACTTTTGTCTTTGTAATCTTTGTTTTATGATACTGAGGATTAGAACCAGCTATATTATGACCAGTGATGATAAAAATTTAAAAAGATCATGGAATCATAGTTTTTCAATAACATAATGTAATAAGAATTTTATGTTTGTTTCTTGTTGTTTTTATTTGTCCTAGACAGTACAATGTAGATTATAAGCTGGAGACTTACCTGAAGATTGCTAGGCTGTATCTGGAGGATGATGACCCTGTCCAGGCTGAGGCTTATATAAACCGGGCATCCCTGCTTCAGAATGAGTCCACGAATGAACAGTTACAAATACATTACAAGGTAACAAATAACTAATTGGGAATTAATTTTGTATTGACGGGTTATATACCAAGATGTTTGAGAATATCTGATGGATGTTTATATATTTTGGAAATCCTTTTTGTGTCTTTTCTCTGTGTACTAGCTGGTTTTGTGTCAATTTGACACAAGCTAGAGTCATTAGAGAGGAAGGGGCCTCAGCTGAGGAAATGCCTCCTTGAGATCCAACTGTAGGACGCTTTCTCAATTAGTGATCAGTGAAGGAAGACCCAGCCCATGGTGGTGGTGGTGGTGGTGGGGCATCTCTGGGCTGTGGTCCGGGTTCTGTAAGAACCCTCCATGGCCTCTGCATCATCTCCTGTGTGCAGGTTCCTGCCCTGCTTGAGTTCCCGTACTGACTTCCTACAGTGATGAACACTGCTGAGAAAATATTAGCCAAATAAACCCTTTCCTCCTCAACTTGCTTTTTGGTCATGGAGTTTTGTCATGGCAGTAGAAATTCTAACTGAAATTTTGTCTTTCTGGTTTCCCCTAATTGGAGTGTTTTCCCTCTGCAGGTATGCTATGCACGTGTCCTTGATTACAGAAGAAAATTTATTGAAGCTGCCCAAAGGTACAATGAGCTCTCTTACAAAACCATAGTGCATGAAAGTGAAAGACTGGAGGCCTTGAAACATGCTTTGCACTGCACCATCTTAGCATCAGCAGGTAAGCTGAGATTCGTGCTTACATGGAAGGGTTGTCCCTGCTCAGTAGTGTTAGGAGGTAACTGTGGAGGAGTCTGCGGTGTCTTTGTACAAATAAGGTGAGTTTAAGCATGGAAGCAAAAATGGGAGTAAGATGATTTACCTTAGACAGTTTAAGGTGAATGTAATCAGCGTGTTAACCACATGTTAAGAATAGTTAAGAGCCTTTATTCCCAGCACTTGGGAGGCAGGGGCAGGCAGATCTCTGTGAGTTCCAGGCCAGCCTGGTCTACAGAGTGAGTTCCAGGACAGGCTCGAAAACTACACAGAGAAATCGTGTCTCAAAAATTGAGAGAGAGAGAGAGAGAGAGAGAGAACGAGAATGAGAGAGAGAGAGAGAGAGAGAGAGAGAGAGAGAGAGAGAGAGAGAGAGAGAGAGAGATTGATTGATTGGTTAGTTAAGAGGTAGCAAAGCTTTTTTCTAAAATTTCACTGAAGAAAAAACTGGTTCCTAAGTTAATAAGAAGCACAGAGGAAGAAACAAAGATTAAAACCTAGAGACTGGGTGAGTAAGGTGACTCCTCCAGTAGAGGAGTTGTTGCCCAGTGTGATGATCATGTAATTGTAAGTTGTCCAGTTGCTGTCTCCAGTTGAGAGTGATGTTGTAGTAGTCTGCCTGTTCATAGCTAAGCTTCTACTGTGAGCAGGTGTCCTTTTGTGTGCTACTGGGGCTTCACTTTCTATAGTTTTATGCCCATTGTTGATGATGTTGTTATTTAAAATGGTCCCCTGACATGCTGCTGGATGTCCTCTGGTGAGTGCGTGTGTCTGTGTGTGTGTGTGTGTGTGTGTGTGTGTGTGTGTGTGTGTGTGTGTGTGTCTGTGTGTCTGTGTGTCTGTCTGTGTGTGTCAGTGTGTGTGTGTGTGTGTCTGTCTGTCTGTGTATGTGTCAGTGTGTGTGTGTGTGTGTGTGTGTGTGTAGGTGTTAGTGGATATTAGAGCTGGACAAGATCTTTCTGTGTAGTCTTGGCTGACCAGTGGCCACTGGCCTCAAACTTCTGGATGTCCTCTTACCTCAGCCTCCCATGTACTGGGATTACTGGCATGCACTACCATGCCCTCTAATGTTCATAAGGATAGACAGTCTGATATGGAGTTTTTGTGTGACAAAATAGTGTCATGTAAACCTTATTTCGGCAGAATTACAGTGTCAGCTGTGAGCTCAAGACTAATGAATAACAATATATATTAAGATTCTAAACAGACATGAAACAAAGTTGCAGATTGATTAAGGTTGACAAAACATTGTCTAGGGGCTCAGAAGAACCCAGTTCTGTATCTACCATAGAAGCAGCAGCTGAACATTAAGTGGTGCAATGACTTCCTAGAGCATTCTATATGTTATACTACATATATATTAGTGGGGATTGTATTTTAGTAGGCAAAAATGGGATCATGGAATGTAATTGTTTTTGTCATTGAAGAAACAGAACACTTGACACTCCTGTGTTTCCCCTAGGACAGCAGCGGTCTCGGATGCTTGCTACGCTTTTTAAGGATGAACGGTGCCAGCAACTTGCTGCATATGGGATCCTAGAGAAAATGTACCTAGATAGGATCATCCGAGGGGACCAGCTTCAAGAGTTTGCTGCAATGCTCATGCCTCACCAAAAAGCAACTACAGCCGATGGTAATGATATGTCTTAACTGTATGTGGTGGCGAATGTTTAGGTACAGACTAATAGAGAGTACGTTAGATTAGTATGTTCAAGTAATACTTCCTGATTAATAGAGGACTATTGACAAATGATGAATGTTAAGCACAGACATAGGTTTGTGGCATATTCTAAAATCGTCCCTATTAGAAAGCATTTTGTGAAATAACACTTTCTTTTCATCCTTTTTGTTTGTTTTGAAACTTGTGAAAACTGAAAAATTACAGAGAATATCTATGGCACCTGGAGTTTTAAAAAGCTTAAGCCACAGCTGGGCGGTGGTGGCGCACGCCTTTAATCCCAGCACTTGGGAGGCAGAGGCAGGCGGATCTCTGTGAGTTCAAGGCCAGGCTGGACCAACAGCCTCCAAAACAATACAGAGAAACCCTGTCTCATAAAACCAAAAAAAAAAAAAAAAAAAAGCTTAAGCCACTGGTAAATAGCATTAAATAACAGATTATGATAGAGCATAATTATCCATTCTTGATTAAGAGCTAAATCTAGTTTAGTCGCTTGCCTAAGGTTCATCAGAGCTTGCTAATCAAAATAGACTTCCTTTTGTATTTTCTGGATAAATGATGTGTTTACTTAAATCAGAATGTCTTTGCCAGGAAAAAGTTTTTTAATGTTTTCTTCATAATACTAATTAGTTTATGTACATTTGTCTACAGATGTTTTAAAGTACTTGCTATAGTGACCATGATACTAAACATAGAGGTGTAAACATGGAGAAACATGCAAAGAACATTTTCAGCATGCATGTCAACTAGACCACTGCCCTGGACTATTGTCACCCTGTACCAAAGAGACATTAGTTGTGAGGAGTCATTTATACTGGAGCTAGCATTCTTAACTGCTTAGAGCCGAGCCAGATGAGTGACCTATTGCCCTCAGGTGGCTCCTGTATTTCTACCTAAAGGGCATTTCTTTTAATGCATTTTTAAGGGTTTTATTTTTATTTATGTGTATATGTGCGTGTCAGTATGAGTAAACCCTAGGTGTGTGGAGGTGTCCTGGGAGGCCAGAAGATAATACCAACTGGTGGTAGAAGCCAGTGTGATCTACCCAATGTGGCCACTGGGAATCTCAGGTCCTTAACATGCTGGGTTGTCTCTAGCCCTGAGGTTTTACTTTCATGGAATTTTCTCTATGTGGGATATCAGGGGAAATTCCTTTATGGCTGTAGGATTATTTCTGGTTCTGAGGAATTAGCTTTTATTTAAATACATTGTGAATTGATAAATTGATTCTCTTACTTTGTTTGGCTTCTAGAAATGTTAAAATTAAACTTGTAGCCTAACTATGAGTAATATGTATCTGCATTAATTGAAGTAATTACTCTTGTTTTGTTTTGTAACTTTTGATTTCTTTTTTTTTTTCATATTTATTATGTCTATAGTATCTGTCTGCATGTATCTCTGCAGGCCAGAAGAGGGCACCAGAGATCTCATTACAGATGGTTGTAAGCCATCATGCTGTTGCTGGGAATTGAACTCAGGACCTCTGGAAGACCAGCCAGTGTTTTTAACCACTGAGCCATCTCTTAAGCCCCTAACTTTTGAATTTTTTTTTTTTTTTTTTGGTTTTTTCAAGACAGGGTTTCCCTGTGGCTTTGGAGGCTGTCCTGGAACTCACTTGGTAGACCAGGCTGGTCTCGAACTCATAGTGATCCGCCTGCCTCTGCCTCCCGAGTGCTGGGATTAAAGGCGTGTGCCACCAACGCCCGGCCTAACTTTTGAATTCTTAACCCTCTATATATTCTAAGCAGCCATTATTTCTTTTTAAAATTATCTGATGTGTAAATTGTTTAAATGTTTAAAGCTAAGTAGAAAGTTTCTTTTTTTTTTTTTTTCTCGAGACATTGTTTCTTTGTATTGTTTTGGAGGCTGTCCTGGAACTAGCTCTTGTAGACCACAGAGATCCGCCTGCCTCTGCCTCCAGAGTGCTGGGGTTAAAGGCGTGCACCACCAACGCCCTGCTAGTAGAAAGTTTCTAGAATTAATATAGTTGATCTTTAGATTTGCGTTTGAGCTTTGTGGTCATAAAAGTGGAAAAATATTGTCTTAGGGTTTCTACTGCTGTGAAGAGACACTGTGACCATGACAACTCTTATAAAGGAAAACATTTAATTGGTACTGACTTACGGTTCAGAGAGTTAATCCAGGCTGGGGATGTAGACTGGTACAGTGATACAATGTTTTCTACTGAAGGCCATGATCAATCCAAGCACAAAAGAAAGGGAAGGAGGAAGGGACAGACAGTGGGAAAGGAGAAGACTGCGCTTGACTAAATCATTTTTTGTCTTCCTCCCTCCCTCCCTCCCTTACTTCGTTCCTTCCTTCCTTCCCTCCCGTCTTGTGACAGGGGTTGGTGATTGGTGAGCAGTTATAAGAAAAGGTTTTGTAGACTTCTTCCCTGGAGGTCTCTGAATATCCATGCCTTAGCTCCCGATCTGTAGTAAATGCTCAACAAAGACATAAAGCTGGGTGAGCCCAGGAGGAAGGTAGGCTGAGGCCAGGGCTTCACAAGGTCCTAGATTCACTAACCTAAAGGGGGTTCTGTTTCTGAACTCTGGGAAAAGTGGCTGCTCCTACCCCCGGGGCCTGCCTCACATTTGCCTCACAGTAGTAATGTGCTTATGGATGATCTGAAGAATGAGATGAGGGCTGGAAAATGCTTCAGCAGTTAAGAGTGTGCACCCACATCTCACACTGCCTGTAAATCAGCCACAGAGAACATGATGCCCCCCAGTATACATAGCTAAAGATAAAAATGAACCTTTAAACATTAAGATGAGGGATTTTATGAGACTCCCAGAGCATGGTATATGATTGTTGTGCTGCTGTTTGCTAGTAAAGGAAGGGGCTTGAAGCAGAAAAAGAAAAGGTAATGGGTTTGTCAGCTGGAAGTAAAGCCCCAGTGTAAAGGGCTAAATCCATCCTTGGTAATTACTCCCCAATTACTCACTATATTCATCATGTTCCTCACCATAATACCTGACAAAAGCAGCCGAAGGTAGGAAGGACTTACTTAGACTCACAGTGTGAGGACACAGACACACAGTGTGCAAGGCATGATGGCAGCTGTGTGCAGTGACTGGTCTCACAGCATCTACAGTAAGGACGCAGGAAGAACACGCAGGGTCACACAGCATCTATAGTACAGGTGTGGGGAGAACACGCAGGGTCTCACAGCATCTACAGTAAGGACGCAGGGAGAACACGCAGGGTCACACAGCATCTACAGTAAGGACGCAGGGAGAACACGCAGGGTCACACAGCATCTACAGTAAGGACGCAGGGAGAACACGCAGGGTCACACAGCATCTACAGTAAGGACGCAGGGAGAACACGCAGGGTCACACAGCATCTACAGTAAGGACGCAGGGAGAACACGCAGGGTCTCACAGCATCTACAGTAAGGACGCAGGGAGAACACGCAGGGTCTCACAGCATCTATAGTACAGGTGTGGGGAGAACACGCAGGGTCACACAGCATCTACAGTAAGGACGCAGGGAGAACACGCAGGGTCACACAGCATCTACAGTACAGGTGCGGGGAGAACACGCAGGTGCTGTGCTGACTTTCCTCTTTTCATGCAGTCCAGGACCCCAGCCTAGGATTGGTGTGTCCACCTTCAGTTGGGCCTTTGCTCGCCAGTTAAACCTCTCTGGAATCACCCTCCAGACACACCCAGAGATGTGTTTCTGTGTGTGATTGGCTATTGAACATTAGTTGTCACATGGTTTTTCTAAATACTGTATTGTATTTGTTAGTATGTAAACTAAAATGGTAAATGTACCCTGCATATTGGTGCTTGCTGTTAATCTTAGCACTTGGGAGGCAGAGGCAGGCAGATCTCCGAGTTTGAAACTATACTGGTCTACAGAATGAGTTCCAGGACAGTCAGGGATACTTACAGAAACTCTGTTATTATTACTATTATTATTATTTTATCAAATGTAAGATTTAGTAATGTATTGATCAGAGGAGTTGCTTTTAATGATTTGTTACATGCCTAGGAATTTATTTGTTTATTTATTTATTTTTTACAAAATAATGGTTTATCTTTGTAAAGTATAAAATTAGTTTCAAACATTTAATGAGTTTATTTATGTTTATTTAAGGTTCCAGCATCTTGGACAGAGCTGTTATTGAGCATAATTTGTTGTCAGCAAGCAAATTGTATAACAATATCACCTTTGAAGAACTTGGAGCTCTTTTAGAGATCCCTGCAGCTAAGGTATTTTATTAACTCAATACTTTATAACAGGGAATTGAAATCCAAAACTATTGAAGTAATGGAAAAATACATAATTGATAATGTTTGTCAGCACAACAAAAACTATATGTTTAAAGCCTTGGGTAAGCGGAAGAGACTGTGTAAATGGTGAAATACCGTTGTCATGAAACTGAGTAGCTTTAGCCTTCAGAATGTTTATGATCGTTCCTTAGAATAGAAATCTTAGAGAAGTCCCAAATTATACTCTTTCCATAAGGACATCTTAGTTTGGTGTCTTTAAGTTTCTGAAGCATTAGATGGAGATCATTTCATCCTTGTTTCTCTGCCCTAGAGTGACTCTGACCCCAGGATGTTCTATTGTAATTTCTGAGTTTGGCTTAATTTAAGGACTTGACTGACTTACTAGGGAATTTTATTTTATTTTTTGGATTTGATTGAGATACACAGTACCAATTGTATTTATAGTGTTATTGTTTATGGGCTATCATCTTAATTTCAAATGAGACTGAGAGTAAAGTCATGCAGTTTATCATATTGTGAAATTGTAATTTAGGATTTTCTTTCTGCTTTTGTTTGAGACAGGATTTCATGCAGCCTAGACTGGTCTCAAACTTGGTAGGAGACTGAAGCCAAGGATGACCTTAAACTCTGGGTCCTCCTGCCTCCTCCTCCCAAGCACTGAGATTACAGGTGTGTGTATACCATACTGCATTTAGGATTTTCTAACAGTTCTTTGCATGTACACGCTTAGTAAAAAAAGTGGATTGATTTGGAAACGAGACTACAGTTGCCATTTAAAAGATGTTTTCTTAGTTCAGAGTAAGACAGACAAACAAACATGCTTTCTTCTCAGGGTTGGTGGTCTAGTACTTGTGGAGACTAAGGGAAGTGAATACATTGTTAATGATAGACTATAATCAGTCAGTAGGAAGATGCAGTCATGATTGTGAGGATGTCAGTGTACAGATGAGCAGTTCAGGAGCTGGAGAGATGACTCAGTTAGGAGCACTGGCTTTTCTTGCAGAGGACCTAGGTTTGATTTCCAGGACTCAATACAGTGGCTCAGAAGCATCTGTAACTCCGTTCCAGAGAATCCTATGCCCTCTCCTGGCCTCCTGCAGCAGGCATGCATGTGGTGCTCAGACATCATGCAGGCAAGACACCCAGACACATTGAAAACCAAAACCGAATGACCAGTCACAATCGAGTCTGCTTGTATACACTAAACATTAACTGAGGCAACAGAAGTTGGATTTTGAACATTTTGCTTTTGCCCCTCTTTTAAATCTTATTTCCTTTTTGAATATGAACATCTGTTTCTTTGTTTGGTTCTTGAACTTTTTAAAAAATAGTATTTTCTTAAGTTTTTGGGCTGAGTATGGGACATCTTGTGATCAAAGGACTCAGGAGGATAAGGTAAGAAGGTAGCAATCTTGTCTATATAGGGAGTCACTGTCTCAAAAACCAAACAACGAAATGTGTAAATAGAATTCTTACTTGGTCTAAATAATAAAAACCTGGAGTCAGATATGGAGGAAAATGCTGAGAGATCAGAGAGAAAGGACAAGCCATAGCCACACCTTACCTCCTTAGCATCTCAGCAGACAAGAGCTTGAGTTTCAATTTCTGCCAGCTTATATCCTCTCTCTGCCCAGCCATCTCCTTCCTGTCTGTCTGTACAGACCTCCAGAACCCCATGTTTAGCTGCTGGCAAGCTCCATTCTTTGATCTTCAGACAGGCTTTATTTGTACAAGCAAGGTATCACCACAGAAATGTTTTGTAATGAATACACAGAAATTTTATTTAAGATTTTAATTATTTTACATGTATGAACTTTTTAAAAAGATGTACTATCCGGGTGGTGGTGGCGGCGCACCCCTTTAATCCCAGCACTTGGGAGGCAGAGGCAGGCGGATCTCTGTGAGTTCAAGGCCGGGCTGGACCGACAGCCTCCAAAACAATACAGAGAAACCCTGTCTCGTAAAACCAAAAAAAAAAAGTACTATTTTTGTGTGTGTGTGTGTGTGTGTGTGTGTGTGTGTGTGTGTGTGTGTGTGTGTGTCTGTGTGTGTTTTATGTGTGCCCAAGAAAGCCAGAAGAGGACTTCAGATATCCTGGAATTAGAATTACAATCAGCTGTGAGACACCTAATGTGGATGCTGGGAACTGAACTCAGATCCTTCGTGAGAGAAGTTCATACTCTTCACCCTTGAGCTGTCTCTCAAGCCCCATGTGTATGGGTATTTTGCTTTGCCTACATGTATGTCTCTGCACCACATGTGTGCTGGTGTGTGGAGAAGCCAGAAGAGAGTGTTGGATCCCATGGGACTGCAGTTACGGACTGTTGTGAACTGCCCTGTGGGAATCAAACCCCAGTGCTCTGGAAGAGCAGCAAGTGCTCTCAATCACTGAGCTCATGTATGGTGTGCAGTGCATTGCTAGGGAACAGTGGGCAAAGGCAGTGGAGGATATGTACCTGCAATTTTTAAATTTTTTTATTTTTTTAAGATTTAGATCTCTGAGATTTTGAGACTGGTTTTACATTCTGTTGGTAGACGGCCTGCTTAGTATACACAGGACTCTGGAATCAGTTATCACTTGCATAAACTGGACTGAGGGTACACGCCTGTAATCCTAGCACTTGGGTAGTAGAGACAGGAGGGTCAGAAGTTCAAGGTCACCCTCAGCTACAGAGGAACTTTAGGTCAGCCTGGGATTTATGAGACTATTCACAAAAAAAAAGAAGAAAAATTTTGATTTTAAGTAGAGGAGAAGTTGGTAAAAATAGCTAGATTCAGGGTTTGAGAGATGGTTCAGAGGTTAAGAGCATTAACTACTCTTCCAGAGGTCCTGAGTTCAAGTCCAAGCACCCACATGGCAACTCACAACTATCAACAATGAGATCTGATATCCTCTTCTGGTCTGCAGGTAAACATGCAGACAGACCCCTGTATACATAATAAATAAACAAGTTTTAAAAAGAAACTTTTTAAAAAGGCCAGGCAGTAGTGACACATGTCTTTCATCCCACACTGGGGAGGCAGAGGCAGTAGGATATCTGTGAGTTCAAGGCCAGCCTGGTCTACAGAGTGAGTTCCAGGACCGTCAGGAATACAGAGAAAAACCCTGTCTGGAAAAAAAAAAAAAAAAGAGGCTAGATTCTTGTCTGGCATGTATGAATTCTCAGCAGTTTAGAGACTGATGCCAGAGAACCATGAGTTCTAGATCAACCAGGCTATATAGTGAGACTTTGTTTCCAAAACAGACAACTCTCAACAAAGTGAAATAGTCCCACTTAGCTTAAGCAGTGGGGTAAGAACCTAGAAATACAAGAAGCCATGTTCCTCATCAAATGACAGACAAGCAGAGTAGTGACAAGGACTCTTGATTATGTGTGAATGGTTGATAAATATGATATCTCCGTTTCTAAAAGATTGTTTTGTTTTTGTTTTTAATAGGCAGAAAAGATAGCATCTCAAATGATAACCGAAGGACGTATGAACGGATTTATTGACCAGATTGATGGAATAGTTCATTTTGAAAGTAAGAGGTTTTGTGCATTCTCATCATAGGGAAATGGCAATGAACTGATTAAGATGTGTTGAATTGTTTCTTTTGACCCAGAATTATATTACTCATGAGCTTATTTCCAAAAGAAATATTTTAAAATAATTTTGAAAGGCAGTATTTATGAATACATTTATCTCAACATTTCTAAGCTAAGAAAAAAATGAACTGAAATTGTATCAGCTCACTCACTTGTCACTTGATCTTTGTTGAACTCAAGCTCAGTGAGCTAGCTAATGTAGGCAGGAGGTAAGTGACCCCTGGAGTTCCCATTCCCACTTTCCACTCTTCACCTGTGAAGTTTTAATTGGGAGAGCTTGCTCAGCAGAGAGGCCGTGCTTGGCTGGCTCACTGAGATACATACACTTGTGTTACTCCGATCTCTTCTTGACCCATGAGAGCCCTAGTGAGTGTGCGACTTCTCCCTCTCTTTCTGACTAGATTGGATCCTGTGATCCCCTTGTTCAGTTCTGTGTTCGATGGTTCCCTAGAGTATTTAACTTGACTATTGGCCTTTTTAAAAAATTACTTTGATTTTTGAGATTATAAATACCCTCCCCCAAATCCTTTTTTATATATATATTTTATTTATTTATTATGTATACAATCTTCTGCCTGCATTCCAGAAGAAGGCATCAGAGCTCATTCAAGGTGGTTATAAGCCACCATGTGCTTGCTGGGAATTGAACTCAGGACCTTTGGAAGAACAGTCAGTGCTCTTAACTGATGAGCCATCTCTCCAGCCGCCCCAAATCCTTTCTTTCATATACCCTTCCTTGTTCTTTCAAGTTCATGGCTTCTTTTTCTCATTAATCGCTGTGATATGTGTATATGGAAATGCAGATACATATATATTCCTAAATATAACCTGCTCAGTGTGTATAGTGTTGTTTGTATGTATGTATGTTTTCAAGGCTGACCTTTGGGTAGTGGTTAACCAGTTGGTGTGTTCTTCCCTGTGGAGACTGGCTCTCCAGCCCTCACCACTCCTCAGTTGGCCCGTGAGGTGGACACCATTAGAACTTACTGATCTTTTATTCCAGCAAAACCCTTCTTTTCTTTAATGGATTCACATACTAGTTGGTGTCATTGGTGGAGAGGCAGGAGCCAGACAAATAGCACTTGTAAACTGAGGAAGTGTCCCTAGGGTCTCTTCCCTAGCTCTGCTCTTCACACCCTCACCAAAAAGAACTGTTTTAGAAGCCTGAAATTAACACTTGGTTTTCAGCTTTTAATTCTGCTGACTCCTTCCCACTGTACGTAAACACACTGCCTGAAACTCGCTGTGTAACCCAGGCAGGCCTCAGGCATGTGGAGCTCCTCCAGCTCAGCCTCCTGAGTGCAGAGATCACAGGTGTGTGCTGTCCTGCCTGCTTTAGGCTTCATCTCAGTTTTTTGTTTGCTTGTTTGATTGGTTTTGTTTTGGTTTTTGGTTTTTTGAGACAGGGTTTGTCTGTATTGTTTTGGAGGCTGTCCTGGAACTCACTCTGTAGACCAGGCTGGCTTCGAACTCAGAGATCCATCTGCTCCTGCCTCCCGGGTGCTGGGATTAAAGGCGTGCTCCGCTAATGCCTCAGCTCTTTAATAAAGCAATTATTGTTGATTACGTATCCCTTTGAGCACAGCCCGTGCCTCTGTCAGCTCTTCTGCTCCCTGGCCCTTTGCTTCTCTTGTGTTCCCTGCTAGCTTACCCTCGACACTGCTGTTACACAGCCTCTGGATTTTTCTCTCATCTGCAGTTCCTTTCTATTCTAGCTTTCCCAGTGTAGCCAGAGTGATTGTGGTGTTTAAGAAAGTGAAACCCTAAAGGGAGGGACGGAAAGTGATGCAACTCTATTTCAGTTAAAAACAGAAATAGGGGGAAAAAAAAGAAAAGAAAGGAAAGTTAGACTGAAAAGAAAAGATAGTCCAACAGTTAAGAGCACTTGCTGTTCTTACAGCTGACCCAGGTTCAGTTCCCAGCACCCACAAGGTGGCTCAGAACCACCTGCAACTCCAATTCCAGGTTACCCCCTCCCTCCCTCTCAAGATTTATTTTAATGTGAAGGGCATTTTGCCTTCACGTGTGTCTGTGTATTGTGTGCCTGGTGTCAGTGGAGGCCAGAAGAGGGCAGCCCTTACAACAGGACCTCCCTGTGGGTGCTGGGATTCAAAGCCAGGCCCTCTGGAAGAGCAGCTAATGCTCTCAACCGCTGAGCCATCCCAGTAGCCCCAAATAAAATGTAAAGATTGCAAAAATAAGGTAGAGAGCAATAGAAGACATCCTCCACTCACACTCTTGAGTGTGTAGTCCACACATGAACACACGTGTGAGCATGTCCTCATCATGCATCACACTCCAACAAAACTCTAGATAAAGCTGATGAAATGTGCAGTGTTTTAGTTCAGATAACAAGCGATAGCATGTTCAGAACAGGCTAAGCATAGCATGACAGGGGGGAGCTTGCAGTTCTTGCACTCCCCCCAGCCCCATCCCCTGGGCCCGAGGTAACGACTTGTCTCTCTGCCAGTCTTGTGTGTCTTCATGAACTTCAGAGCAGATTTGTAAGAAGTACCTTTCTCTAGAGGTAGGCGTGTGGGACTGTCTTAAAATGCAATCAGCTTCTCATTCATTGTCCTGTGGACACTTTCATGCCAGTAAGCACCAGTGTGATCTGTCTATAGCTCGCTTTTCACCACTTCTGAGTGGTTTTGTTGTGTACATGTCCATATGGTAGCATGCCTGTCTGTATACAGCAGTCTTGAAAGTAGCGTGTTGGTACTGGAGGGTGTGTGTGTGTCTGTCTGTCTGCCTGCCTGTCTGTCTGTCTGTCTGTCTGTCTGTCTGTCTGTCTGTCTGTGTCATTGATCTTAAAGTTTTTTTGTTTTCCAGAAAAGTTGGCCCTGGAAGGTTTCTCCAAAGTTAGAGAACATAGCTTTTTTTTTTTTTTTTTGAGACAGGGTTTCTCTGTGTAGTCCTGGCTGTCCAGGAATTTGCTTTGTAGACTATTCTGACCTTGACCTCTCAGAGATCTGCCTGTCTCTGCCCCCGAGTGCTGGGATTAAAGTATGTGCCACTATACCCACTTAATTTATTATTATTGTTACTATTTTGAGATAGTGTTTTTCTATGTAGCTGTCCTAGAACTCTGCTATGTAGATCAGGATGACCTTAAAGTTAAAGGGATCTACCTGACTCATGCCATCTTTTAAAGATTATTTTTATATGTATGGGTCTTCTACCTGCATGTATGTATATATGCCAGAAGAAGGTGTTGGGCCTCCTAGAACTGGAATTATAGATGGTTGTGAAATGCCTTGTGGGTGCTGGAAATTGAACCCAGGGATTCTGGAAGAGTATCCAGTATTCTCCCCGAACAGCTGAGCCATCTCTCCAGCCCCCATTTTGAACCCTTTTAAAATGCTGTTTTAAATGGGACTTCTTCCCAGATTTTCATTCCTAACTATATATTGCTCATTTTTTAACAGTTGTAGATTTAAGATAGTGTTTTGAGTAGATTTTGCTTTTATGTTCTTTTTCTGTTGTAGTTTTAGGCGAGGTAGGCACATTCTTGTTTGTAAATCCAGTGCCTTCCCAGTAGATGGCAGTGTCACCCACCAGTAAACACTGGTGAGGACCAAGCCCTAGAATGATGCTGTTCTGCAACTGTTTAGTGACTCTTTGTCTTGTAAGTGTTCAGTAGTGGGTTTTGTTTTCAAGGGCATTGATAGTAACATATTTGTTTTTATTATGTTTTATTCATTGTTTGTGATTTGAGTTTTGTTGCTGTTTTGTTTTCATTTTGTTTTGTTTTTCTGAGACAGTGTCACTTTGTAGAACAGACTAGCCAAAAACTCACAGAGATCTTGCCCACTTCTGCCTTCTGAGAGCTAGGATTAAAAACATGGGCCACGCTGGGCGTTGGTGACGCACGCCTTTAATCCCAGCACTCCGGAGGCAGAGGCAGGGGGATCTCTGTGAGTTCGAGACCAGCCTGGACTACCAAGCGAGTTCCAGGACAGCCTCCAAAGCCACAGAGAAACCCTGTCTCGAAAAAACAAAACGAAACAAAAAACAAAAAAAACATGGGCCACTCTGCTGACCTGATTTGAGTTCTTAACTCTTGCTTAGTTAGTATCTTCAGCCAATATTTTCAGAATAATTTTTTTATTAGAACTGTTGTAATGTATCTTTTTCCATTGCCACTCTGTCTTTAGCACGAGAAGCCCTGCCAACATGGGACAAGCAGATCCAGTCACTTTGTTTCCAAGTAAACAACCTTCTGGAGAAGATTAGTCAGACGGCCCCGGAGTGGACGGCACAGGCCATGGAGGCCCAGATGGCCCAGTGAGTCCTGGCTGAGCCCCCGCGCACGCTGCATCGTTGCCCTTCGTGCAGGTTGATTCGCTGCCCCTCCAAAGCATTTGCAACATGACCTTACACACTGCAGTCCTTCATGCCGAATCCCATTTAAAGAAGATGCTAGAGCAGGGAGTTCAGCGTGTAAGCATAGTAGTTCCCATATATTCTGGGTCTGTGCATTAAACCAACTCAGATACTTTGAAAGTTTGTTCTTTAAGCAGAAGTGAAAGCTCTGTGATGAAGTTTGGGATTTGTGATAACTTTGTAGTTATATAAACTTAAGTGCTTTGTGCCTCTCCAAATGTGGTTATTCTAATAAATGGGGCAATGAGCCAAATAAAGAGAACACTTCGTTTTTAATTACTTGAAAAGTGTTTTGTTCCTTTTCCTTGAATTTAGAAAATTTTAGCATATCTCTTATGGTTAAGAATACAAGAATAAGTTATAGTGCCTGTCCCTAAGCCTTCTGAGTGTGAAGCCAGGGGAGTAAGCTGAGCGCCTGGAATAGTACACCAGGAGGAGCTGGGGTCATTTCAACTGTGGTGACTGCAGAATGTGCAGAAAGGACTCTTTACAAAAGGAGTAGGTGGCTTACTTACCCCAACAATTAAAGAGCTTCAAAGCAACCCATCATGTATAACCTTTAGAACAAAAAAATTCCAGGTGGTTGAATCAGTGTCTTGTCTTGGATGCATTAGAAAACTGAAGTCACATGAACTACCCCTGAACCTGGACAGCTGGGTGGGGAGGAGGATTGTGTAAGTGACACTGCTGGAGCCAGTACTTACTTAGCATCTAAACAGAACTGACCTTCCTGCAGAGCGGATTCTCAGGTTACCATTGGAATTCTTTGTCTTTCAGCAGCCAGAAAGGGGGAGTTCTGTCATTGTTTTGAAATATACCTGGGGAACAGTAGCTTATTTTGAAATAATACCAAGTTATTTTCCATAAGACACACTTTACCTGTAAGGGAAATTACTTTGCCAGGACTTTGTCTGACTTAGAGAACTGATGCACAATTCCATCCTCCTTTAAATCTTTTGTTTCCTGCAGTTGTAGGAACAATAGATACTTCTGAAGGTCAAGCCCAGGGACTCGGGCTAAATAAGAACTAGACATACGGGCCAGAAAGATGGCTCAGCCAATAAAAGCAGTTGCCATGCAAGCCTGCCGATGTGAGTTCAACTCCTAAAGCCCACATGAAGATATAATGGCGTCCTTCTCTAGTTCAGCGCTACCATGATGAGCTGTGAGGCCAGACGGAGACAGTTCTGAAAAGCCAGCTAGCCTGGAGTATGCAGCATGACAAACCCAAGGGAGACCGTGTGGCAAAACAGGGCGGAAGTCAAGAACCAACTTAAAAAATTTGTCTTCTGGGGATGGAGATACAGCTCAGTGGTTAAGAGTACTCACTGGCTGTTCTTCCAGAGGACCCAGGTTCAATTCCCAGCCCCTTCCTGCTGGTTCACAACCATCTGTAACTCTAGTTACGAGGATCCATTCTCCTTTCTGGCTTCTGAACTACCAGGTGTGCAAGTGAGGCCTAGACATACATGCAAAACACCCATACACAAAAAATAAATTCTAAAAAAATTTTTTTAAAATTCCACATGTGAGTCATGGCACATGTCTGGCCCTATTCACACATCATACATAAACATGACCATAATATAGAGGGCTTCCCAAATATTACTATATCATCAGGGATACATTGAATTATGACTATCAGAGTGCAAGACATCTAAAGAAGGAATTCTGAGGGGCTCCCCCTCAGAACAAACAGGAAGACAAGGAAACCGCAGCCTCTTTCAGTTACAGCTATAGGGAACCGTCGGTCCAGTTCCTGCTCAGACTAGCACAAAACCTCTCAGCAAAAGCCTAATCACCTATAGCCTGGTACCTCATGCATCATGTCCAACTTCCAGCCAAACATTACCAAACTCGCTAAGAGATGAGAGCCATTGTAAGAGGTATGGCAGGCATCAGAACAAGACTTAATATATAATGAGGGGCTGTTGGAATTATCCGACTAGGAATTGAAAGCAACATTGATTAATAGCATGCTAAGGAAAAGTTGGCAACACATAAGAATAGATGGGTGTATAAGCAGGTTGAAACGAAGGATTGAAGTGTAAGAAATAAGCACGGAGAAAGAAATGAATACCTACTGTTGAGCTGGTCTTTATGCTGGGGGTTAAGAGCAGAAATAGTGAGCCCAGAGCCACGGAAGTTGTCCATAGTAGAACCTTCCTGAACTCAAGAGAAAATGGCAAGGGGGAGCTAGAAGCATATCTAAGGACTGTGGGGAAATTATGAAAGTTCACATATAATGACAATACCAGAAGAAAGGAAGAGAATACTTGAAGTAATGCCTAACAATGTTCCAAAGTTACCAAGTTATAGATGAGGAAGTCTAGAAACCCAAGTAGTATCAGATACAGAAACACATGCCTGTCTCAGCCCTTGGAAGGCTGACATGGGAGCATTTCAAGTTGGAGGCTAGCCCAGGTTACACAGCAAGACCTTGCTTCAAAAACAAAACAACAAAAGCATCAAGTAAGAGTTCTGGGTATAGCTCAGTGGTAAAGCCATCATGCATAGCATGCATTCGGGCTGAGTTCACTCTCCAGTTCCAGACAAACGTAGAAAAAAGTAACATGAGAAAATTGCCCATATGGTGGCTGACACCTCTAACCCAGCACTCTGGAGGCAGGGGTTCTCTGTGAGTTTCAGGTCAGTTGAGACTATATGAAAAGACCCTGTATCAAACAAAGCAAGAGCTCTGATTACAAACTGGGGACAGTACTCATTGTTTTTAACTCTGGGATATACGTATCACGTTTGAATTGCAGCAACCAAAGACAGGGAATATTGGAAAAGACAAACTACCTCACTGGAGAGGAAACATGAGTAAGAATCATATTGGCTTTCTCTTCAGAAATCACTCAAGAACAGAGCAGAAATATTTAAGGTATTGAAAGAAAAACCCAGCATAGATTTTTACACAACAAAAGTATACTTTAAAAGTGAAGAGAAAGATTGTAGCAATAAAAATGTATTTCTTTTTGCAGGGATGGGGGTGGGATCTGTCATACCAGAAATATCAAAAGAAATTCTAAGAGAAATAAAATAAGTGATGGGGGTTAAAAAAAATACTCAGATGTACATAAAGAAAGGAAAGAAATCAGGACCAGCCAATCATTTGCTGAAATGGTTATGCTGGTGCATGCCTGAAATCCCAGCATTAGGAGAACTGAGGCAGGAGGATCAAAAGTCCGGGGCCAGCTTGTTAGACCTTACATCAAAAACATTCGTAAAAATAAATGACACTGCTTGCTTAGCTCATTCAAAGTCCTGGGTTCAATTCTCAGCGCTACATAAAAGCTGGGTGTGGTGACATACTCCTGTAACTCCTACAGTCCAAAGCCTTCAGATCAGAGTTCTAGGTCATCCTCCGCTGTTTAGTTAGGAGGAGGCCTGCTAAGCTACAGGAAAACCAGTATCAAAAAGGTTTTTTTTTTCTTAAAGTTTTAATTTAGGACAGAGATACCTATCAGATCAAGTGTAAGTCAAACCCGACACCAGATGAATAACCACCACTACAACCAAGTGGCATTAAGTCAGGTAGGTATGGCTAGGCCAGCATTGGAAGCTGACTAATGTGATCCTCACCATGAGTGGGTACAGAAAAAGCACCTGATACAATCGAACTCATTCATGATTAAGAGTCAGGAAATTAGCAAGAGAAGTGGGCCACATCAACTTGGTAAAAGATGTAGACAAAAATGTATAGCTAATAGCACATTTAATAGCAAAAGACTGTCCATCCCCACACGTGACTGGAAACTTGGCAAAGGTGTCTACTGTTTGTTTGTTTTGTTTTGTTTTGTTGAGGCAGGGTTTCTCTGTGTAACCCTGGCTATTTGGGAACTTACTCTGAAGACCAAAGCTCTGGCCTCAAACTCAGAGATCCACTTGCCTCTGTCTCCAGAGTGCTGGGGTTAAAGGCCTGTGCTACCACTGCCCAGCAAGCTGGCTACTCTCAACACCCCATGTTTAACATTCATTCCATAATCTTTAGCTATATAATAAGAACAGAAAGAAATAAAGAGTTACATAAATTGTAAAGGAAGAAAAAAATGTTTCTTTTTGTTTGTTTTGGGAATTGACATGATTATTTGGTCAGAAACTCCAAAGGATCACCAAAACAGTGCACACTCAGAACATCCTAGTTCAATCTTGCGGGTTTTATTGCTCATATTGTAAGCCATGTGGTGGTCAGGGAAGGTGATCTCACACGTCACTGCTGGTTAAGAGAAACAAGACTGTGTGCCAGCCCTGTCTGTGGATGCAGTGGTGAGGCCTAAGCAGTCGGTTGGAATTAGGTTCGTTTACACAAACAGATGACTTCCAATGGTATTCAAGAAAAACCCGCCTGGCACTAACAGCTGGAGTTGTGAAAACTCAGAGGAGAGGCAGTGAGGTCTGTGACTCTTGGCAGCTCTTCCTCCTTGGCCCGGGTCTTAGGAAATGTGGGTGTTGGAGCCCCTGTGTAATATGGGGGGCAGTGACAGCTGGGTGGTGACTTTATGCAGGGGCATTCGGTGTGAAAGGGGACAGTAGAGTCCCACGAAGCACTCTGCTCCGTGAGTGGGAAAGGAAGGACCTAAGCACTGGTGATTGTTGTCTATGAAATCGGTGCTGGGGCCTGGAGAGATGCTTCATCGGTTAAAAGCTCGGGCTGCTCTTGTAGGGGACTCAGGTTCAAGTCCCAGTGCCCACACGGCAGCCCACAAATGTCTGTAACTCCAGTTCCAGGGTTCTGATGTCCTCACACAAATACAAATGCAGGCAAAATGCTGGTGCACATGAAAAAAATTAATTAAAAAATAAAGAAATGCCAGTGCCTTGATTTTATCTTGCTGAAGTTTCACAATAAATCTACTTGGTAGATGGCCTCATCATCCTCCTTGACCCTAACAAATGAAGTGAACTCAAGCCTTGAGTGACTTGTGGGAATTCTCAAATAAGATTCAGGACAGAATTAAGTAGGATAAAAAATGGTTTTAAAAAATTGTCTCATATATTTGTCCATCAATATTTAACCAAAACTGAGTCATTGCCTTTGACAATGACAATTTTATTACTATGGTTATAGAAATTATATGCTTTCCCAGTGAGCCATCACTCAATGCTCTCAAGAAAGTAAAGAGACAGTCCTTTATTAAAATGTGCGCTGCCTGCGGCTAACATCCAAATACCAGCTGGCCTCCATAGCCAACGTAACTGTTATACACCCTACATTCACTGTCGTCCTTCAGTCTCTTGTTTTTTCTTTCTTTTATTTTCTTTTGTCCTCACCCTGGGTTATGTTTTGAGTAATCTAAACAGGGACAGAAGAATGTGAGTTCGGTTGCTTGGGCAGATGGGAGATTTTCATAGCATAGACATTGCCGGGATTATTTATTATTTCTTAAGTGCACCAGTGTGGTCCTTTCCAAATAGTTGTGACCCAGGTTCAGCATGCCCACCTGGCAGGATTATGTTCTCCAGAGAAGAGTACAGGGAACTTAATGGCTATCAGGACTTAATGGTGGTTGTGACCCTGGGTTGCCCCTTGAACTGCCATTTAGAGGCAGGTTCACAGGGGATAGGCCTAATGGCTGACAGATAAAGGCTGGTGAACAAATATTTATGTCCTTGCATCATAAATTTTGCTTATCTGTAACAGGCCTGGTTAACATACTGGTTACCTATGAGGTATTTGGGGGGCATCTCTCCTTTAACTAAAGTCTACTTTGTGTGATTTAATGTCTCCTAAGCAAATGTATTGGTAAATCCTTTATAACGTCAATTTTATTACTTTTGAATTTCTCCGACATCACTACCTTGTATTTAAAAATATATAATACCACAGACCTCTCAAACATTCATCCAGAAGCCAGACCTGGGTGATGTGGAATAATTTTTTCATACACTGTAAAGATATGTCTTTGCCAAGGTGCCTTTTGATTGGTTTAATAGGCAGAGAGGGTAGGCAGGACTTCTGGGCAGAGAGAGAGAGGAAGAGATGAATCTAGGAGCAGGAGAGACAGCAAAAGACACGGACAGGATACAGGAGATGCAAGGTGGAAGAGAGGTAAAAAAACCAAGAGGCAAAATGTAGATTAATATAAATGGGTTAATTTAAGTTATAAGAGCTAGTGGGGCAAACCTAAGCTGTAAGTCTCCGTGTCATGTTCTGTGCGCTGACGGCCCAAAGGAAAGTCTGACCACAGCTGGGGTGTTCACTGCAGAAAGTCTTGCTTTGTCAGTAATACGCTGACATAAGTAACAGGGAAGGAAAGTGTCTCAGAACAGCTCCTTAGCTATAGCTTGTGGCTTCCCCACTCCACCTCAAGCTTCATGGATCTAAGTGCTATTGATGAAAGTCCAGGCACTTAAGAACTGCCAGGGGTGGGAGGGGGACTGGGTGGTGGTGGTCTGAAGAGACAGAATCCTTAATTGGTGTCACAAGCATTTGAGTGAAGGCAAAGACGCATACAGAATGTAGGTAAGGGCTAAAGGTGTGGCTTCCGGGTGTAGCAGTTACTTAGCACCTACAAGGCCGTAACTTTAACCTCCAGTGCCTCACGCAAAACAAAGCAATCCTCTTAGTAAAATCTTTTATTTCGTTTGTGTTTAAAGTGTAAAAAAAAAAGTATAAGATGGAATATTTGCTGATAAGGGAGCAAGGAGAAACCAAGTCAAAGAACAATATCCATTTAAAATAAATCAAGAAGTCGGATTTCTAAAATGCCATGTAATTATCTTGTCACCCATCGCATCTCAGTTGCTAGAGATTTGGAGAGACTCAGAGCTGGGAGAGCTGGGGTCTGTGTTCAGCTGCTTCAGCGAGAGCTCTCACCTGTGAGGGAAGCAAGAATCACTTGTGAATTTCTTAATCCACTTTTTTGTTTCTTAATAAACATTAATTTGCACAGTCATCTTGGAAACACTGAGAGGTTACACAGATAGTACCGAGTTCCCAGACACTCTGTGCCCCGCCCGTTTCCCTGTTAACATCAGGTGTTAGTGTGGAGGGTTACCACAGCTGATGGCCAACATCAGCACGTTGTTAACCAGCGTGGGTTTGATTCAGACTCGATTCAGATTCCTCGCATTTCACCAGGCTTCCCTTTCCATTCTGGGATCCTGTCCAAGCACTGAACTGCACTGGGTTCTTGTATTTCTTTTTTTTTTTTTTTTTTTTTTTTTTTTTGGTTTTTCGAGACAGGGTTTCTCTGTGGTTTTGGAGGCTGTCCTGGAACTCACTTGGTAGTCCAGGCTGGTCTCGAACTCACAGAGATCCGCCTGCCTCTGCCTCCCGAGTGCTGGGATTAAAGGCGTGTGCCACCAACGCCCGGCTGGGTTCTTGTATTTCATAGGTTCCTCTCGCCTAATAGTGTATCAGACTTCCCTTACTTGCTTTTTACATTTTTAAATTATTTCATGTGTATGATTATTTTACCCATGTGCTTGTGTGTGTACATGTGTGGCTAGTTGTGCCCCAGTGCAGAAGAAAGCATCAAATTCCCTGGAACTCACAGAGATCCGCTTGCCTTTGCCTCCCACATGCTGGGATTAAAACCGCACACTGGCGCCACCACCTCCTGGCTAGCAAATGGATTTTTACATCACATATAACCCAAATTTATATAAATTCTCACCTTATAATTGTTTATCTGTTTCACCACATTGTCTTAGTACGAAGTATGTCTTTGGCTTCTTTTTTGTCTTTTCAGTTTTTTTTTTTAGATTTTTATTTATTACTATGTATACAGTGTTTTCTGTCTGCATGCCAGTCAGAGGAGGGCACCAGATTTCATTATAGATGGTTGTGAGCTATCATGTGGTTGCTGGGAATTGAACTCAGGCCCTCCGGAAGAGCAGTCAGTACTCTTAACCTCTGAGCCATCTCTCCAGTCCCTGTCTTTTCAGTTTTAAAAACACTCTTTCTTTCTATTTCCCTCTGTGTGTGTGTGTGTGTGTGTGTGTGTGTGTGTGTGTGTGTGTGTGTGTGTACGTACTTGTAGGTATGTTTACCTATGCAAGGGGCCAGGCTGACATTGAAATATCTTTCCTCCATCACTTCTCCACTCTCGTTTTGCAGACAAGAGCTTACTAGCCTGAAGCTTGCCCTTTAGCTAGACTTGCTAGCCAGTGGGCCCCAGGGGTCCATGGTTTCTGCCCCCTATACTATAGACTGCTGTGCCCAGCTTCCACCCACACCCACACCCACCCACCCACCCACACCCACACCCACACCCACACCTACACACACCCACACACACTCACACACTCACACACACACACCCACACACCCACACGCATGCACGCACGCACACACCCCCCACACACACACCCACGCGCGCGCGCGCACACACACACACACACACACACACACACACACACACACACACACACACACACACGCTGTTTCTGGGCATCCAAACTCTGCTCCTTGTGCTTACACAGCAAGCACTTGACACAGTGAACCATAACCCCACCCCTCGTTTTCTGAGACCCTTCTTAGCCTGTCATAGCTTCTTAGCCCTGACTAGCCTGGAACTTACATAAACCAGGTTGGGTTTGAGGGTTACATGATACACCACCATGCCCAACTTCAACCTCTTTTGTTTACTGTACTCTGGTAGCTAATAAGTAGTAAGCTGCTTCATTAATATACCAAAATAATCCCAGTAACTTTATAAAAATTCACCAATACTAAAATATGCCTCCAAGTAAGTTGAAATCAAAAGCAATTATATTATATTATAATGAGATAGCTCTTTGGGAGACTTAAGGAATTGCCATTTTGAGTTTTACTCCCAACAATGAATAGTTTCCCCAGTCCCTAATTCTGTTTCCCAAGCCCACAGTGACTCACCATCCAGCGCCTTAGAAAGCATTCATGGCTCTCCTCCGGTTAATGTCTCTCTTGATTTGGCACACAGAGCAAACAGGACAGAAGATGGTGGTCACATAGTCATCACAAAGAGACCCCTGTGAAAGACAGGAGGACATGTGAATGTATGCCCTGCTGCTTGTGGATTTTCTCAAGGCATTTTAAAGAGAACCAAAAGCTCTAACTCTTTGGATCCAGTTTACTTCCTTTCTTTTTATGATTTATTTCATGTATGTGTGTGTGCACGTGCCTGTGCATGTATCTGTGTGTGTGTCTGTGTGTACCCAAGCACAGAGGTCAGAGGGAAACCTTCAGGAGTCATTTCTCTCCTCCCACCATGTGGGTCCCGGTCTTCCAGTTTGACAGGGAGTACTTTTATCTGCTGAGCCATCTCATTGGCCCTGGATTCGGTTTAGATGGATACCTCCAGGAAAACCCTAGCTGACTTTTCCATAGGACACTTGCCTCTCCATTCTAGTACCTTATAATTCTCAGAATATAAGATTCAATCAAACTACCAAGTCCAAGGACACAATAAAGAGACTTAGGAAGTCAGATCTCACAACTGGGAAGCCAGTGGCTCAAAGTCATTAGAGTGGAGGAAACACACGGGACACACGATGCAGTGAATATTTTGGGAAGAGAATTAGGGAAGTGGCAGACAATTTGGGGTCACAGTACTCCTACGTACTAATAGAAAAGTAAACGTTTGACAGGAAATGCAACCACATCCACTATAGGACATTGACTGTGATGCTGATGAGGAAACACTGGGGTCAAATAGAAAACCTAGACACGGAACTATCCAAAGGTACAGAGCTGTGTGGGAGGGAGTGGGGAGTGTTTACCCGGAAGGGACACAGGACTAAAGAGCCTGCGTCTCTGTGTGGTCCATAGGTAAAGCCCACATTGAGAAGTGATAAGTCAAAGGAAAAGGAGAAGGAGGAGTAGGAGGAGTAGGAGGAGGAGGAGGAGGAGGAGGAGGAGGAGGAGAAGGAGAAGAGGAAGAAGAGGAAGAAGAGGAAGAAGAGGAAGAAGAAGAAGACTGTCTGCAGAGGGCCGAATAGGTGAAGGAAGTTAGGAAATGGCTTTCTTGACGATGTATAAAATGAGATCATTTCCAGAACAGTTTGCTTCAGGGTTTTCCTGCATTAAAAAAGAAAGCCTCGCTAGGAAACGGGCTGCTGGCCTTCAGTAAGCCCAAGAATCCTGAGCAGTTTGAGTACAGGTCAGTGGAGGAGAAAGTCTAGCAGAGTGGCGGAACCTGCAAGCTGACAGCTGTGGGGAAGGAGCCGGGACAGGGCACTAGACCCTCAAGCTGAGCAGCCAGGGGCAGGGAGGTGCGAAGCAGGCCCAACCACTCCGGTACCTTCTCCTGGGACGGCCTAACCCAGGGCCTCCTCGGTGGGTCTCCAGGAAAGGCACGTCAGAAAACAGTAGGCAGTGTCCTACATATTAGATCACTAGCTCACAGGGTATGTACACACGGAGAGATCCTGCCTGACATTCCTCCAAGACTGTCAGTTCATACACCACCAGCATTTACACCAGTGTATTTCTGTGAGTTTCAGGGATAGAAACATTCTACAGAGGATGCATACATGTCATCACTCATTACCAAGCAGTAGACTTGACTATTAAAGGTTCACCTCTCACCTTTTACTTCATATATTTCTGTTTAAATTTGTTAGATATTTTAACATTGCTTTCTTTCTTTCTTTCTTTCTTTCTTTCTTTTTGGTTTTTCAAGACAGAGTTTCTCTGTGTTGTTTTGGAGGCTGTCCTGGAGCTCACTCTGTAGACCAGGCTGGCCTCGAACTCACAAAGATCCACCTGCCTCTGCCTCCCGAGTGCTAGGATTAAAGGCGTGCACCACCAACGCCTGGCTTTAACATTGCTTTCTAATAAAAGAAAATGAATTAAATCCTCAGGTGAATAATTTCAATGAAAATAAATCAGGTTCCTAGGAAATGTTGCACATTTGTTTGTTCCCCATGATGGTTAAGTTTATGTGTTACCTTGTCTGTGCCATAGCTGAATGCAAGTGTTTGGTTCAACATTATTCTAGATGCTTTTTGAAGATATATTTAAGATAAAGTTAGCATTTAATGCAATAGACTTGGGATATATTGGATCATTTCACATAACGTAGCTGGACTTCGCTTCCAATTTGTGAATACCTTTTTATAATTAGGGCCTGATTAGACCACGGACCCACTGGGTTCCATTGGTCCTCACCTTCCCAGTGCTGGGATTGAACTCAGGCTCACAAGGTAAGCACTCTACTGACTGAGCTCTCTTCAGCTCTGTTCCTCCTCCCTTCCCTTCCTTCTGACAGGATACACCGTGTTGTTCAGGCTGGTGTCAAACTCCCAACCTCCTACCTCAACTTCCCAAGTCCTAAGATTACAGGTGTGTGTGTGCTACCGTGCTCAGCTGGTTGAAGACATTGGAGGAAGAAGAGGAGGAGGAGATGGATTTCCCTTGAAAAAGGAAGAATCCTGCTGGTAAACTGCCTGTGGACTTGGTCTTCAATTCATCTATGAGTATCTAGCTTGACAGCCTACCCTTCAAGTTTTGGACTTACTGGTTTCCATCATTGCATGACTTTAAAATAAATGCCTCTCTCTTTCTCTCTATAACTTTCTTTTTGTTTGTTTGTTTTAAGACAGGGTTTCTCTGTGTAGCCCTGGCTGTCCTGGAACTCGAGCTGTAGACCAGACGGGTCTTGAACTCAGATCCTCCTGCCTCTGCATCCTGAGTGCTGGGATTAAAGGACTGCACAACCACCATTCGACTTTTTCTTTATCTCTTTCTCTGTCTCTATTTCTTTCTATATACATGAAGAGGGAGGCAAATACTCACACATATACAATGCACATTCCTATATGACATATAGAAATATGTGTACATACACATATGCACACACATCTAATCACCCTATTGCCTGTTTATTTGTGTAATTGATTAAAATGCTACCCCCTTTTCATACAGTGATATAGGAGTAATGGAAAGTTCATACACAAACAGTTTGGATTGGACATCGTCTCTCTCTTTATCTCTGATACTGGGGCACACTTCTGGCTCAAAGGCTCTGCTTCTACAGACTCTGATGTGTTCATTGATAAAATACAGGGGCGCCTCTCCCACAATACACACAGACATCACAAGGATGGTGGAGAGTTCAGGCACCTCAAGTTCAGTAGGTTCTAGATAATCCTCTATTGTATTACAGGTTGCAAATATGAATTACTGGCTTTCTAGGATATTCAGAGGGTACACGAGGAGAGGAACTACTGCTGTGTCAACTGAATTTAAGGTTGTACATGCTACAAAGCTCTAGCCAATCAAACTCAGAGCCTGGATACCATCAAATGGCAGCCACTCCTATGGTAAATTCGGTTGCAGACTGGAATGATAAAAGGTGACTCACAGGAATGCCATATCGGGTTCTGTAGAGAGTCCTCATTGCCACTGTTGTCCCACACAAACAGCATTCATTCATGTCGGCTGCCACTTGACACCCAAGACATGTAAAGCAAAACGTCCCACAGAGGCCTGGAAACACAAAAGCCGGGTACACGTTACTCCAGTCTGCCCCCATCAGCTACACCAAGAGCAGCCACATCAGTGAGGCCTTTCCCAACTCTGCTGCCAAGCTCCTCTTCATTGTTTATGCCCCCACGGTCCACCCTCCCCTTCAAGAGTGACTGCACATGGAAAAGACCTAGCTCTTTTTGCAATAGAGACACTTGTGTCAATTACTGAAAGGTACCCATGTTCCGGGTAAAGTTCTCGGTACTAACAATGCTCCCAACTGAATCCAACAGGGATACGAGAGCAATGAATGTCCGCTGGAGAGCCGGGCTCACTTCAGACCGGAACCTCTAAGGCCCTGAGTAGGAAGTACCACCTGAGCTGGATCGTGAAGCGTGGCCAGAAAATTTTCAAACGAACTAAAGCTAACCAAGTCTCTTTGAGATAATTTGTCATATCCATTCACTGTGGCCAAGGTCCTGGGATAGGCTGGGGATGAAGGTAGGAGTGACATAGGGTGTGTGTGTGTGGGGGTAAGGACAAATTAGAACATATTCATGCATGCCATCAAGGCCAGGAAGAACCACCAGATATTTTGTAAGTCGAGAATGATTTGGTCAGATCTGCATTTAAGAAAACCTTCCATAAACCAGGTGGTGATGGTGGTGCACAGTTTTAATTTCAGTACTGGAGAGGTAGAGGCAGAAGAATCTCTGAGTTCAAGGCCAACCTGCTTTACAGTTCAAGTTCCAGGAAAGCCAGGGTATTCCACAGAGAAACCCTGTCTTGAAAAACCAAATAAAAGAAAAGAGAGGAAAGAAAAGAGAAATCTGCCACAAAACAAGAAGCTCCCCCCACCTTTTAAAATTACATTTTATTGAATGTGTTTGTGTGTGCACACAAGTGTGAAGGTCAGAGGATAATTTTTAGGAGTTGGTCCTCTCCTTCGGCCTTGTGGGTCCTGGGGCTGAAACTCAGGCTGTTAGGTTTGACCACAGGCACTTTTCCCACTGAGTCATCTTGACAGCCCCACATTAAAATTCGAGTATCCAAGTAAATGTACATTCAAATAACTGAGTAATAACTTGGAGCTGGACAATCAAACATTAATGTCTAAGGAATTTTCCTTGTAAGTCTTTATTATCACTCTGATTAGCAAATGTCAAAACAACGTCATAAGACATGTTAGGCAGCCCTGTTACCTAGTAAGTCAAGGAGAGCTGGTGAAGAGGTTTGCATGTAATTCTTTGTGTTTGTGTTCTCCGTGTAATTATTAGCGTCACTCAGTTTCAAGTTTCATCCCATTACAAGTTAAAGCGTGTGTGTTTCTTTACCATTCTCAGGAACAGGTTTCAAAGCAAGCCTTTTGTTCCTGGTTTGCTGAGAACAAAGTCTCTGGCCCCCTTTGCCACCCCACCTCACTTTCTTTCAAGTTCACTTAGAGAGGAGAGAGAGACAGGGAGAGAGAGAGAGAGGGAGAGAGGGAGAGAGAGAGAGAGAGAGAGAGAGAGAAAGAGAGAGACTTAACTGTACATATTACAACAGTTCTCTGATGGTGTGCTAAAATGTGTCCTATGATGGGACAGAATGTAACTATAAAACAAGATTCTATGTGTGTAACCAAGAAGAGATTTTGTTGATGTTGCTTTTTTTTTTAATCCCAGCACTCAGGAGGCAGAGGGAGAGGCATCCATGTGAGTTTGAGGCCAGCTTGGTCTACATAGAGTTCCAGGACAGGGCTACACAGAGAAACCCTGTCTCAAAAATAACAACAACAAAAAATCAGATTTAAGTAAAAATATTTCATTTACATATAATCTGTTTATAATTATTAGGCCAAGCTCATTCAGTTTTAGAATCATTTAAGACTTCCAATATTACCTTAACTCTAGGATTTATTTTAGGGGTAGCGTGATTGTTTTCGATGGACAGGAGGAGAGTCAGCTATAATCAGTAAACTGTCTTTGATGTTGACTTTACTGCTCCAGGATGCCCAGGAGTCTATAAAAAGCTACTTTCAACACAGTAAGGGAGGAACAGGACACTGTATCAAATATAGGGGCACCTTCCCAGCACTTACAGACTCCGCAGTCGTTGAAGCAATCACACAGGCTTGTCTGCCAGTTGGAATTTTGGGGAGCACGAACAAATCCAGGTTGAGTCACGATGACTGTTGGTGCCTGAGCCATCTCAAAAGCCCTGGTCTGAAAAAGAAAATGTTGGCGTGTACAGCTTGGAGCTGCTGTGGGAAGGCGCTGTATTCTGCTCCTAGGCTAGAACTGGCTTGGAGAATCAGCTTGTTGATCTCTAAGAGAATTGCAGTCTCCTCCTCAGAGGGACATATGCCCCAGGGGAAAGAGTTCACTGAACTGGTACGTCGAACAGATGCTTCTCATGGGCAAACTCAGTGAAAGCGGGTTCATCTATTTTTAGACGGGTACCTGCTGTCCAGGAGTGGGAAACAATCGACCGGCCCATGGCATAACCAGAGAAAGCAACCTTTTCTCAAGTGGAACAGCCTAAGCCTAGTGCACCCTCCCCCCTTGCCCCCCTGCTCTGCCTCTTCCGGTTTGACAGCTCCTCCTGAATCCACTGCTCCATCACTTCAAAGTTCCCAGAACCGGCACCTGTGTCGGTGCTGCTGACACCGGCAGGTTGCTCTCCGTGTTGTTTTGCAGCGGGGGTGGGGGGGGGTGGGGGGGGGGGGGGGATAGGGGGTGGGGGTAGGGGGTGGGGTGTGTGTGATTCTGGCGTCAGCAACACCCAACCTTTAGCACTAAAGCTTGCTCACAACAATCTTCAGGCAACAGTTGTATAGATTTGCTGGAGGGCAAGCGCCTCAGATGAGAACAGCTTGTGGTATTCACGAAGCGCTCTGTTAAGTAATGTGATTGTGACTGGGTTAACTTGGAAAGTGCAAATGGTGAGGGCCCTATGAGGCTTCTGAGCACAATGGTGAAAGACCCAAAGATAAGCAAAACTTCAAGCCAGGTAAGCACATGCCTGTAGCCCCAGGCACCTGGGGAACCAAGGCAGGAAGATCACTAGTGCCCAGTTCTAGACCGGCCTGAGCCATGTAGCAAGATCTTGTCTAAAACAAAAGCAAAAAAGTTTACAAATCATAGGGACATGTGCCAGGGCTCAGAAGCCACCAGGCAAACTGGTTTATGAGCACACAGACACACAGATACGATAGAGGTATACAAAGACAATGTTCTGATTACTCCACCAAGAGGGTACACCTAGTGCCCAAATACTGATTATCAAATACCACTGTTCAATAAAAAGAACAGGGTTTACTAGCGGGTGACTCCAGGGTTGGGGAAGGGGAAGCCAAAGATGAACCTGGCAAGTGTGGGGTTAACAAAAAATGAGACCCCAAGAGTAGATCTAATCAGATGAACCCCTGCTGAGTGTAGGAGACTCCTGAGGTAATTTGATGGCCAGACTTAGGAGAATGAGCAAAATGTAATGTTATGGTTAGATTATAACTCTCTCTCTCTCTCTCTCTCTCTTTGTTATCTGTGTCATATTTACATAATGCTAGTATAAATAAATAAACAAGATTTTAATGGAGAAAAAGGATGGTACTTTCTTCCTTAAAAAGTTCCCATTAGTGTAGAAGGAATAACAGAAATATAAGACTGTCACTTGGCATACACTATAGTACTAACTGCTGAAGGCAAGACTGATGGGTGGAGTCTGTAATATTACCAAGGTTATTTTTCATTTTTACCTAGGGTTCCTGGCTTATTATTCATTCCCCAAAGCAAGCCATCAAATAGAGACTGGAATTTCACTACCCCAAAGTCAAAGAAACTAATCTTTCCCATCTTGGAGTTGGCCGTATAGACGTTTTCCTATCTCCTCTGTCAGACAGCTAATCACACATGTCCATTGGATGATCTGGCCCATGAGGAAGCAACGCTGAAGAAGCTGGCCAGATGGGGCGTTATACTTCCCCACCCAGTTTGTGAGGCACTGGTGGCCATGCAGTGACATCCCTACAAATGCCCAAAGGACAGAGTTTGAAGAGGGCTGTAAATGTGGCTCAGCAGATAGAGTGCTTGCTTAGTATACAAGAAGCTCTGGGTTCCACCCCAGCACTGTAGAAAACTCTGCATGCAACACATTCCAGTAATCCCAGGACTCAGGAAACAGAGGCAGGAGGATCAGAAGTTGAGAACCATCCGCTAAGTAGTGAGTTTGAGGACACCTGGACTACAGGAGACCCTGTTTCATAACAGCAGCAGCAAGAAGTCTACTTGAGTCTGGAGTAGTAGGTAGCACATACACATGAAATTCAGGCTGAGGCAGGAGGATTGTGACTTTGAAGCCAGGCAGTGCTACATAGAGAGACTATGTAAATCCAAAGCAAATGCAACTAAGTAGCAAGAATAAACAACTCCACACAAGACTACTGGCAGCCAAATAAGTACATTGACTTGCTCAAGGGAGAAGGCACACAGTGGGGAACTGTGGCCTGTCAGGAAGAGTCCTTGGAAAGCCTTCTTAGAGCAGGCAGGCTGCAAGGGACTGGTTTGGAAGAGGAACCAGGAAATAGAGATGCCACCAGAAGGTGAGGGGCAATTTATGGTGATGCACACTCATTTGTTAAGAAGGGCTCACTGGGGAGCAGCAGTTTTACTGCTGGGGAAAGTTAAATGAACCTCTTCCTTTTGCTTTTGCTTTCAGTTCATTTTAGAAATTCACTAATGTGGAGGACACACAGCTGGTTCCTCACTAGTTTTGCTGTTGACGACATGTCTGACTGAAACCATCCAACAAGTTCAAGGTGGTGAAAGGCTGGGTTTTACTATCTTGTCCTGGGACTTTTGCCTTCGGGGTACCTTCCTCTAAAAGTATTTTCTTCATTTTCTTCCTTTCCTTTCCTCTCCCCTTCCTTCCTTCCTTTCTTAATTCCTTGTGCAATTTCTTTAGTTCATGTTCCTATGCACACCCCCCCCCGTGTGTGTGTGTGTGTGTGTGTGTGTGTGTGTGTGAGAGAGAGAGAGAGAGAGAGAGAGAGAGAGAGAGAGAGAGAGAGAGAGAGAGAGAGAGAGAGAGAGAGAGAGAGAGAGAGTTAGTTTCACTCACAGGAACATGGGCAACTAGCCAGTGACCACACCAGTGAAGAAAAAAATGTCTCTGTCTCCTAGCAACCTGAACAATGCCCCTTGTACCTAATGATTAACTGCAAAACTAGCTATTCCAGGAAAGGGGCTAACACTGTGTCATAAGACATGCTAATCTAAACTTCCTTTGGATTTGTGGAGCCCAGACGGTCTAATGACCTATAAATAACAGTAGATGTCTGACCAGAAAAACAGCCCACCTGAAATTTATAACTACCATGGGCCACACCTGGTGTACTGCTCCAGAGATCTCTGCGTGAGCCTTGCCTCTGCAGCCCTATGAGCTTTTCTCTTTCCTTCTTTTCTTTTTTGAAGTGGGGTCTCATATAGTTTAAGCTCTCCTCAAACTTTTTGTAACCAAGGATAATCTTGAACTCCGGACCTCTTGTCTCACCCAGGGCCAGAGACTGAATGCAGGGTCTCCTGCTTTGCTAGGCAAGGGCGATAGCAACTGAGCACCATAACCTGCCTTTCTACTTTTGTTTTTGCTTTTTACTGAAGCGTCCATCTTCCAGCTTTTTGAAGTGTCTTTGCAGGATGGACAGCTGCTTCCTAAATTTATTTCATCAGTTTCAGAAAAAGAAAATAAAGACATTGCAATAATTCAATTTTGTTGCTGACCCTTTTCACAACTAATGAACCCACGTTTTGTGAGCAGCGCTTACTAAAAAAGACTTGGAAAATGGCAGGCACCTGGAAGGGGTTTCACTAACTTCAGCTAGGAAGTTCTCTCCTTCCCCATCTGCTGGGACAGTGCTTAATGTCCTCATAGAGGGCACATTTCACCCGTTGATGAGTGGGCGGACCCTAAGCCCCTCACAATGGTGAGGTCCAGCTTCCCAGGACTGTGCAGACCTCCCCACACAAGTCCCTCAGAGCTTCCCTTCATCCCAAACTCCAACACTATAATGTCAGAAATCAGAGACTCGAGGATTGCTTACCACAATGCATTCGACAGCAAAGCATTTTAGAAAATAGAAAAGCATGTGTATTCAAATTTATTTTGCATTGCCTTTGAATATTCAAATGCCAGAAAAATATGAAAGAACAGTCAGTAATACTGGGTGGTGACTTCAGGGTGAGCTGCTGATATTTTTTCCCTTTTATCTTCATTACTCATTTATTTTTGTTTTTCAAGACAGAATTTTTCTTATAATAGTCCTGGTTGTCCTAAAACTAGCTCTGTAAACCAGGCTGGCCTAGAACTCACAGAGATCCGCCTGTCTCTACCTCCTGAGTGCTGGGATTGAAGAGATGTGTCACCACCGCCTGGCTCCATTTATTCCTTTTATAATGAAATCTTGGCATAGCTTTTTTTACCCTTCAAGAAAAATCAAATTGGCAGCTAACAACTTTAAGGGGAGGAAGGCAGTCATCTACAGCTGTAGTTTTGCTCCTGGGCTCGTCAGTGTCCACCACACCGCTGGCATCAGGTAAGTGACAGCAGAGTGAGCGAGGGAACATATGTCGGCTCTCCTTTTCAGAGAAAAATTATATTCCTTTAACTCACTTCTTTTCCAGGAAGGTTACATTGCGATTATAAAGGACAGTGGACATCTGGAGGTCCGGGAGAAAACTGCTGTCCTGTGACTCTATAATTGTCCCTTTCCTGGCAACCCTCACTCGGCGTATTGCAGGTATATGTGTATTTACATTGGGTTGGACTTTACAGCCGCTTGCGACCTGAACACTGGCTTCTAAAGCCCACGGCAATCTGCATCTGAGGCGAAGAGATGCACGTGGATGTCTATCTGCTCATTGCTGGGTCATTAGCAAAAATCTGTTCTTTTCTCTACTAGTGGCCAAAACAGTCTTCAGTCTAAGTTGTATGTTGCTAGCCAAGGTGGTGGTGGCTCTAATCCTAGCACCTGGAAGGTGGAGGCAGGAGAAAAAAAATATAATATTTTAAACCAAAAAGTATATGATCATAATAACCATAACAAAACCTCATATATTTTTTATTTTTTTAAAATTATTTATTTATGTATTTATTTTCTTAATGCATGAGTATTCTGTCTGCATGTCTGCCTACACACCATAAGAGGGCGTTGGATCCCATTATAGATGGTTGTGAGCCACCATGTGCCTGCTGGGAATTGAACTCAGCACCAAGTGCTCTTAACCACTGAACCATCTCTCCAGCCTCTCTTTTTTATTTTTTTAAACCCCAGGAGAAATTTGAAAACATATATAATGTGCCGTACACATATGGAAATTATTTTCAGTCTTTTTGGTATTGAAAACGTTTTTTTATTTCTAATACAGACAAAAATCAAATTACAAGTTAAATAATAAATTAAAATGTTGCATGTTTCTTTCATAGATTTCTCTCCCTCCCTCCCTCCCTCTTTTCCTCCCTTTATCTCTCCCTGTCTCTCTCTGTGGTACTGGGGATTGAACAGAAGGCTTCCTGTGTGTTAGGCAGGTGCACTCTGTGCCCAGATCATTTCCTCTTTTGAAGGTGGGAAACTGTGGGGGTGGGGAACCGAAGCCAAGCAAGGGTGAGGGGGCTGGAGATGGGGTAAGAGGTTTATGAATACCAAGATACCCTCCGGGCCTTGAAGGTTGCCTATCTATGACTGTTGGGTAGGATCTCTGCCCAGTACTGCATAAAAGAGCATTCCTAGAGGGAACTAGCAGCCAAGACTGCCATTTGCCACCTTCAGCTTACTTTGAAGAGCGTCTTATACTGTCTAACTCGTGGTTTCTTATAGAAGAAACATCAGGTCCACAGTTAAAGCTCCAGGAGGTGGAGGAAGTGAAGCTCAGAGAAGAGCAGCCCAGGCACATGTGGATCGACCTTGCCTGGCCCCTAATTCTCAGCGTGCTGCCCACTAAAACCCTCCAACAGTAGAACTAACCACAAAGCGCTAACAGAAGGCCAACACACTCTCTCAGGGCACTCTTAGGTAGCCCCGTGAGCCTGTCGCAATTCTGCATCACTTGGAAGTTACGACAAAATGTAAAATCCAATGCAGACCATCCCAAAGATCTGACATCCTCCCCCGCGACAGCCCCCCCCCACGTCCCGTGGCTTCAACCATCAGGTACAGCAGCCTTTAACTTTAATCAGCTGGAATGAAAGGTCACCAGGAAGTGAAGGGAAAAATATCTGCTCCACATCTGCCTAATGTTACATCGCCCTAAAGCTATCCACGCCCTAATGCTATCTGCATGTTTCCGAGTGTTCTGTGACCTTATGTTTGTGCCTGCTCTATAGCCCTCAGAGTTTATGATATGTGAAGACTGCACCCCAAACCATGTTGGCCCACCCATCCTCAGCAAGCCAATTAGGAGTCAAATTAATAGTGGAAAGCAGAAAAAAGGGCAGAGAGACCCAGCAACACCCCCACCCTGTCCACCACCCACAAATCTGTCCTCTGAATATGGATTAAGGTTTAAAGTGAAGGCTGCTTGCCACCCCCCCCCCCCATTCTGGATGGTGGCCTGACTGTGTCCCTTCTAAGAGATGGATTCCTCTGGCTGAAAGCCTTTTCCTTTTCCCAGCATGAGATTCCTGGGGAAAGCAAGTGTCTAATCTTTAGAGTATCTTCATTTCTACCAGAGCTGCCTCAAAGCCCTTGGGAAGCTTACTGGCAATGTCACTACTCAGGAAACTAACTAGAGTAGGGTCTGGGAGTTTGTAATTAGCATCTTCTGGGCTGCAGCCTCTGTGTCATAGGGCATGTGGCTGCTTTGATGACAAGTATTTTAAAGGTATTTCTTTCCCCAGGAAGGTGCAGTCCCTACCAACCCTGCCCTTCCCACCACCCCTTCGTGGAGCACATGTGAAGTCAACTCACGTTCCACACCGGACCCTGGATTGGGGTGGAGATTCTCACCCCGGTGCCTTCTGGACCTTGTAACCTTTGCCTCTTGGTTTGTCCATTCCCCTCTGTTACTAATAATTATGCATCCATATGCTGACCCACCTGCGTGTGTAAAAGTCAAGGAGACACCTGTTGTTCCCTGTCCACGGGGGCCGCCCTGCTCAGAGCTCTGCTTTGTTGGACAGTGACTTTGAATGAACAGCAGGAAAAAGACTGACGAAGCCCACAGAGAAAAGAAATGGAAACGAGGAGACTGAAATGGGAATCTAAGAGGACAAACCTTGAAAAGTGACATGACCAATACCTTCCTTCGGAAGTTTCCTTGCAAGGAATGGTCTCTGCCAGGAAATCTTGTCATATTTGGCTCACAAGCTGAACATCTTAATTTTGTCTATTAGTCTTAGACTCATTCTTATATCTACATCCTATTCTGCCTCCGAACACCCCACTCTTTAGAAGGATAGTTCACTGGCTTAATAAAATTATGTTATATGACACTGATTATGTTAATAAATCTTGTTAATATTGATTAACCCAGGTTCTAAACGATATATGCTTAGATTTTCTTCTTTCTAGTGTATATTGGTATTACCATTTTTTTTTCTGTTGACTGAAACAACCCCATCACACAACAATCTCTCATCTCATGAGCTATCAAATGTGAGAGTGAATGGTGGCTTTTCTCTTTTGCACATCGGTGAGTACCAGAATTAAATCTCCACAGTAGTTAGATTTTTGCTTTCATGGGAATTCCTAAGGATTCTCAAACTTCGAAAACTAAACCTACAAAAACCCCATCTAGTTTTGCCAGATAGTTTAAATGGATAAACTTTTTTTTTTTGGTGTGTGTGCACAAAGCAACTAAACCAGCTCCAGTGAATTAACAGAGGAAGGAAGGGACCGAGTTGATAAATACAGCACATAGAATGTGTTCCCCATTGTTTCCAGAGGACTCCAACTGAGATGTTCCAAAGCCTGACACTTTAGCAAAAAGCTTGCCCCATAATTGCCCAGTTTCTTCAAAGTCACTAAATTTAAGTCAGTCCGGGAAGACAAAAAAAATCTAATCTTTTAACAGCATCTCAAGGCTATGGCAGGAATAAAACAAAACAATGATATCGGTTTTAAAGCTGCCATCCCCATATTTAAAGAAGTTCTTAATAAACAATGTACTCACCGCTTAAAAAGTCTGGAGCAGGAAGTGTCTTGTGGTTTAGACTTGACTAGGAGTAGAAGCTCCGAGAAGCTCTGAAGAGGGGAGAGGTGGTGATCTGCTTTCAGGGGCAGCCTCTAGTCCAAAGAGCAGAGTCCTGGGTTCTGATTGGCTGTGGTAATCTAGGCAGAAGGAGCCCAAAGCTATCCCTTACCAAATAGAGCCTGCTGCTTTTCTTACAGGGGACTAATCAGAACAGCCTACACCTTTCTGGGGAGGAGGAGGTATGAGTCATTCAGGGGTCGACTGGTATTACCTGTCTGGTAAAGTTACTGGTTTTTATACCTCATTTCCTTTTAATATAATAAAGACACATTGGGTGGCCTAGAATTGCAGACCCGATCAGACTTTTCTTTTGTTTGTTTCTATGTCCTGGAACTCACACTGTAGGGTGGTCTGGAACTCACAGAGATCCAGAGTGTTGGGATTAAAGATGTGTGCCACCATGCCAGGCTTCCGACCAGACATTTCTCTTCTGTCTTCTTCCCTCCTTCCCCCCCTGAAGTGCCAGGGACCGAACCCAGGGCCAGGGCATGCTAGGTGAGAGCCCTACTACCGCTGACCTGACCCCCATGTTTAGTCCTAGGTTGCTTTGTTTTCCATAACAGACTGGGCACTTGCTATGTATTAGGCAGGGTTCTTTCTTCTTTTAAAATTGGTCATTATTATTATTGTTGTTATTATTATTATTATTATTCCCCACTTGCCTCTCTCTGTGGTGTGTGCCGCAGCCACATGTGGAGGTCAGAAGACAGTCTTTGGACGTCTGTTCTCTCCTTCTACCTGCTGAAAAAGCCTCGTCTCTTGTTCCAGCTGTGCTGCACAGCTGTCAGCTTCCGAGCAATTCTCCTGTCTCTCATCTCTTGTAGGAGTGCTGGGCTTACAGCTATGAGCCACACCATATCAGGTTTCCTTCTTTTATTTTCTTTTTGTGGATTTCAGGGATCAAACTGAGATTGTCAGGGATTGCCCAACTCTTTAAAAAAGATGAAATTTATTTTTATGTGTATGTGTGTTTTGCTTGTGCGTGTGTTTGTACACCGTGTGCATGTACGCACATGTGTGCCTGATGCCCACAGAGGCCAAAAGAGGATGTTGAGTCCCCTGGAACTGAAGCTGCAGATGGTTATGAACCACTAGGTGGGTTCTGGGAATCAAACCTAGGTCCTTTGGAGGAACATCCAGTGCTTGTAACTGCTGGGCAATCTCTCTAGCTCGGTTGTCAGGTTTTAGCCGCAAGTGCCTTTAACTGCTGGGCTATCTCACTGGACCGGTAGGCATGATTCTTAATGCTTGGGGGGGGGTGACATATGTGAGAGCCAAAGCTGTTTTAAGTTTTAATTACAGTGCCTAAGAGATCCATGGAATAAAAACCCCTCTAACCTGCAAGTCCCTTACCCAAGGACTCCTGAAATGCTGGAGGCTGCTGTTATTCATGACAGATAATAAGCCACATGTTTTCACTCCCCTCAACAAGTTTTTTGACTCGTCTATATCTCATCTTTACCATTGTGCTTGATTACATGTAGGATGGAGGTACTGGCAGGAAATACATCAAGATGTACGCTTGCGCCGGGCAGTGGTGCACGCCTTTAATCCCAGCACTCGGGAGGCAGAGGCAGGCGGATCTCTGTGAGTTCGAGGCTGGGCTGGACCGACAGCCTCCAAAACAATACAGAGAAACCCTGTCACGAAAAACCAAAGGAAAAAAAAAAGATGTATGCTTGCTTGCTCCTGATTGGATGTAGATGGGAGTTATGAAGGAAGTATGACAATATATATGCCTGCTCCTGATTAGACCCAATGGGAGATATGATGGCCTTGTGGGGTTTCCTTTTTTTTAATTATTTTTTATTTATTATTTGGGATCTCACATCATGCACCCTGATCATGCTCACCTCCCAGTCTTCCCATGTCCACCCTCTCCCCGACTCCCCATGACAATCACCCCACTCCAAATAAACCAAAAAAAAAAAAGGTTCATTTTGTGTGGTCCGTATACTCACTGGAGCATGGTCAAATTCCTATCGAGCAGTCTCCCAAGGGAGAGTGAGTCTTTCTCTGCCTGCATGTGCCAGAAGCCACCAGTTTAGGATGACTTGTGGTGGCTGCAGCAGGGTGGGACTAGTGCCTATCCCCACACAACGTGGTGCTATGGGCTGGTGCCAGGCAGGGCTAGCTCTTCTGTGAGCCACGGGCCAGCTCTCCTTCACCCGTGGACATTAACACGGCCTCAGGAGAACAGTTTTCCCAGCAAGGGAGATTAGTCAACTTGAAGCAACAGCATGAGGAAAATCCTTCTGTTAAGTGAGGAGAGTTTCTCACCCTCCAGCCTCCAGTGCTCACCTACTGAAGGTTTCCAAAGCGAGGTTCAGAAGTTGTGTTGTCGGAGAGTGACTGGCTCCTGAGACTGTGGCTTAATCAACGGATTTATTAATTCATTGATGGAGTCACAATTTGATTGTTAAGAGGTGGTGGGAAGGAGGTAAAGCCTATCTGAAGAAAGCACGTTCCTGGAGGCTTGCCTTGGTTCATCCCTGCCTCACCACAGTCTTTTTGCATCTGCGTTATCAGGTCCTCAGCGTTCCCACAGTACTTTCCCTGTTGAAATGCCCTCCGTCATCACAGGCGGTATAGCAGAGCCAGCCACCATGGACTCAGACTTGTGAAACAATGAGGGAAAGAAATCCTTCCTCCAAGTTACTGCTCTCAGGCAGTGGTCACTGTAAGGGAGGGCGCAGTAAATAAACCACTGAAATGGCTGCTCCATCGATGGAGAGACAGTTTTTATTGTAAGTAAGAGAGAACAGCCAGAGGCATTTGTGTGAGTCCAGAGCACAGACAGAAAGAAGCAGACCAGCCGTGGCCAGGTCTAGAGAAGGAGCACAAGTAGCTGGGGCGGGGGGGGGGAGCTGAAGCAGCCTGGGTGTTTAGGGTAGAGGGGGAGGTGAGAAGGGTCAGGATGCTAGCATGGGCTTTGAAATGCCTAACAGGTACTTGTGACTAAGAATTGCAGGAGCCTGGGCTTTGAGAAGCCACCTCGTGTATACAGGGGAAGTGGTTGGTTCCTTCTGGCAGGCGCCAACCCTGTCCTGTTTCATAAGTTCCTGAGGAATGCTTGGAACTGACAGTCAGCATGATGGGGAAGTTAATTAGTACACACTTGGTTTCGAACCTACTGGGAAAGTAATTTTGAATTGACTGATCTACTTTTAAATTTTTATTATCATTTATTTAATTTATTTATGTGTTGTACATGAGGTATGTGTGAATCTCTCTCTCTCTCTCTCTCTCTCTCTCTCTCTCTCTCTCTCTCTGTGTGTGTGTGTGTGTGCAAGTCATAGAGCTATAGTTGGGGTCAGAGGCAATTTCCTGGAGTCCATTCTCTCTCTACTTCAGCACATGGATTCCAGGGATCCACTCATTTGGAAAAGCAATTTCATAGGAACGACAATTATTTGGACTACAAAGAAAGTGATCCAAGCTGGTTGAGGGTGGATATTTCACATGCACAGGAAGTCCAGAGTTTTGAAGAGTCCAGTCTGACAGTGTCCATGCACACCTTCAACCACACTTTACCTTTGCCTCGGTTTATACTCACTACATGTCCTTCTACTGTGGAATGGAACTCAGCCTTCATGTTTGGCAACAGCTACCTTTCGGAGCCTCCTGCTTAAAATCTAACCAATGACTCCTTATGGTCAAACCAAGAGCTCTGGAAACAGTGAGTATATTTCAGCAAACCTGTGGTGCCGCCTCCAAGTTGGACGCTGCCCTTTGCACTGGGCTCATACTCAACGAGGGTTTCTGCCAGGACCCCTTTGACTGTGATGCCTGTAATTATGGAGCCCCCATCAATAGCATTTCTGACAGCCTTGAAGCCATCTCCTGTGCATTTCTGATGTGAGTGAATGTGTGCTTATTGAGATCTTTGACCAGTGAGATGGATAGGTAGATGGATGGATGGATAGATAGATAGATAAATAGAGATAGATAGGTAGATGATGGATGGATAGACAGACAGATACAGATAGATGATACATAGATACATAGATACTGATAGACAGATGGATAGAGAGAAGGAAGGGGATAGTTATAACCACATTCCTCAATAAAGGGGAGCATCTGTCAGTATATACTCAAAGAAAAATTTTCATGGTCCAAACAGCCAGGACTTACATCTTCAAAAGATTTAGTGCTTGTGTGTGTATGTGTGTGTGGGGCTGCATGGGTAAATGGCTACTGTACAAGCATGAGGACCCAAGTTCAGATCTTCAGCATTCACTTAGAGTTGGGTGTGGGGACACCTGTGTCAGTGTTGAGAGGAGACGGGTTTCCCAGGGACTCACAGGCAACCAGTCTAACTAACCAGTGAGCTCCAGATTAAGTAGGATACCCTGTCTCAGAAGATGAGGTGGAGAGTGACTGAGTAAGACGTCTGATGTGAACATCTGGCCTCCACATCTTATATGGACACACACATACATACACCATACACATATAAATACCTTTTGAAAATGGCTTATTTAGTTCTATAATTCTTCTGGTATTCTATCATTAAAGATCAAATTTTAAAGCACTACAATGATAAACAAAATCTCATTGGCATGTTTATCTTAAACACCCCACAGTTAATGGATACAACACTTCTGAGAGAGAGACTGAAAAATCACATCACTAGCAAGTATTAAAGAGTATTTTCTTTAGAAATTATGGATTTATTTTAAACATAATCACTAGTTACTTTATAACACTGGGGAACTACCACTTGGTAGGGAGTGACTTTACAATCTATCCTTGGAAACACCCTGGCAAACTTCTAGCAGTAACAAGATTTATATCTGATGTGGTTTATGGCACTTGAAAACTACTTTTTTAACTATTTAAAACTGTACTAAGGTTAGCTAGTCAATAAAACTACACCCCAATATTATCTGTCCATTATTAAACATGCAAGGCAATTCCTCCCTGTTTTCTACTTTTGGTATTTTAAAGCTAAGTGTGAAAAAGGATCCTATTATCCAAGACTAACACATAAGAGCAAGCAATTCAAAGCAAGGTTTTAAACTATTTTACATAAAATTCCATTACTCCAAAAGGAACCCACATCAGCCACCATAAAAAAGATAACTCAGACTGAAAATCTCTTCCCAGCACTCAGGAGGCAGAGGCAGGTGACCTATGGAAGTTCCAGGCCAGCTGGTCTATATAGTGAGTTTCATGCCAGCAAAGGCTACATAGTAAGATTCTGTGTCAAAAATATAAAGAAAAAGGAAGAAAGGCAGGCAGGCATAGCATCTAAATTAAACAAGACAGCTTTTAAAAATAAACCTTACATGCTTGACCCAGTATTTCCACTACTGTTCAACATCCTAAATAAACTCCAACCTTAAAGTAAACTTCCACTTACCTAGAACTTAAAGACTGATGTCTCCTTAACCTAGAGGTAAGGTTTGGGTTAACTGAGAACACTGCCTATTTACAATCTTGGCTTCTTTAGTTCTGTACAGATCTAATGTGCCTTTTTCCAGTTTTAGAAGGTCTAAGGAAAAGTGGTCGATCCCTTTGATAGACTTTTTTCTGCTGATTTGAGACAGGTTTCGTTATGTAGTCCTGGAACTTGCTCTGTAGACCAGGCTGGCTTCTACTTCACAGAGATCTACCTGCCTCTGTCTCCTAAGTGTTGGCATTAAAGGAACGTGCCACCATACCTGACTGACTGTCTTTTTTAATTGCATTTTAAACTGTTTTCAGTGAATTTCTTTCAGTTTTTACTAGATTTTTTTTCTCTATTCCGTACTCTTGTAAAAATATAAAAAGTCACTGAGTGGTGGCGGCATATGCCTTTAGTCCCAGCACTTGGGAGGCAGAGGCAGGCAGATGTCAGTGAGTTCCAGGCCAGCCTGGTCTACAAAGTGAGTTCCAGGACAGCCAGGACTGTTACACAGAGAAACCCTGTCTTGAAAACGTGTGTGTGTGTGTGTGTGTGTGTGTGTGTGTGTGTGTGTTTCTCATGTTCTAATAGCCTGCTACATGCAGGATATGCGTTTCATGCTCTTTTCCTCTTACTGGGGTGCTATACCCCACAATCCCAGACAAGCTGATTAAGCTCAAGTTGGACTCAGAATTATATTTTATCTCCATAATCTCTGTCATGAAGTAGTCACTAGTTCAATTTGTTTTTCCTTATGGAGTCTACTACAGCCTTTGCTAGGAAACCTGCAAGTTCGACATGAACCTTGGTTACCAGAGAGGCTCTGTCTGTCCCTGTTTCCATCTGTCCCTGTCCATTTTTCCATGTACTTACATTTGTTCCCAAACTCGAAGGGACTTTCTCTCTCAGCTTCAAATCCTTCAGTGATTAACTTGGATGAAAACAGAGCTAAGTGGAGACAACAGTTTGCCCATGGTAAGGACATTGGCAGTCATGCCATTACCAGCTAGCTCACACTGGCAACTACTGTGTTAGCTGTTACAGGGACGCTCCCCCACCTCATCACCTTGATTTAGTCTTGGTTCTGAATGAGTAATGCCAGCACCGGGAGGTTGAGTCAGGAACATCACAAGTTTGAGGCCAGCACAGGCTGGATTGTAAGAAAAAGGAAAGAAATGAAGGAAGGAAGGGAAGGAGGGGGGAAGGAAGGGAGAGGAAGAGAAGGAAAGGAAAGAAGGAAGGAAGAAAGAATAGACAAAAAAGAGGTCGTCAGGTTTTCATTTCACAATGTGAACCCCAAGTTGATTCTTTTTTTTGTTTGTTTGTTTGTTTGTTTTTTGTTTTTGAGACAGGATCTCTCTGCATAACCCTCACTGTCCTGGAACTCACTGTGAAGATCGGCTTGGCCTCAAACTCATAGAGATCCATTGGCCTCTGCCTCTCAGTGCTGGGATTAAAGGTACGTACTGCCATGCTCCGCCTAGACTGGTTCTTAGCATGTCCCGTGTCACACTGATGCTGACTGTCCCTGGTCTGTTTTCAATGCTAAATGTGTAAAGCAATGTCATTAGTGACTACACAACACATGCAGGCACACACACACATGAAAACACCAAAGTAGACACCCAGATACCCAATTTTGACAAAATTTCACATGTTGTAGACTGGCTGATTTGTGGCAGCATTCTAAGTTGTTACTGTCTTTTAAGAAGGCAACATTGGCTATAGAGAACATAGAAGAATAAAAGAGATGTTTATTTCTCACCCTGTGATTTCATGGTGAGTAACATGCTTATGCCTGTATGTACCTTCTATGCCTCTCTTTGGCCCTGACACCGAATGACTGAATCCCTGAAGGCAGGGCTGACTGTGCCAAGCTCTACCTCGTACATGGCTCTTGCTACCTAGAGTGGGGCACCAAAGCACGTGACTCTCCTATCTACCCTCTTGAGGGATACCAGGAGCAACTGGAGACCAGCACAAGATCACGCGTAGCAGACTGCTGGAAAGTGTGGTCAGAGTGCAACGCAATGGGAGATAACCATTTTTGGTAAGGTTACCTAGGGTTGGGGAAGTAGATTGACTTTTCCCCCTGAGGTTACCCTTGGGAGGTCGGCTTTGACTGGAGATGATGCAGAGCTGGGAATATGAGCAGCTGAGAAGGGATAAGGGTCAACAGAAGCCAAGGTGGCCCCAGGGATGACCCACGAAACCCTGACTTATGGGGGTCATGAGATAACTGAAACCTTCCTCCTTTGCTTGTCTTTCAGTATGCAAATATCCAAATCAACTCATCAAGGTTACTGTGTTCCTGTTTCAACCTTTGGTTTGCTTCCTCTCTCGTGGGTACCTTCTCACCTTCTGCCTGACAGTAAATAACCCCACAGTCTGCTCACCGCTTCAGAAAAAGCCTAGGTCATCCCTTCCATTGCAAGGGTTGTTGCTTTTATCCGGCAAGTGTCTGCCTAGCCCACCGGCTCTCCTCCACCAGCACTGCTGAACTGTTACTCTGGGGAATGACACCAACACCTTATTTGCCTTCATGTTCCTTAAGTCACAGCAGCCAGAACCTCCTTTTTTAAAAGGCCAGAGGACAGCTTGTGGAATCAGTTCTCTCCTTGCACGTGTGAGTGTTGGGACTAAACTCAGCCTCGGCAGCAACGGCCTTTACCAGCCGAGACGCCGCATCTCCCCAGGTCTTTCACATACATGTCAGCCTCTTTCTTGAAATTGATCATTTCCTTAAGGACGCCAGATTTCTGTCAGTGTGAAGCATCATTTAGAGGCCCCTGTCTGGTACCAGGGGCACTCATTGCTATGGGGCTTTTGAGGGGAAGGAATAAATAAACAAATAAATGTGTATTTTAACAATAAAATTCAGCTGGTGTGTTGATGCACAAGTGCTAGGCCAGCATTTAGGAAGCTGAGGCAAAAGAAAGGCCAGCGTAAGATGTGTAGTAAAGATGGTGTTTAAAAACATGTAAGATGGTCAGGCGGTGGTAGCGCATGCTTTAATCTCAGCACTGGGGAGGCATAGGCAGGTGGATCTCTCTGAGTTCAAGGCCAGACTGGTCTAAACAGTGAGTTCCAGGACAGCCAGAGCTGCTGTTACACAGAGAAATCCCATCTTAAAACACCACACACACACACACGAGAGATGACTCAGCAGTTACGAGCACTGGCTGCCCTTCTAGAGGACCAGGGTTCAATTCTCAACACTCACAAGGCAGCTCACAACTATCTGTAATCTAATGCCAAGTGATTTGACACCCTGGCACAGATATGCATGCAGGCAAAACAACATTCGCATAAAGTAAAAATAAGTAAATCACATATACGTGTGTGTGTGTGTGTGTGTGTGTGTGTGTGAAGGTGACACCTAGCTCAACTGTTTGAAACTCATGTGAAAACAGAGCACCTACACTACACCCGAGATGCCAGCTTAAAACAACAGTCAGAGGGCTTGCACCCCCCAGCACTCCGAAGGAGGAAGTAGAAAGACCAAGACTTCAAGGTCATCCTCAGCTACAGGGAGCCCAGAGCCAACCTGAGCTACATGAGACTTTGTCTGAATAAACAGTGAAATAATAAACAAACAAACAAACAAACAAATGAGAATAGTTTGTTCAGGCTTAGTATCAGCCCGTGAGTGGTTGGCCTGGATGCTCTCGAGTCCACGGTGCAGCACGCCATCATAGCTCACCTCAGGGCTCTGAGAAATCGAGAAGACACTGTCTTCCCTCCATTTCCTTCCAGGGAACACTCTCTACTTAAGACTTCCCACCAGCTCCCAATGGTATTGAGCTAGGGACCAAGACGACATCAGGTGGGCCTTTGGGAGGTGCTTACAAGCAAAGTACCTCAGGCAGGTATTTGGAAATTCAAGTTCTTGGTAACAGTTTTATTAGCTTTTCCTCTTATTCATCAAAAATTTGAATCTCAGGAAACTGGTTGCTTTCCATCTGTGTGGTCTTCCAGCTCTCTCCAGATCTCTCAACGACCGTTGATGGTTTATAATTAAATTCCATTTGGCATTTATCCTTTTGTTTTTTGTTTTTGCTTTTGTTTTTGTTTTTGTTTTTTTTTTTGAGACAAAGTTTCTCTGTGTAGCTTCAGCTGTTCTAGAACTCACTCTGCAGACCAGGCTGGCCCGGACCTCAGATCCACCTGCCTCTGCCTCCCTCATGCTGGGATTCAAGGTGTGCACCATCATCAACCGGCTTGGAATTTATTTATTTATTTATTTTTTGTGCAGTAAGAAGAAGAGAGACAATCTTATGTTTATCTCAAGGCATTCAATTTACATCAACACCACATATCAAAAAGTTTATTTCTTTCCTGGTTGATACATGGTTCATCCCTTCTTACCTATTTCTATACTTCTGTTTTTTAATCATCTCTATGACCACATGCGAAGTTAACTTCGGAGGAAACTTGTTGAAGGACACCCAGAAACTTTATTCCCATCTTTGTAGCTTTTCTGTTTTATCTACAGCTGTTCCAAATTTTAAGAAATATTTAAGGGATCGAGGGATGTAGAAAGATGACTCAGCAGTTAAGAGCACTTGTTCTTGCAAAGACACCAGTTCAATTCTCAGCATCCACATGGTGGCTCTCAGCTGTCCCTAAACACCACTTCCAGGGGGGTTGACAGTCTCTTTTGGCTTCTGAAGGCACCAGGCATGCACATGGACATAGATATACACAAAGAGCAAAATATTCTCACACATAACAAAATTCAAAATATAAAAAAAATATGACTATTCAAGAAGTCTTCATAGAGGACACCCCAGCCCTACCAGGTTCTTGCTCCAGGTTAAAGAAAAAAATACCATAGAGAGGGCCTTTTCCTTTCAACCACCATGACTTTCGTAAATCAGTTGCATTGGCTTGATTCAGGTCACATGCTCAAGCCAGTCTCGGGCTTCAGAGTGGGGGACCGCTGGCTGAACCTTGGTCATAGTAATGTTGATGGCACTGCAAGGCCTCTCTCTCCTCAAGAAATGAGTAGCTGGCCATCTGTGATGGCTGTGGTTAACAGCTAATTTTTGTTGTTTTAATAATTATTTATTTTTGTCAGGCAGTGGTGGTGTGCACCTTTAATCCCAGCACTTGGGAGGCAGAGGCAGGCAGATCTCTGTGAGTTTGAGGCCAGCCTGGTCTACAAAGCGAGTTCCAGGACAGGCTCCAAAGCTACACAGAGAAACCCTGTCTCAAAAAACCAAACCAAAAAATATTTATTTTTATTTTATGTGTATGGGTGTTTTGCCTGCAGTATGACTGCGTACCCCTTGGGAGCCTACTCCCAAAGAAGAACAGAATAGGACATTGGGTCCCCTGGAGCTAGAGGTGTAGACAGTTTGACGTTGTAGACAGCACCCATGCTGCCATGTGAGTGCTGGGAATCTCAAGCAGGACTTTTAACCACTGAGTCATCTCTGCAACCCGCAGCTGGGTTTTAGTTGCTGGTGTTCTCATGGCTCCCTGCCAACCCTTTCGTCGTCTTTTCTTCTTATAGGTGGCACTCACCAATGAATGTTCACAAGCCCTACTTTATCCCACTGTCTTTCCCTGAGAACAATCGTGGGACCACAGCCTTCTCCAACACCACAGCTCATTAACCCACCAGAAACATGCAGAATGGTAGACGGACTTCCCAAGGAAAGAAATGATTTGTGTTCAATGATTATTTATGGACAGTTGTGAAGATAAGCAGTTTTAAACATTTGCCTATTAACAGTTGCTATCATGAGAACTCAATCCAGACTAGAGTTTTGGCGTTTTTATGATCCAGGAAATAAACTCAGGTAATACATGTTCTTTGAAGTTTTTGGCTTTTCCCCCTCCAGACAACTCTACTGGGTTTTCAACAAAAGAATCTCAGAAATTAACATTGGTCAGTAACATAAACTAGACTACAAGCATTGGTTGGCTCTCAAGAGTTGGCCTTTTCTGTATTTGAGTGGCTGACCTTGGATGCACCCTGCATTTTATTGCTTTCTCTGACCTCTCTCTCCCTCCACCCACTGAGGGATGTGTGATTTTTCCCTTCTGTCTTGTGGCTGACATGTTTGAAAAGTGTTGACCTGTTACTCTGCAGAACATCCTTCAGTTTGGTTTCCTTTAACTTCTTCTCAGAGATCCTATCAGAGCGGCGATGATGTCAGTAGGTCTTATCACAGCTAATGTTGACCTTGACCCCTTGCTAAAGTGGCCTGTGCTGTCTCCACTGAATGATTGCCCCCTATAACCATTAAGGATCTGACAGGGGACACTTCCAGACTAGGAAAGTATCCTGACTCACCACCTCTCACCCACCAGATTAGTATCCATTGGTAGATCTTACCTCCAGTGGTGATTTTCTACTTCCTCCATCTTGATGCATTCATTAATTAGAATTCTCTTGTCCCCCATCAACTTATTAAATTATATATATATATACATATATGTTAGTATAGACATAGATATTTATTTTACTTTATAAATTGTAATCATTTATTTTCTTGTCCCAATTTGTTCAGCTTTAGTCTTAGAGAGGCCAGGTTTTTCAAGCTGGCTCCTCACACCCACCCACATCATTTGCAAACTTTTTTTTTTTCTGGCATCACAAGATATCCCAAGTTTACTCTGTGTTTTCCTGTTCTCACTCCAGAATGAGCTCTTCTCTGGGATACCAGTATGGCTTTTCAAAAGAAGTATATTTAGAAACAAAGATAAGGTTTCTAGGGGCCGTTCATTGCTGTTGGGTTAGCATTGCTTTTAGGCCCCTTTAATATAGCTAGGATACATGGTCCCGCAGATATGAACACATATGTATATTTATAAGATATTTTCATGGGTAAACATTTATCTACCAATCTGCTCAGGTCATGGCTTTGTATCAGCACCTCCCAAGTCAACCCAAACCATGGGACCGAATAGAAAGGAGACAGCCATCTGAACATAAGCATCCATTCCTCTGGGTCCTGTAGACCCAGTGTGGCCAGTCATCATCACCTGCAATGGTGACTGTATCCTTCAGAGATGGAAGCCAAATTTGTGGGATGTTTTGTTGTAGCAAAAAGACAAGTCTTTAGTACAGATAATTTTTTAAAATTGCTTATCAGGTTTGATTATTTTGGCATTGTCTTTAAAAAGTCTAGTTTTGCTAGAGGATTTAAGATTGGCATATACTGCCGGGCGGTGGTGGCATACGCCTTTAATCCCAGCACTCGGGAGGCAGAGGTAGGCGGATCTCTGTGAGTTCGAGGCCGGGCTGGACCAACAGCCTCCAAAACAATACAGAGAAACCCTGTCTCGTAAAAACCAAAAAAAAAAAAAAAGATTGGCATATACTATATTATGCCTTTATAGTATACATTCCATTTCTATATATGCCAAGCACACACTGGAAGAGTAGAAAAGAAAAAAAAGTCTTGATGACGATTTCTTATTCTTTCTTCCTTCCTTCCTTCCTTCCTTCCTTCCTTCCTCCCTCCTCCCTCCCTCCTCTCTCTCTCTTCCTTTTTTTTTCAAGACAGTGTCTCTCTGTGTAGCCCTGGCTGTCTTGAAACTTGCTCTGTAGACCAGGATGGCCTTGAACTCAGAGATCCCTAAATGCTGGGAATACTGGCATGTACCACCACCACCCAGCCCTGATGACAATTTTTATTATCAGCTTTTTGATTTTGAACCCAAAGTTAAAGACTAACAGTTAACTTTTATTTTTCATTTTCTACTCTTTATGTCTTTCTTTTGCCCCATCATTATTCTTCCCACTAATTACTCATTTGGACTCTTAAATCTAAAATCAGATTGAAATTGGATATATCATCTGAGTGTGTGTGTGTGTGTGTGTGTGTGTGTGTGTGTGTGTGCGCGCGCGCGCGCATGTACTTTGAATTAAATTTTCTGAATAGACCAGTGACTTCAGTGTATATGAAAGTGTGTGTGCATGCGAGAGAGAGAGAGAGAGAGAGAGAGAGAGAGAGAGAGGAGACAGACAGACAGACGGGGACTGGTATTTCAGCTTGAAAGCATGCCTTCTAGATTCTTCAATATCCTTTTCCTATAAAGGGAAGATCTATATCCTGTCTCTTGAATTTGGACCCAGTGACTTCTGGCAACATGGCAACAATGATTTTGTGCCACTTTCTGGGCCAGGTTTTATGAAACTGGTCCCTTTACTTGAAATACTTGTTTTTGGAACTCAATAGCCCATTGAAAGACCCATGTGGATAGGAGTGGAAACACTGATTATGACCATAAACCAGATCAGGCAACAGTAAGAACAAACTTGTCAGTCATATTGAAAGCGTTCTACACAGAAACCATGTGGTAAACTAAACCAAACCAAACCAAACCAAACCAAACCAGTATCCTCTGATCTCTGTATAAGTTACAAATCTGTAAGCAAAATAAGTGGTTTCTATGTTCAGCCACAAAGTCTTGGAGTGTTTTGTAGGAGATGAGAGAAAACAATGTAAAATGGACATTTTTTTATAATAACTTTTTTATTTAACATTTCACATGTTACTCCCAGCTCCCTCTCCCTCCCCTTCTCCCCATCCCCCTCCCCCAACCCTCCTTCTCCCCAACTCCATCCCCCTCCACTCCCCAGGGAGGGTAAGGTCTTCCATGGAGGATTTTCAAAGTCTATTATATCATCCCGGGCAGGGCCTAGGCCCTCCCCCATGTGTCCAGGCTGAGAAAGCCTCCTTCCATGTGGAGTGGGCTCCCAAAGTCCATTTGTGTGCCAGGGATAATTATTGATCTACTATCCAAGGCCCCATAGATTGTTGAGGCCTCCTCTCTGAAACCCAGGTTCAGGGGGATCTGGATCAGTCCCATGCTGGCCTCTCAGTCATCACTTGGGTCCATGGATTCCCCCTTGTTTAGGTCAGCTGCCTCTGTGGGTTTCACCAGCCTGGTCTTGATTCCTTTGCTCATCACTCCTCTTTGCAGCTGGGTTCCAGGAGTTCAGTTCAGTTTTTAGCTGTGGGTGTCTGCCTCTGCTTCTGTCAGTCACTGTATGAAGGGTTCTGGGATGGCATATAAGGTAGTCATCAATCTCATTATGAGGGGAGGGCATTTAAGGTAGCCTTAATGCTAGTTGGTGTCATTCTTGTAGATCTCTGGAAATCTCATTAGTGACAGATCTCTCTTTGAACCTATAATGGCCCCTTCCACTATAGTATCTCTTATCCTGCTCTCCTCTATTCTTACTCTGACTCATCCTTCCTGTTCCCCCATGTCATTTTTAACCTTTCATTGTAAGAAAGGAACCTGACATTTGAATATATTTCTGTTGACTCTAGTTCCTCAGGAACTTTTATTTTTGGAGTCAGAGTCTTACCATGTAGCTTTGCCTGGCCTGGAACTTTCCATGTGGACCTTGCTAGCCTCAAACTCATGTAGAACTAACTGCCTCATGAGTGTTGGGTATATGCCCCTGCATCAGGTTCATGAATAACAGTCTTGAGAAATGACATGAAAATTGAGAAGGGGAAGTTGCCTTGTCCAATAACCCGTTCACTTCTGAAGAAGCAGTGATATATTGTCTTTCCATAATCCTTAATCTATAATCTATATTTACAGAAAACATCTTTACATTGTCATTAATATAGTTCACCTTTCCCCTTCCTTCCTTCCTTCCTTCCTTCCTTCCTTCCTTCCTTCCTTCCTTCCTTCCTTCCTTCCTTCCTTTGTTTCATGTGTATTTGTGTTTTGGCTGTGTCTTGTTAGGGTTTCTATTGCTGCGCCAAAACACCATGACCAAAAAGAAAGTTGGAGAGGAAAGGGTTTGTTTAGTTTATACTTCCAGATTGTAGTCCATCGTTGGAGGAAATCAAAACACAAACTCAAGCAGAGAAGGAACCAGGAGGCAGATGCTATGGAGGGTGCTGTTTACTGACTTTCTCCCCATGACTTGCTTAGCCTACTTTCTTATAGAATCCAGGACCACTAGCCCAGGGATGGCACCACCCACCATGGGCTGGGTCCCCCCCACAGATCACTAATTGAGAAAATGTCTTACAGCTGGATCTCATGGAGGCATTTCCTCAGCTGAGGCTCCTTCCTCTCTGATGACTCTGACTTGTGTCAAGTTGGCTACCTATGTGTCTATGCACCATGTGCATGCGCCTGGTGCCTGTGGAGGCCAAAAGGAACTAAATACCCTGGAATTGGATGGTTTCCAGGCACCATATAGGTGCTGGGAGTCGAATCCTAGTGTTTTGGAAGAGGAGAAATCTCTCCAGCCCCTCACCTTTTCTTCCTTTGGGTTTGGTATCTATTTGATAAGTGAATACTGTATTTATAGACTCTTGTATTACGCTTTTTTCTTGTCTTTTCCAGTGTGTACCTTGGTATATGTTCCTGCATTGCTCATAGCCACACAATGACTCAAGGGTTTAGTAAATGTAAATAAGTGATTAGATGAGCATGCCTGCCATACTTACCAGAAACTTTTTCATCCCTCACTTCCTTTTCTACTGTCTCTACCCTCACATTTAAGTATAAATGTTTAATCAGGTGGCACTTATGGATCAAGAGAGAATTCCCATGCAAAAAATCTGTAGCTTGAAGCTGATTCATGGTTGCAAAGGACTAGAGAAGGGAGATGGGAATGACTGCTTAACAATCATGGCGTTTCTTTAAAAGGAGATTTTGGAATTCGATGATGATGATGACTGCATAGCCCTGGGAACACAGCAAAGCCCACTGAATCATACCTTAGATGGGTGAGTTTTATAATGTTTGCGTTACATTTTAGTTTTTTAAAAAAGCATTGAGCCAGGCGGTGGTGGTGCATACCTTCAATCCCAGCACTTGAGAGGCAGAGGCAGGCAGATCTCTGTGAGTTTGAGACCAGCCTGGTCTACAGAGCGAGTTCCAGGACAGGCTCCATAGCTATGCAGAGAAACCCTGTCTTGAGAAACCCTGTCTCGAAAAAAAAACAAAATAAAACGGAAAAACCAAAACCAACCAACCAAACAAACAAAAAAGACTAGTTTTAAAAAGCCATTGAGTTAGAAATCCTTTTCATCAGTAAAATATAATCAGCTGGAGTTAAACCCTACAAATCCAACACATATTCTAGTGGGAGAATGGAGTAAACAGAACTATTGTCTCTCAAAACCAAGCGTCAGTTTTTGTGAAATTATGATCGATAGTCTTCCAACCAGATAACTGATAAAAGTTCAGCATTTCATGGTGCCAGTAAGGAGAGGGCCATCCACATTCTTGACAGGTCACAAGTAAAGTAACATAATGTCTTATTGCTTGTTATCTCATTCTGGAATGGTGGCCAGGTCCAGACCTTTCTCCAGATGATGTCATATCCTTTCTTAAACAGCCACGATGCCAAAGGTTGCTCTGGTTGGTTGGTCTTTCTTTTGGAGCTGATGCAGACAAAGTCGATATTGATGGGAATATCGTTAAACTTAATGGGAACAGAAGACTCAGAGAGTCTGCTTCCTTCGAAGGAACAGAAGAGGCAACCTTGAGGAGGGCTCTCACCCCAGCTGGCTCCCTAGCCAGGATGTCCCTCAAGCAAAAGGAAACAAACAAAAGTGGGTGTCAATTTCTGGTTAGATCTTTGGCCCCTTAAAGATGATGGCAGTGGCAGGGGTTATGTTTGGTTATAGTAACAGAGAACATGGTCATGGAAGTGGTTTATGACGCATTTCCCTGGGTAATATTTTTATTGCGGAATCTCTTTATCACCTTCATTCTCAACCTTTAGCAGCTGAATTGGAGTCTCGGTGTCTTGGGGGTGCACTATCTCCATTCCCGGAAGCTATGGGGTCACAGATGGGTAAAGCTTTCTTTGTGGATCTGACGGCTCCTGTTAGAGAGGCCAACAGACAGAGAGACCCGTGCGCCGGGATCCTGCGCTCCTCTCAGTGAACAAAACAGGCAGAAGAACAAAGACTCCGAGGGAACCGGGAATTGGAGCAGTTAGGACTTTCTGTTTCCCGTCTCTGTCCTTTATGATTGCAAGCAGGCCTCTTCTGAAATTAAGGGAAGCCATAAAGTTCTGGATGGACACGGGTCACAGGAAGTGACTCTCCTCTTTATAGGCTGGATCAAAAACTGCAAAGCCGTCATCTGTAAGGACCCCCGCGCGGGGACTGGCTCCATTGTTCCCTTCTTTGTTCATTGCCTTGGTGGGAACCTGGGTGCTTCTGGCTTCACTGGCATCATGCCACACATTCTGGTGGCACCTCTAGCACTGGGTCCGCCTGTCTTCCACAGGGCTTGAATTTCCTCCCCAGTATAAGGGAACGAAACTATGGCATGTATTAGACACTGAGTGAAGGTGAGCACTTACCTGGGCTTTAGACATTTTTGATTATCGAGCAAAACTTCTTTCTTCCCTCCTCCTCCTCCTCTTCCTCCTCCTCCTCCTCATTTGTTTTGTTTGTTTTGAAACAGGATGGATTTCACTATGTAACTCTCACTATATAAGCCAGAACCAAGTTCTGAACAGTTTAGAAAGAACATTCTGTTTCTTCCCATTTATGTTCTTCCCTTTCTTAAGGAAATATAATTTGTCTTAGCTACTGTTCTATCACTGTGAAGAAAAAAAAACCAAACCAACACCATGATCAAGGCAACTTATAAGAGAAAACATTTAATTGGGGACTTGCTGACAGCTTCGGAGGAAAGTCCATGACTATCATGGCAGGGAGCATGGAGGCAGGCAGACAGGCATGGCACTGGAGCAGAAGCTGGGAATACACTTAACGTAACCCTAACCCTAACCCCAACCCCAACAACCCCAACCCCAACAACCCCAACAACCGCAACCCCAACAACCACAACCCCCAACAACCACAACCCCCAACAACCACAACCCCAACAACTACAACCCCAACCCCAACCCTAACCCCAACCCTAACCCTAACCTGCAGGCTGTAGGCCAAGAGAATCCAGACCGAGCCTGCTATGGACTTTCAAAACCTCCAAGTGACACACCTCCTCCAACGAGGCCACACCTCCTAATCCTTTTGAAGTTGATGCTTTCATCCACGTTCCAGATTCCTGTACAATAGGGGAGAAACAAAATAAAGAAAACCCATGATTCCTTGCGATTTACATCTGACGTCGATCCCGGACAACAGAGTGACACCTATTCTCCTCTTGGCTTAGAACAACGGAAGATGGTTGACTTTGCGCAAAGGAAGGGTAACAAGCGTTTCTGTTGGTTAAACAGAGATAAATTGGTGGCCGTGACAGGGCACCACTGTGCGTTGGGGATGGTTTGGCAGAGAGAGGGTAATGCAGTTATGGGACTCACCCATTACTCACTATTTATGACTTCCTGACTCCAGATATCTTTCGCTTAGATGCGCTTCTGTGAGTCAGTACTTGGAGATCCCAGCAGAGAAATTAGTTTTACTCTGAGATTTTGGGGCTTAGTTGAAAAAACAACACGACACTGAGGTCATTTGTTAGGGCAAACCAGGGAGCGAAGCTTCTCAGCCAATCTAATGTTTGTTTCTCCAGGGCGGAGCTTGGTTTCAGGGGCTTTAGAGGGTGAGGTATTACATTCCTTCCAGGGGATAATTTGTCCATTTCTTTTAGGTGACTTGGCTGGGCATGCTGCTATGCAAAACCTCGGAGCCATGGAGAGCTGGAGGGCCTAGCACTGTTCACACTGCTTTCTGGGAAACCTGTTTTGGGGATGCATTTCCTCGTCTAGGGGCGTTTGCACACACTTCTTTCTACTCCATCCCTGTACCCCCCTCCCTACCCTGCCTGGATGGTAAATCCCAAGTTGTCTTCCAGCTTCAGGTAGACCATCAGTTTCCCAGGAAAACTGGCCCCAACTTTGTCATGTCATTTGTACCCTGCCAGCTCTCCTCTCGGATTGTGATCACTCTGTCACCGCCCTTCTGTGGATACAGTGCCTTCTACTGTTGGGACCCTGGCCTAACCTGGTTTTGCTATAGGCCCTCTACACTGAGTCACTCCTCCTCCTCCTAAAGTTTCCCTGTCTTCTTTCTCTTCTATTCTTTCATCTTGTCTTTCGTGAAAGTGATTAGAATTGAAATGGACTCACCCTTGTTAAACCCCAATCCAATAATAAAGCAATAAAGGGAGGAGGTCAAGAGAAGGGGCTGGTGTGAATGTCTGTCTGAGAAGAACCATTACAAGAAACAGCCAGAACAACAAACTTACACAAGATAATTTCTTGTTTTGGAAAGAAGATTTGCTTATTCTACTTAGTGTGTATGAATGTTTTGCCTCTTGCGTGGATGTACACCAAGTGTCTATACACATTGGATCCGATGGAACTAGGGTTATGGGTGGGTGTGAGCCATGTGGGTGCTGAAAATGAAACCCAGGTCCTCTACAAGAGCCACAAGTGCTCTTAACCACTGAGCAATCCAGCCCTCACCCTGACTATTTTCTCTGAGAATACCTGCCCAAGACTTGCTTCTCCAAATTTGGACCGACACTACCCTGGCTGCTGCTTTTTGTAGTCGAAGGCATTTGTTGCCAAGCCAGTTCCGATACCCCCTTATTTTACCTTTAAGTCTTGTCTTCCAGGCCAGGAAGATGGGTGTCAGTGGCTGACACTACCTGCTGTCATTCCTCATTGATCTAGGGACCCATATGGTGGAAGGAGAAAACCAACTTCCAGAAGTTGTCCCATGACTTCCACACATGCTGTGGAGTGTGTGTCCCACCCAGATACACTTGCAAACATGAAACAAAACAAAACAAACAAAACCCTGAGGCTAGGTGGGGGTGCTACATGCCTCTAGTCCCATCATTTGGGAGGCAGAGGCAGGCAACCCTCTATAAGTTCAAGTCCAACCTGGTCTACAGAGTAAGCTCTAGGACTGCTGGGGCTATTACACAGAGAAACTTGTCTTGAAAACAGACAAACAAACCTCCCCAAAAAACAAAACAAAACCAACCAACAAACAAACCAAACCACTCAAAAACAAAAAACAAAAAACAAAAAACAAAAAACCCAAAGCCTGTTTCCTGTTTCCTCCCTGAGTGATAGATAGTTACTACAGCATGCATGTGCTCATTCCCCAGGGTATGCATGTTCTTCGGAGTGTCTCTTTCTTGGGTGTTATTTTAGGGTGACACTTCCTTTCTGAGAATTCAAACGTCCCTGCTCTTTTACTTGTTTCAGTTTCTATTTCAGGACTTTAATATACCAGAGAGACCGTGTATTTTTTTTTTCCATTTGAAGTGGTAGAAAGTAGAAACATCAGTTTGAAGAAAAATAATCCAAACTGTGAAGACTGAGTTATGGCTCTGAAATGCGCATTAGGAAGTAAATCAACTGTGGAGATCGTGTTCCGCCCTTAGAACACAGAATGTTTGTCCCTCTAAGACATGGGGAAATGACCATGAGGACTTCGTCATGGCTGCACCTCCTCTCTTCTCACCTCTAGGTTCTGTGGAAAGAACTTTCCCTTGTTTGGAGGGAATTTTGTTACTCTTCATTTTTCACGTCTTTCTTTTCTTGGGATTTTATGTTTTCTGACATTTACATTTTTGGGTTTTTTGTTTGTTTGTTTTCTAAGTCTGGGTTTCTTTGTGTAGCTCTGGGTGTCCTGGAAATCTCTCTGTAGACCAGGCTGGCCTGGAACTCACAGAGATCTACTTGCCTCTGCCTCTGCCTCCCAAGTGCTGCGACTAAAGAAATACGTCTGTATCAGGAAGAAGAGAGCTATGCTGGAAACAGGGTCTCAGTTAGGGTAGGACTCTCAAAGACACAGGCTGGTTAGTGTGACTAGGAAGAACCACAGTCATGGAAACTGAGTCTTGACCAGGTATTCACCAATGAATGGGGCCCAGAGAAAGAAAACAGTGCTATCCTAGAATCCAAGCGTCCTGCTGGACACGTTTGTGAGTCTGGATTTATTGATATCACTATCATCTTCTTTTTTTGATAACATTTATTTGTTTGTTTGTTTATTTACTTGTGTCTTGGGGCACACGCATGCACATGCCTTGGTGTGTGTGTGGAAGTCATAGGACAACTTGTAAAGAGTTGGTGTTCCCTTCTCACAATGTTGGTTCTGGAGATTGGACTCGGGTGTTTTTACCCACTAAGTCATCTCATGATTCTTGATCTTGTCTTCTAAATATTTCATGATGATCATAGACTCCGGGAACCTGGACGATAGGGAACCCACAAAAGTGGATGAGAGATAGCAATGAACAGGGATAGTTGAGAATCCTCATGCTTTGGCAATTAAAACAGTGATGAGAACACGAGGTGAGGTGGTTTAGGGTAAAAAGAAAACGAACAGTTTCTTTCTTGGCTAAAAGTTGGATATGTCCTTTAAAATTCTGATAGCCTTGTTTTTACTAGAGGCCAGAGACACCAGAAATGCCTAAGCCAAAGTGTGACTGGTTTCCTGTAGCCAGAGGCTGGAGGTGGTTTTTTTTTTTTTTTCTTATCTCTTTTTCCTGAAGGAATACTACTTCCTGAGAAACCAGTCTGGGGATGAGAACAAGCCCAATGAAAACTGGGCTGCCAGGACATCCCCTTATCTCTTTCCTCCACCCACGAATCTCTTATTAACTCCAAGGCAGTGGGGCCCAATAGTGCCCACTTCTGGGGAGCCCCCTTATGCTATGTAGGAACTCAATGGCAGAGAGACTATTGATGAGCAGATGTTGCTACACCAGAGCTGTAGAAAAGACACGATCTGGGAGAGGATTATGCCGGCTTAAAGATTATGATGATAGTTTCTCCAGTTCAGAGGGGCTGCATCCATATCTTCCCAGGAGAAGGCTTGAAATTATGGAGCAGAAAGCAGCTACTGTAGCACAAATGAACTATGGAAATCCTGACATTCGTGTATCACAAAGTAAATGAGAGCTCTGGGGGAGCCCGGCTGTAGGACAGGAGGATTTGTTAAAATGTGACCGAACATTGGCAGTGTTCCCATAGAGGAGAGCACCATGTTTCCAGATGCAGGAGTTAAGCAGAAATGGGGGTGGGGGTAGAAGAGAAATGTTGAGGGCACAGAAAAGACAGAGTATTTCAGAATTTCAAGTCCTTTCATTAATTCCATAGGTTATCCACAGTATTGTGGGGGCAGTCCACGTCTTAGTGATTGGGTTAGACTTCCTGGCTCCTACCACAGACAGGAATCTGTATGCCCAGGGGGAGTTAACAGATGTTACAAGCTTCAGCCACCTTTATGTCTTTGTGTAGAAGCAAGAGGTCCTGTGCAACCAGAGGGTACTGTGAGCAGGGCAAGATGATCCCAGGGTTTGAGAGATGGCTAAGCCATTAAGAGCACTGGCTGCTCTTGCAGGGATCCGGGTTAGATTCCCAGAATGGCAGCTTACAATTACCTATAACTCCAGTTCCAGGGGATCCAGTGCCATCTGTCGGCACCCACACACATACACACGGTACACATAAACTCATACAGGCACACATACATACACACAAATAAAATATCTTTTTAAAAGAGATGCTTACCATTGTTTAAGCTGTGAAGTACTGATGAGAGATAGGAGGTTTTGAGTGTGTGTGGAGAGAGAGAGAGAGAGAGAGAGAGAGAGAGAGAGAGAGAGAGAGAGAGAGAGAGAGAGAAAGAGAGAGTCATTTTATGCCTTGAAGGCCAGGCAGAGTCCTTTTGCTGTTCTTATAAACTTTTGAGTGTTCATATGTACCGTCTCCCACTCCCTGATTCCTCAGAGAATTTGCGAGTTTTGGCTCTAGTGTATTCTAGTGTCCGGTAACATTCTAGGAGGGCTTTAATTTCAAGACAGTAACCTGGTGTGTGGGAGCCTTATATAATTGGAATTCATAAAATAAAAGCACAATATCAGAGAGAATGAAGCTACAATAATAATCGTTTTCAGCTAGGTAAAGGATTTTAAAAACTAATTCACGATAATTTCATGAAATAAAAACATATCTTACAGCTGTCTCCTGAGCTCTATCATAATTTTCCAGTAAACTATATGGAAAGCACTACATGATAGCAGAGGCCCATGCTACTTTCTTCCTGTCTGTTGTCTCCCCACAGTGAAACCTGCTACAGTGTCTGGGTGTCCGGCGCCTTTGTACACGCAGTTCTGATAGGGACGCTAGATGTGGCATCTCTGTACTTTATGCTCCAGACACCGCTGCTCCTGTATATTGTAGAAAGGAACTGTATGAAGGCTTGCACACACTATTAGTGGTTTTTTTTTCAGAGTTAATCCTGCCTCCCAGTCCATGGCCATTTCCGAGCTTCAGGTTGAGCTCGGCAGACACTAACTGGACGGAGCTTTCTAGAAGTGAGCGAGTCTAGATATTCAGACAAAGAGGGAAGTGTTTGAGGACTGATAGACACAGATGGCACAGTGCCAGCATGACTGAACGCCTGGCCAGTGGGAACTGTGGTAACGCAGTCAGCCCTCCTCAAAGTCATACTATCTTGCCAATAAGGTTGCTTTGCTGAGGATGAGATAAATAAGGACAGATGTTTCCTTAAGTCTACACAACATTACTTCTGGCCCTGGGTTTTCATTGAAGGGACTTCTGCCTACGAGTTGTCAAAAAAGTTATTTTTACCTCATTTACTTCATTAAGAATGTACTCTGCATTAATGTAGTTGGTCTATATGCCATTTTTTTTTGTCTAAAACAGTATGGGCAAGACTTAATCCACTCCTAGAATTCTTGAGTATAATGGAGTATAAGACCTATGTCAAAGTTATATTTGGGGTCTCTATGTTATATTTTTAAAATGAATACACAAATACCCTGGGGCCAGCCTGCCATCACTGAGCCTGTCCAACAGCAATCTGTCTGGTTTGTACCACTAAACACCTTACCCTTTCTCTTCCCTTTCCCCCCTGGTCCTCCATAAAAAAGAAACTGTTTGCTCTCCCCTGTTCTTCAGGGAAACAGAGGCCTTCTGTAGCCCAGACCGAAGTTGCCGGGACAACATGAAGATTTTTAGCACTCTGTATTTTCTCTCCTTTCTGGCTTCTTGTTTATATATGATGGCACACTGTCCAAACTCACTGGATCTTTGGTATAGCAGCTGACTCTTAGTGAAATGTTGTATTCTATAACTCTAGATTCATGTCACACACACAAACACACACATGCAGACATGCACACACACACACACACACACCCCTTCCTAAAAATCCAAGTCTCAATAAAATTGTCCTAAGACCTAATGGTTTAACTATATAGACAGTTGATCTTAATTTGTCACATTATACCATAGATGCAATTAAGATCCAAATATCTTTTAATAAGTTGATAAATTTGTTAGGATGTTCCTGTCTCATGATGTTATAAAAGAAAATAAATGAAAAGGAAACCAGCAGGAAGGAGGGATAAACATAAGAAGGAGGCAATTATGAGGACATGGTTTTGGTAAATGTCTTAGTGACTTTTCTTAAAAATGAAGCATGTACCGGGCAGTGAGGCAGAGGCAGATGGATCTCTGTGAGTTCAAGGCCATCTGGTCTATAGAGAGAAAACAGAGGGGGGGGAGGGAGAGAAAACAGAGAGAGAGAAAACAGAGAGAGAGAGAGAGAGAGAGAGAGAGAGGAAAAACAAACAAACAAATAAATTTAATTGGGTTTACCTTTTCAGAGGGTTAGAGTCCGTGATGGAGGAGTAAAGGGATGGTGGCAGGGACAGATGAGAGCTCATATCTTAAATCACAAGCAGGAGAAGGTAGCCAGAGAGCCCTAGGAATGTCATAGGCTTCTGAAACTTCAAAGCCTGCTCACAGTGACACACCTCCTCTGACAATGCCACACCTCCTAATCATTCCCTAGCCCCCACCCCAACCCCAGGGACAAAATATTCCAACATATGAACACATGGCGCTATTCCTGTTCAAACCACCCGAGGAAGGGAAGCTTAAAAAAACAAAACTGTTTTCATAAAATCAGAGACTTGTATGGTAAAATAAGGTTTGGTCCTAAGACAAAGTGACTGGACTTTTCTAAAATGAAAAAGGAATGGAAAGGGAGAAACCTAGACTCTTAAATGGCTCACAAGAGTTCCAAGTAAGTAGCACAGGTTTGTGGAAGGAAAACGCCTTTAAGATAGTATATACAAAATGATTGAAGGCTGGAAAATTCCAAAGGTAAGAATTCTGCACTCAGATTGAGAACTCAAATCTAGTCCTCTGATTAAAACAGTGGGACTCTCTTAAGACACTGTCTGCTTACAGTGACGCTTACAAAACTGGGCTAAAAGATATGTTTAATCGATTTCAGCTAGGTTTGTCAGGCTTTTGCTATTTATAAAACCAAGTACTAACAAAGTCCATTTATGGGGAAGGCCTGTGTATATGTCAGTAAAGCACTGTTGGCCAATAGGGAAGCAAGATAGGTGGGACTAGGAGTCTAGAAGGATTCTGGGAAATGTAGTGAACTGAGCCGTTGCCATGTGGTTCCTGGGAAGAGGGGATGCAAATCTGTATTCCTGGTAAGATAAGATCATATAAAAATATATATTAGTAATTATGGGTCAATGATTAAGATAGAATTAGCCAATGAGTAACAATAACAAATGGCCAATGGCTTCATAAATAATATAGTCTGCTGTGTGTTCATTTGGGACTGACGCAACTCTAAAACCAGGCTGGTGGGAAGACTACACGTTATACATGGTGTCAGAAGTGAGATTATAAATTTCCACATAAAATGACAGAAGCTTAAAAGGTATTTTAAAAACAAAAGAACAAAGAAACGCACAGCTACTTGTTAGTAGCATTTTTCTCTAGTGAGCTCTCTTTTACTAGAGACAAGCAGAGACTTCCATGGCCAGTGCTGGTGGTAAATTTATGCCTGCCATCTTGGAAAAACCACAGTTAAAACAGCTGCAGTTTTGATTAACAATGTTGTTTAACAGATAACAGACACATGGCCAAAAAAAAAAAAAAAGATTTACAGGAAAGTAAGATTCAGATTTAAAAAAAAAACCTCTAAAGATTTACACTGTGTTTAAAAAATATATGTAGACTTAAGAGAAAAAAAAACCAGGATAGTGGTAAAAAAATAAAATAAAAAAGCCGGTTGTAGTGGCACATACCAGTAAAATTTACTTCAGAGACAGAGACAGACAGATTTCCAGAAAAAAGTCTGTCTCAGAGAAATAAACGAAAGTTAAAAAATAAAATAATAATGAGTTAAATAAGCCACATAAAGATAAAAAATACACAGAGAGTCTAGATACTGTATGCTATTGTATTTTTCAGTTTTTCAATTGCTAAAGAAGGAACAACTACTAAAATACACTTGATTATAAGTGCTGTTGAATTAATCCAACTTATATCTTTTAAAAATGCTTTGACTTCTAAATTTAAATATAAGGACAGGTTACTTGGAAAAAGAGTTTTTGTTTATGTTTCCACAGAAAATGAAAAGCCGTGGATTCCTTCCAGGCTTCTGTGGTTTGATGAAGCAATATCCAGGCAGTCCAGCATCTGAAACAGCTGGGACGATAGTTGTACAGACCACAAAAGCAAGGACATATACAGGTTTCTGTGTTTTGTCATGATCCCCATGGTATGGGCAGTGCCTACATCCAGCAGGAAGCCGCTTGGAATGACCAATGCCCAAATTCCCAAATATTGTTTAAATATTTGTTTTCATTTATACAGGGTTACTTATAAATGGTAATGATCATAGTAAACCTCTTTCTAAAGGGAAAAAAGGGAATATGATATAGAAATGAATACTTTGTCTTGGAATGGATTTTCATTTATTGATACAAATTCAAGATCAATTTTGTGATATGTATATTTCTCCTCTTGTTTAAGTATTGTGTTTATACTGATTTTAAAAAACACAATACATAATTAAATACAGATTATAGATAGTTACTTATAATAGTCTGAACTTATAGTTACGTTAGTTAGGTTTTCTAGATATAGAGATATATTTGAGATAGATAGATAGTCTTCAAATCTTTCAAAGACCTTCAGAAAATGGCATTTAAAGTGGTTTAGGGTTTTTCTTGACAATGAGAAATGTCTGCTCCTGACACATCAAGTACGTCTGAAAGGAAGATGGGCATCGAGGAAACTCGTTATGGAGTTTGCTTTCAACATGGCAAGATTAGCCATTTGGGCAAGAAACTGCTCTTGCCTAGACTCTTTAACTGTTGCTGTATAATCTGGACACAGGAAAGTGACTGCTGAACTTGAACAGCAGCTGTAGGGTTCCTGCTTCATGGAAGAGTCTGCCAGACATTCTGCAGGACACAGAAAAATGACTGACAAACTGCCAACGCAGGTGGACAGTTTAAAATTTCCTGCTTTGCTGAGAAGTCTGCCAGATACTGTGGCCTATGGGCTGAAGGTGGATGCCAACATTACAGAGGAACTTCAGATGTCTGTTCAGGCAGCGAGATGCCTCTGTCAGTTCTAGTGTTTATATATTATCCTTCTGTGGTCTTTGATGGAGTTGAAGGCAGAGAGTTGTAGTTATCGTTTTCCTTAGTTATGATAAAAGATAAGTTACATATAAGACTTTAGACTCACAAAGATAGGATAGATGACATTTTCTTTAAATCTTACTAAATGTTAATGGACAAAATATTGTAATTATAGTTCTTGATTAATAACTGTTTTGTTATATATAATTTGACTATGTTAATGTTAAAACCTTTCTTTTTATTTAGACAAAAAAGAGGAGATGATGGGGAAATCCTGTGTATATGTAAATAAACCACTGTTGGCCAACAGGGAAGCAAGATAGGTGGGACTAGGAGTTTAGGAGGATTCTGGGAAATGAAGTAAACTGAGCCATTGCCATGTGGTTCCCAGGAAAAGGGGATGCAAGTCTGCATTCTCGGTAAGATAAGACCATATAAAATATATATTAATAATTATGCATCAATAATTAAGATAGAATTAGCCAATGAGTAACAATAACAAATGGCCAATGGCTTCATAATTAATATAATCTGCTGTGTGTTCATTTGGGACTGACGCAACTCTAAAACCAGGGTGGTGGAAAGACTACACATTATAGTCCATGGTTCATGTGTCTATTGTCTTGGACCATCTGTATTAGCTCCATATTGAGGGGTTATATTGAGAATAGCTTGATGCCACACACCTCTAAGCCAATTTTTTTCAGTGTGAGCAAGCTTGATAATGCTAAGCAACATTTGAGTCTTCGCCGCTGCACCAAACTCCTGCAAAAGGAGAGGAAGAACCAAGTTAAAATGGTCTTTTGAAATTGGTGTGGGAGTGCCTTTGTGTATATCAAAGTCTAAATCTGCCTTTCTAATCACATTGTACCCAAATATTCATAAGCATCACGTCAAATTCCTGTCAGAATGAGCTCTGACGTCTTACATCCATAAACACATAGCATAGCAAAGGTTACAAACATCAATAATTCCAGTATGATTAGTAATAATAGACATACAAATTGACTGTGTTACAATTCTCATAATTTAAATTCAATCAAAGGATAATAAAATGTTTGCAGGATGGGTGGAATATGACTAACTCCACAATCCTGAACTTTTTCCTGTTCCCTATCTAAAGTCTGATACTTTGCTGCTTGTAAAGTTCAAAAATAAGTTTGAGATATTACAGTCCTTGAATGTTAGCTGCAAACTTTTGTCCATGTTCTGTTCAAATACTGAGGAGGGGCTTTAGCCACCATCAGGTTTATAACAGTGTCCAATTGTTCTAAATGGGACCTTTTTCCCTAAGGCAAAAGCTGGCAAAATGAGTTCTGTGTTTCAAGGTGTGGTGTGGAAAACTGCTAGTCATCCAGTCCTTGGTTGGCTCCAGGATGAGAACTCACAGGTCTGGGAAATCAATGCAGCAGACCTGCAGAGAAACTGGAACTCTCGAACCGACTATTTCCTTTGTTTCTCCAACTGTAGAATTGATGACATCAGGAGATCAGGAACACAGGTTCGGTGGGTCTTACTCAAACTGGCTTAGGCAGATTCTTGCGGTCTCAGGTCCGGTTTTCCTGTATTCCATGCATCTCACCACACAGTCTGTCAGCCATCGAGACTCATCTTCTTCCTTTGAGAAAACACAAACTTGCCTTCAACCCCATACTAGGACAGGACCGGGTCCTTTCCATTGTCAAGTGCATGGATCTTTCCACTTGACTTGAGGAATGTCTCTCAAGTTCCATCATGCCAGAATTTGTCTGCAGCGGATTGCTCACTGGCATCCATATCCAAAAGATTTAAAATGAAGAGCGCATGATTTCATGCATCATGTGAAGACTGGGAGCACAATTCCCCTCTTTTTATATTTTGAAGTTGTGCTTTTAAGGAGCTGTGAGCAGCCGAGCGTTGGTGGTGCACACCTTTCCCAGCATTTGGAAGGCAGAGGTAGGTGGATCTCTGTGAGCTCCAGACCAGCCTGGTCTACCGAGCGAGTTCCAGGACAGGCTCCAAAACAATACAGAGAAACCCTGCCTCGAAAAAAAAAACCAAAAAGAAAAGAAAAGGAAAAAAAAAGGAGCTGTGAGCATGCTCCACAATTCCTTGTCCTTGAGGATTATAAGGAATGCCTGTTTTGTGATCAATTTTCCATTGAGCACAAAATTGCTGAAATGCCTTACTAGTATATCCAGATCCATTGTCTGTTTTTTATCACTTTTGGAACACTCATGGAAACAAAACATTTTAAGCAGTGAGTTATCTCATGCTTAGTGGCTTCTCCAGTTTGTGCAGTGGCCATTAAGAAGCCTGAATACATAACAACTGCCACGTGCATGTATTTTAACTTGCCAACTTCTGCAATATGAGTAATATCCATTTGCCATAAATGATTAGGAAGCAGGCCTCGAGGATTTACTCCTAAATTAGTTACAGGTAAATATTGTGGGCACACATCACACTGTTTGACAACTTGACAAGCAGTCTCTCTAGTTAAACCAAATTGCTTTCTCAGACTTCTGCTTTTCTGATGATGAAACTTATGTGACTGCTGAGCTAGTTCTACCTGGGATAAGTCGATAAATTTTGTTAATCTATCCACTGACTCGTTCCCTTCAGCCAGTGGGCCAGGAAGGTTTGAATGAGCTCTTATGTGACCCACAAAGCACGGCAAGTTTCTTCGATGAATTGCATTTTTAATTTGCTCAAGCAGTATTCTAACCTGGTCATTACTAGTTCCAATGCATGGAATTGTCTCTATCATTTGAATAGCTTTAAAACCATAATGACTATCAGTACACACATTAAATGAATCATTTACTAGAAGCTGAAAAAAACTATTGCAACAGCTTGCAACTCAACTATCTGAGCTGAAACTGGTGCTGCTTCTTCTACATATTCTTTGCCATCAATAACATAGGCGGCTTTTCTATTAGAAGAACCATCAGTAAAAACTAACATAGCGTTTTTTTTACAGGATTATTCCTTACAATTTTAGGGAATATAAAAGGATGCATTAAGACAAATTGTAAGTCTATAAGCTAGAAACTGGTTATCAATTTTTCCTGAAAACTGAGCAAAAGTAATTGCCCACAAATCTCTGTTTTGAAATAACCAATCAACCTGCTGTTTGGTATAAGGAACATGTATTACACTTGGTTCTCTGCCAAAATATCTCCTAGATTCCACACTGCACTTCTGCACCATACAAACTACTGCTTCAAAATAAAGATTTAACACTTTGGCCGTGGAAAAAGGTAGGTGCAACCATAGCAATGGTCCCCCTTGCCACAAGACAGAAGTCGGGCTATGATGATTGGGAAAGCACATAAGTTTCCCATGGTTTTGCATAGTCAATATAATGTATCTGCTGATGCTTGATTGCATTCTCAAACTGTAGAAGAACTTGTCTACCCTCTTCAGTTAGCTGTCTAGGTGAACTGCAAAATCATTCAAAGATCGAAAGCTTTCTTTTCTAATTTCTCATCTTGGAGGCTTAATTTCTTTAGGATATAACATAAGTATCAAATAACTTTTGAAAATTATCTAACGTTTGTGAGTCGTCTTTTCTAATCCTACTTATAAAGCTTTCACTAGCTGACATGGTCCCATTGCATCCACACAGACACCTTTCTAGGTGGGGCCTAACAGGGCGGCAGTTCCCTGAGGCCTCTTCCCAATAACTTTTCTCAAATCTTATATTAACCTCCATTCTCTCAATATCTTGTTTAACCACAAAAATAAGAGAATTTCTGTATCCCCTCTGCTGCTAAAGGGTACTGAAGCATCCATACAGATTTCTGTGACTCTCAGGCCATGCTGGCATTTGCCATTTTCTACCAACTGGCTCTGAGGGTGCAGATCGCCAGCCTTTCCTATCAAGACACTGTCTGACCTGCTGCCCTCTTTGACTACATCCAAAGCAATTCAAGTGGTTCCTTTTGTTAGGATTCATGCATTTACAATCATACTTCACACACACACATGTGGCCACCTCATACATACAGGATATACATACATCCTTCATCTCTCCTTTTCCCTAGGTTGTGATTAGTTTGTTAAAATGACACTTCTTGTAATACAGCAGCTATAGCTAAGCCTTGAATTATGCACATCCAAAATCTGAACAAATCCAAATTCATCTATATTGCCTTTCTTTCTATAAGGTCTTAAAACAGTTTCTGATTGGATGCATTAATTAGCATTTTCCATACACATGGCTGGGCGTCAGCCACGGTAGCAGCTCTCAAAGCTGGGAGCTTCTAGGCTCGGTCTTCCCGCCAGGGACTAGACACTCTGGAGGCCTACTCTGGCCTTTGCCCTCTGGGCATGGACTGGCCTGCTGCAGGTCATCTGTGGCTGCAGCTGCTTGAGAAGTCAAATGCCACCATTGTAGCAGCCCTGAGCTCTTGGCACCTGGAGGTCCTGCTGACCTAGCGCATATGTGGCGCCGCACCTTTGCTTCCTCAAGCTCTGGTGCCGGTCTGAGGCAGCTGCAGCAGTGACCCCTGTGAGGGGAAGGGATCCTTACAAAACTTTCAAGCTCTAAAAGTTTCTGTATTGCTTCTGCTTTACTTCAGCTCTCCTGGCTATTAAAATATACCCAAGTAAATATACAATCACCTGACTAACAATTCTCTGTCTCATATCTCTAATTATACGTTTTTATCCTCGAGGTTAACTCACTTCTTTATCATCTGACTGATGTTTTTCTGTTCCACATTTACAATTATACACATTTTCACTCTTAAGGTTAACTAACCACACTTCACTTCTTTGTCGTCTGACTAATATTTTCCTGTTTCATATCTACACTTATATACATTTTTACTCATGACTTACTGTGGCGCCTGTGCCATGAGCAAGTCTAATGTATCGGGTGAAAGCCTCGAGATTTAAATGAAAGACGAGACGTCTGGCCATTTGTGCTAAGAGAATGTGTGTGTGTGTGTGTGTGTGTGTGTACATGTGTGTGTGTGTATGTGTGTGTGTACACGTGTGTGTGTCTGTGTCTGTGTTTATTGCAAGGAGGGAGCAAACTTGTATACAGACTTACAGCACAGTGGAGAAACCCCAGGTGTAAGAGTCCGTGTTTTCATAATTAGAGGTTGATGCTGGTGGGCAAAGCCAGGGCTGTAAGTCAGGACTAGAAGACAGGATGTACCTGTGGTTATTGGCTGACAAGCAACTCACAGAGACCCATGGGGGCTGGCCCCCAACAACTTACAACGTTCACTCACCGCACATCACTTCTTTTCTCCCCCTGTGCACTCCCTTCCCATCTGTACACCTGTGCCTATTGTCTGAGGTGTCCATCACTTCTTCTTTGCCCCGTTCTCAGCCTCACGTTTCAGCACCATTTGTCAGGTGCCATCTGTATTAGCCCCACATTGAGGGGCCATATGTTGAGGACTGATATTTGTGGGGCTGTGGTTGGGACCAGCCGAACAGTCCCAGGTTCGTTCCTGAGTGGGGGAGTGTAGATGAGGGAAGGCTAGCTGTAGGCGTTAAAGGAAAGATGGAGACGTAGGATAATATCAGGAGGGCAGGGCCAGTTAACACTGAATGCACCCAGTTTATTCAAACATCATCTTAAGTAACCATCCAAAGGTGAGGACAAAGGCAGAAGACTTGTATTATAATTTATAAAGGGCAGATAGCAATTACTTCCCTTAATGCTAAAGATACTCCATGGTTGCACGTAGTACTCAGCCAGCCATCAGGATGTCTATAGCTGCATTTATCATCTAGCCTTCAGGATGAGAATAAACTTGCCTGGGCCTAGGTCTATTGTTATTTAGATGGAACCATTCATCACAAGGCCAGAACATCCTGCAGCCATTAGCTGATATCTTAGAGACAATAGGAGTCGAGGCTCTCTGAACTCATGGCAGGATGGAATAGATTTCTAATATATGCCCCCCCAGTCTACTTATGTTAATACCCTAGCAGCTGAATCCTACCCCCAGCATTCTTGGCTGTCGTCATGTACAGTTGTTGTCCTGAGTTATGATATTGATCTGTGATATTTTACTGTTCTTATTAAGTTTGTAACTATTGTTTGCTGACATTATAAAAACATAGGACCTAAACTACTGTTTTAAAATGCTGGGATATTACCCATGTTATAGACAACATTAAGCTGAAAGAAAAATGGACTTTTGGTGTATTGGTCTGAAAGCCATTCCTCTCATACCATTTTTCTGCTTAAAACTGACAAAAGAGTTTTATTGACATTAATGTTTTAACATCTGTCACTTGCCCTACTTCCAAAGGCTGGGTCAGATTAGATCACTAGGACAGATCCCCTCCCAGAGACACAAGAAACTCAAAACCAAACCACCAGGTAACTTAATATCAGCAATAATTAAATAAATCAGCAATAATTTTAGGAATATTTAAAATTTTTTATTTACACTGATTTGTGTATTGCCCACATATATGTCTGTGCACCCCACAAGTGAGTCATATAGACACCGTGAGCCACCATGTGGGTGCCGGGAATGGAACTGGGTCCTCTGGGAGAGTGGTCAGTGCTCTGGAGCGCTGAGCCATCTCTTCAGCTCCCTGCTAATCAAGAATAAATGCAAGGGGGAAACTCTGAATTACATGTTTGTGACCTCTGCATTGGGGAAACTGAACAAGAAAATGAAGAGAATTGTGAGTTTAAGGCTTGCCTGAGCTGCACTAAGAATCTGTCTCAAAACCAGCTATAAAAATGGAGTCCCCTTGTGCCAGCCACTCCAAAAGTAACAAGATAAGAGGTTCCAGAAAATGGTTCTTATGAATGTTACAAGCTAAGCATGTTGTAACCTTGGCTCCTACTTGTACTGTTCATGATAGCTGCTGCAGACACAGACATATCTCAAACATTTCCAATCAAGTTTTAACTGCTTACTATATTGCATGTATCATATGTAGTTATTTACATCACTACATATAATACATTCCAGTGTACACAATCATACACCAGAGAATTTCCTTGCTGGGAAGAAATTATGCTGACAACCAGGTGCCTTTGGAGGATGCCTTGTGATGAAGATCTTTACTACTTACTGACAGTGGAAAATGACCAGGGACAAGAGAGATGGGGAGAAGCACTTTTGTATTCCGTAATAAAAACATATTTGTAATTTATATCATAGAACAGATGCTGGCATCCATGTTATTAGTGGTTTAGCATGTGCATAGTGGTAATGGATTGTTTGTTCTGAGATAACTCTTGCCTCCAATCCCAGATGGTCTTAGGGGAGTACAAGGTTGGTAGTGGGAGACACTAACAAGATTCAGCATTTCAAAATATATGTGATCCCAGGTACCCAGGGAATGAAGAAACTGCAAGGGAGGAAAATGAGAGACACATAGCCCTTGTGAGCCTCACCTGATTGGAGGGGCAGGTCCAAGCTCCAGAATAATTGTTTTCTGCCTGCTATGAAGCCTGCTGGATGGAGATGAGAAGGAGGGCAGGGTTGTCTGTTTGTCTGTTTCTATGTTAACCCACTGCCTTCTCAGGTGGCCAGGTAATATATGGTTTTTCAGGGGAAATAAAATCAACAATATAGTGTCTTTTGCTTGACAAATGGACAGTACTCTTTATGGACATTTCAAGCACACCGATGTTAGAAAAGTAAAATAAAGAGACTACCTCCCCGAAATGGGAAACAATGCTACTTGTAAAGGAAGTCTAAGACACTTTATTCAATATAGACATCACTTACTGGGAAGCACTCTATGGTCCCCGCAGTGGCCAGGATCCAAGAGAGAGAGAGAGATTTACTTTCTCCTTTCATCTGTCACCTGTTCCACTTAACCCTGCCCACGCCCCTTTGGGTTAGGGCGTGTGGGCTTTCCCCTACACATACCCTTTCATTCTAGTTTGGCAACATTTTGTTGGTCTTGAGTTCATTTTAGTTTTTTTTAAACACTTATGTATCATAGGTGTGTATGTGTGTATAATTTGTGTGCATGCCTGCCATAGTGTGCATGTGGGGATCAGAAGATAATTTACAGAGTTGGTTTGCTCTCTCCACCATGTGGGTTACAGGGATTGAACTCAGGGTCTCAGGCTTGGCAGCAAGAGCCTTTACCTGCTGAGCTGTCTTGCTGGCCCCTTGAGTGCATTTTCTTAAGTATTTTATAGCTTGTTTGTTTGTTTGAGACAGGGTTTCTTTGTATGGCCCTGGCTGTCCTGGAACTCTCACTCTGTAGACCAGGCTGGCCTCAAACTCAGAGATCTGCCTGCCTCTGCCTTCTGAGTGCTGGGAATAAAGGCATGTGCCATTACTCCCTGACATTTTATAACTTTCATGGAGTGATATTTAAAAATATAAAAATTGTTAAGGAAGATATATTTTTTTCTATTTCTCGAGAAAGGGTTTCTCTCTCCTGGAACTCACTTTTTAGACTAGGCTGGCCTTGAACTCCCTGAGATCACTCACTCTGCCTCCCAAGTGCTGGGTTAAAGGTGTGTGCCACTACTGCCTGGCTAGGAAGATGCTTTTCTAAAATAACATTTTTATTAAGTTTTGAAACTTTCCTGCAATGTATTTTGATTACATTCACCCCATCTCCCCAACCCTTCCCTATGCCCCAACTTTGTGTTCTTTTTGTTTTAATAATCCATTGACTTCAATTTATGCTGCCTGTGTACTCCTGAGCATGGGGACACAAACTAGGGCACAGCCGACCCCCAGGAACCAAAGCCTTAAAGGAACGGACCCTCCTTCCCCTGGAAACCATCAGCTGTCCATAGCTCCCCAGTTCGGGGTGGGGTTCATGAGCTCTTGAATGTTGACTGGCTTGATCTTGTTCAGATCTTGTGTAGGAACCACAGCTGCTGTAAGTTCATGAGGACAGTGGTCTCTTCATGTGCAGAGGACACTCCAGTCCTTCCCCATCTCTGGCTCTCACAATCTTCCCATGCCCTCTTCCTCATCTCTGGGTCTCACAATCTTCCCACCCCTTCTTTCACATGGATCTCTGAGCCTGGAAGTGTGACATACATGTCCTGTTTGTGGCTGAGCAACCACAGACACTTTTCCTTTATAGTTTGACAAGTTCTAAGTTTCAGTATTAACCACCATCCACTATACAAAGAACCTTTTCTGACAAGATCTAAAAGCTGTGCTAATCTATTGATAATAGAAATACAATTTAGAGGATAGTTTGATACTGTGTCCATTTAGCAAACTGGTTCTTGGCAATACCAGGTTTGCAGTACCATACTTTTCCTCCTATGGAACAGACCTTAGAGTCCATCAGAAAGCATTGGGTTACTCCTACATTTGTGCCACTATTGGGCCTATATTGCCATGCTGGTCATTATTCTTCACAGTGCTCACAGCTAGGTAAAACTGTTGATGATATTTTTTCTTCCAGTAGCCTGTATAGCACCTTTTAGTACTACTTGTTATATTAGGATTGATTGAGGCAACACATAAAAAAAAAGAAAGGAGAGATGGGTTTCAGCAGAAGCAGATTGTCCTCTGCTAGAACAATGAAGGGTGTGGTTCCTCTACAGAAGAAGAGACTGTGTGCTGAGGCACAGGGGCCTTGAAGGGTAGAAAAGGGAACTTTTGGAGTGGAAAATCTTATCTGTAGATTTGTTGTTTGTAGTCTCAGGGCACAGGCATGCCAGATGGTTCTATCATATAACGACCATGCTGCCAGTGGTTCCCAGCTTTTGGCTGACTGCAGATTTCCTTATTGTGCTGGCTTCTTGTCAGCAGGAATGCTTATCATTATGTCGAGTCAGGAGCTTTTCAGTTTCTTTGAGGCCCTTTGTTTTAGGTCATTAACCTGTCAACTATGTATACTAACCATCAGGGAGCAAACTTCCTGGTCAGTACTAAGTTCATTTCTACATGCCCAGTGCCAAAGTGTGTGGTAACTTCAGTAGTAGGATCGTCCATCAAACTTTGGCTGGAAGCCAAGAACATCAGCTACAGCCTGTATTGTCTCAAGAGACTCCAGGATACCTCTGATCAACAAACTGGGAAGAGGACTCCTATACGTAGCACTGGGGTTTTTATTGCACAGCCTATGGCCTCTGGGGTAAGCATAAACCTCTCTCTGTCTAGGACATCTCCAATAAAACTTCATATGGAAAAAAATCACATATTTGACTGTTACACAGAGAAACCCTGTCTCAAAAAACAAAAACAAAAGCCCCACATATTCATATGAATATAAAGTTTATAAAATAGTGGGTTTCCATTTGGGTTATTTTCAAATACCCTACTATGCAAGCTTGGCCAGCCAGTTAGTGATGACTGATAGGAGGCCAGAGATTTCCCTACTGTCGGGTCCTAATGGTCTTTCCTGGTGCCTGTAAGCACACCAAAGCCCATGCTGATTCCAGGCTGTGTCAGTATAACAAGTACCTGTGTCTCTTGTCACCCCACCCCTACCCTAAACTCCTCCATCTCATGGGTTTCCCATCTCCCAGCTTCTCATCTGAATACAATCTTGCCATTTTGGCCATGCTCTCTCTTGACTCTCCATTGGTCCCCTTTCTTAGCTCTCTCTTTTGTCTTCCTCCCCTCTCTTCCCCTCTTACCCCCCCCCCTCTCCATTCTGCTGGCCATGTTTAGTCTGCTACTTTCTCTTCCTTCTCTGGATTCTCCCAGATGCCTCTGGCTGCACTCTCTCTCACATCTACAATAAAAACCTTCTCTTCAACCTGTATAACCTGGAGTGGTCATGCCCTCACTTTATATGCCTATGATACTAGCAAGGGCATCATTACTCTCTCAGAAAGGAGAAAGTCCTCTGGATTATAGATAAATGTGTGCTATCTGTGCTAGGCAGATTTGAAAATGACTCTCCATATAACCTTGCCATTAGATAACCTTCTCAGCCTGGGTTATTCCTCTTTGTGCCAAGTTCTTGATAAAAAATAGTGGAGATAGTTTTGAAGGCAGTTCACATCTCCTTAGTTTTCAATTTCCCACAGAACTTCTGCTTCTGTCTGTGACAGAGAGGACAAGCAGAGCAAGGCGAGGTTGCCGAAGTCTGCTATGGATGGACTGGCAAACGCAGACCGGTAAGTAAAATACTCGTCTCCGGCCAGCATGGGCTGCATCAATTAGAAACAGTGCCTGCCCAGAGTCCACCCCAGGCTGCTGAATCAAATAGTTAAGCAAGTACCGCAATCAGACATGGAAACCACTGTGGCAGAGTCTGAGTAGGGACCTTCCCCGACAGCATGGACAGAGATGGCAGGCAGTGAAGCAGGATATGATTCTTCCTGTCACTGGTCCTGGAACTCACTCAATAGACCAGGCTTGGTCTCAAACTCACAGAGATCCACCTGCCTCTGCCTCCTGAGTGGGGGATTAAAGGCATTCACCACCACTGCCCAGCGACAGTGTCTCTCTTTGAAAAAAAGTCGACCTCAAATTCATGATCCTCCTTCTTCAACCCCAGTGCTGATTTTACCTCATGGCTGGCTGTACAGCCCTTGGCTTTTGTATTTTGCTCCGGCTGCTGAGTTGGCTGCACAGCTTCTGCAGCCTGTCCAGGGAAATGCAGTACTTCACTTTGCCTTTTGAGTAGCTTGGATTTGGGGGCGTGTGCCTATGGAAAGTAGCCCAAGGCATTGAGTCACAGAAGTTTTTCTTTCTATCGATTTGCCCACAAGATATGCATGTTTCAGGAATCTACTTAAGGTAAATTTACTACCCATAGCAATGACAGATAATATTACAATACAGGAAGTAAAAAACCTTTTGGTTTCTTTTATGGATGGTATTTTAGAAGAGGTTTATGACCTACCTGGCATATATATATATATTATCCATGGTAGCAATTAGCTTCATAATACATATAATACCCTTAAAGAAATGGTTGAGCAGTAGAGCTAAGAATGAGGAACTTAGAGAAACCATACAAACATTACAGACTGATGATGAGAGCTTAGAAAATAATAATGGTGATTTAACAAACAGAATGCAAAATATGGCACATAAACTGACAAGATAACAGAAAAAATCTGCTCCATGTCTGATGATTTGACAAACAGAATGCAAAAAATGGAATACAAGATTGAAATACTAACAGAAAAAATTTTGTTCCATTTCTGAGACTAATGACAAGCTAGTAGAACATTGTTTTTGGAAGGCAATTTACATGCCATTCAGATAATCTCTAAGGATGAGAATCATATATAAATGAAGAGAATAAGAAATTTACTGATTTAATGATGTCCCTAGAAATTTATACTGTCCAGGAGATTCAAACACTCAAGACAAACAATGGTGAATAGATTACAGGCCATTGAACAACTTCAGACTGATATACAAATCATAGAGAATAAAAATGATTTGACATTACCAGTATTCAGAGTCAGGGATGACCTACCTAAGGTCATTAAGTCATCCCCTATGGTTTACCTATTATGGTCACTGAAAAATCAGCAACTAAAAAACACCCAAAAAGATTTGTTGAATGTTATTGGGGACTAACATGTATGAAAGATTTAACAGGTAGTCTCTTATGTCATGTATTCACCATATGTGAGGCAATTAGTAGAATCATGGGCAACAAAAAATAGGATGACCCCTAAGAACTGAGACCAATTAATCTCAGTTGTCTTTGAACCTGCATCTCAAATTGAATGGCTGGCTTTATGGAGGGAAGAGGCCAAAGCACTTAAACTTCAAGGCCAAAGGAAATGTTACAAGGCTCTCCAAGAGAAAATTCTTGGTGAGGGTCTTTATGCTAATGTAGAGACTCAAGCTGCATATGATGAACACATCTTGTCTATATGCTGTAGAGCAGCTCTAAATGCTTTGGATAAGATTCAAGAACCAGGGGAAAGAATTGAGTCCTATACTAAAGTATTACAAAATCCAAAGGATTGTTATAGTGCATTTTTGCGAAGATTAACTAGAGCAGTTCAAATAGGGATAGCATATGCAAAAGCTAGGCAAATACTCATAGAATCTTCAGCTTATGAGAATGCTAATTTACAATGCAAAAAGGGGCTTTGTTACTTAAATATCAGATCAGCTCCACCTTATGAATGGATCCTACACACAGTCAATATTGAGTTTAATGTTTATGACACTGAGGCTTGGGTAGAAGAAGCTATCTCCAAAGGTATGACAAGACATCAAAATATCAAATGTTTTAATTGTGGTAGGACATCTGAGAAGAAATTGTAGACAAGGCATACCCAGAAATAATGCTTCTACTAGGAATAACTCAGAAGTTCCTAACCTTCCAGATTATGTAGAAGATGAAGCAAAGGCCAACACTGGACCAATGAATGTAGATGGACCAGGGACAAACAAGGAAACCCTTTACCATTGGGAAACTCCATAGGGGTGCCTCTCGAAGGCTTCATATTGAAAGTGGTCCAGTCATTCTCAGTCACTGTGGAGAACAATCCTTCTCAGAACAATTAGAAAATCCAATGTCTAGTGTAAAAAATCATACCACTCTGGATGGTAGATTAGCTTTGGATGATGAATCAAACATATGTGAAGGAAACAAAAAACATACATTTTGGCAGTCTTCTATAAATGATAAAAGACCGAAATTAAGAGGATAAATAACATTATGCTAATAGGGTTGGTAGACACAGGAAAGGATGTTACTATTATAACTCAAGAATCTTGACCTTCAAGATGGTCTCTGCAGGAGACAAACGTTCAGTTCTTAGGGATTGGAACCCTATCTCACGTAAAACAGAGCATGAGATAAGTTGAATGTATAGGGACAGAAGGACAAAGAGGAAGGCTGAGGCCATATGTGGCTGGTATAGCAATAAATCTATGGGGTTGTGTTCTATTGCAGCAATGGAATACTCAGATTAACATTCCTCCAGTATCAGATATGAACCATAAGCATACTCATGGTTGTGGGAAAAAATATTGTAAGGTACAATAGAAAACAGACACCAACTATCCAGGCTGTACAAAAACAGAATAAAAAGTGCCAAACTAACAAAGGAGTCAAAAGGCCTACCTTTAAAGTGGCTAACAGATAAACCTGTATGGGTGGGGCAATGACATATGATCTCTGAGAAGCTAGAGGCTCTAGAAAAGTTGGTTCAGGAACAGCTAAATGTTGGAAATATCGAAGAATCTACCAGCCTATAGGATTATCCTGTATTTGTTATTAAAAAGAAATATGGAAAATGGAGAATGCTTACAGATCTGAGAGCCATCAATAAAGTAATTCAGTCAATGGGCTCTCTAAAAAATGGAATGCCCTTACCTTCTCTGATACCTAAAGAAAGGCCTATTATAGTTATTGATTTAAAAGATTGTCTCTTCACTATATCTTTACAAGAAAATGATAAGGAAAAAATTGCCTCCATGGTGCCTAATTACAATAATTCCCAGCCACGCAAGAAGTATCAGTGGAAGGTCTTGCCACAGGGAATGTTAAACAGCCTGACACTATGTCAATATTTTGTGCAAAAACCATTGGAAGTAATTTGTAAACAGTTTTTGCAATATATAATTTACCACGATATAGATGATATATTGTTAGCTGATTCTAAGGCAGATACATTAGAAAAAATGTTAGAGGAAGTAAAGGAAGTTTTATCTCACTGGGGATTACAAATTGCACTCGGAAAAAAAGAGGAGATTCTATCAATTATATAGGATAGAAAATAGGTCTAAAGAAAATTATACCCCAAAGAGTACAGATCAGGAGGGATCAATATCAGAGTCTTAATGATCTTGAAAAATTGCTAGGCGAGATATCCCAGCTACAGACTGTTATTGGAGTAGAAGGTCATGATCTAAAAAATTTGAAAAAGACCCTAAAAGGGGACAATGACTTAAATAGTCAAAGAATATTATCACCTGAAGATGTAAAGGAATTAGAATGGGTAGAAAAAAGAGTACTAGAGGCACACGTAAAACAACTCTGAGAACACCAATGACAGTCAATGCTGGAGAGGATGTGGAGAAAGAGGTACACTCCTCCATGGCTGGTGGGAATGGCTGAGTTTTGAGTTGCATTTCCCTGATGGCTAAGGACGTTGAGCAATTTCTCAAGTGTCTTTCAGTCATTTTAGATTCTTCTATTGAGAATTCTCTATTTAGTTCTGTGCCCCACTTTTTAATTGGATTGTTTGGTGTTTTTGTGGCTTGCTTCTGGAGTTCATTGTATATTGTGGAAATCAGCCCTCTTTCAGATGTGGGGTTGGTGAACATCTTTTCCGATTCTGTGGACTGCTGTTTTATCTTTTTACTGTGTCCTTTGCCTTACAGAAGCTTCTTAGTTTCAGGAGGTCCCATTTGTTAATTTTCGATCTCAATGTCTGGCTACTGGTGTTATGTTCAGGAAGTGGTCTCCTGCACCAATTTGTTCAAGGGTACCTCCCACTTTCTCTTCTAAGAGGTTCAGTGTGGATAGATTTATGTTGAGGTCTTTGATCCACTTGGAATTAAGTTTTGTGCATGGCAATAGACATGGATCTATCTGCAGTCTTCTACATGTCAACATTCGGTTATGCCAGCACCATTTGTTGAAGATGTTTTCTTTTTTCCGTTGTATAACTTTAGATTCTTTGTCAAAAATCAGGTGTTCATAGATGTTTTGGTTAATATCAGGGTTTTCAATTTGATTCCATTGGTCTACCTGTCTATTTTTGTGCCAACCCCAATCTGTTTTCAGGACTATATGCTCTATAATAGAACTTGAAGTCAGGAATGGTGAGGCCTCTGGATGTTCCTTTATTGTACCGGGTTGCTTTGTCTATCCTGGGTTTTTTGTTTTTCCATATAAAGTTGAGTATTGTTCTTTCAAAGTCTGTGAATAATTGTGTTGGGATTTTGATGGGGATTGCATCGAATCTGCAGATTACTTTTGGAAACATTGCCATTTTTTACTATGTTGATCCTACCTATCTAAGAACATGGAATATCTTTCCATTTTCTGGTATCTTCTTTAATTTCTTTTTTAAAGACTAAAAGTTCCTGCTATACAGGTCTTTTACTTGTTTTGGTAGCATTACTCCAAGATATTTTATGTTGCTTGTGGCTATTGTAAAGGGTGATGTTTCTCTGATTTCTTTCTCAGCCCATTTATTGTCTATATAATAGGGCTACTGATTTTTTTTTAGTTAATCTTGTATCCTGCCACTTTGCAGAAGGTATTTATCAGCTCTAGGAGATCCCTGGTAGAGTTTTTAAGGTCACTTATATAAACTATCATATCATCTGCAAATAGTGAAAGTTTGACTTCTTCCTTTCCAGTTTGTATCCCCTTGATCTCCTTTTGTTGTTTTATTGCTCTAGCTAGAACTTCGAGCACAATATTGAAGAGATATGAAGAGAGTGGACAGCCTTTCTTGTTACTGATTTTAGAGGGATTGTGTTGGGTTTCTGTCCGTTAGTTTGGTTTGCTGTATATTGCTTTTATCATGTTTAGGTATATTCCTGCTATTCCCGAGCTCCCCTGGACCTTTATCATGAAGGGGTATTGGATTTTGTAGATGGCTTTTTCAGCATCTAGTGAGTTGATCATGTGGTTTTTCTTTTTCAGTTTGTTTATATGGTGGATTACATTGATGGTTTTTTGTGTGTTGAACCATACCTGAATCCCTGGGATGAAGCCTACTTGATCATGGTGGATGATTTTTCTGATGTGTTCTTGGATTCAATTTGCCAGTATTTTGTTGAGTATTTTTGTATCAATGTCCATGAGGGATATTGGTTTGTAGTTCTCTTTCTTAATTGTGTATTTGTGTGGCTTGGGTATAAAGGTTATTGAAGCCTCATAAAAAGAGTTTGGCAATGTCCCTTCTGCTTCTATTGTGTGGAACAATTTGAGGAGTATTGGTATTAGCTTTTCTTTGAATTTCTGGCAGAATTCTACACTGAAACCTTCTGGCTCTGGGCTTTTTTTGGTTGGGAGACTTTTGATGACTGCTTCTATTTCATTAGTGGTTATAGGTCTATTTAAATTGCTTATCTGTTCTTGATTTAATTTTGGTAAGTGATATCTATCCAGAAAATTGTCCATTTTCCTTTCATTTTTGAATTTTGTGGAGTGCAGGTTTTCAAAGTATGACCTGATGATTTTCTGGATTTCCTCTGTTGTTATGCACTCCTTTTCATTTCTGATTTTGTTAATTAGCACGCTCTCTCTCTGCCTTTTGGTTAGTTTGAATTAAAGGTTTGTCTATCTTGTTGATTTTCTCAAAGAGCCACTCTTTTTTCATTGATTCTTTGTTTTGTTTTTTTTTGTTTATACTTTATTGATTTCAGCCCTCAATTTGACTATTTCCTGGCATGCACTCCTCTGGGGTGAGTTTGCTTCTTTTTGTTCTAGAGCTTTTAATTGTGCTATTAATTCTCTAGTGTGACTGTTCTCCAGTTTCTTCATGTGGGCTCTTAGTGCTATGAACTTTCCTCTTAGCACTGCTTTCAAAGTGACCCATAAGCTTGGGTATGTTGTGTCTTCATTATTATTGAATTCTAGGAAGTCTTTATTTTCTTTTTTTATTTTTTCATTGACCCAGGAATGGTGCAATTGTGCATTGTTCAATTCCCATGAGTTTGTAGGGTTTCTGCAATTTGGATTTTTGTTGAATTCTAACTTTAAACCATGGTGATCTGATAGGATACAGTGGGTTATTCCAATTTTTTTTGTATCTGTTGAGGTTTGCTGTGTTGCCGAATATGTGTTCGATTTTTGAGAAGGTTCATCCCAATTGGGTCATAACTTCTGTTAGTTCCTTTGTCCCTTTGTTAAGTTTCTGGCTGGTGGTCTTGTCTAGTGGTGAGAGTGGGTCTTTTTTCTGTTTACAATGTTTTGCACACAAATATGAAACTATCTTTATGTATATATTTAGTATATTGATACAACTTAGGATATTTTATTGTATTGCACTTTACAGTTCTACATCTAGTCAAGACATTTCAGTTCTATCTTTGTCATATGTGTGTGTGTACGTGTGAAGCTTCAGTCATTGAGAAACTATGTTTCTGAGAATTACAGATAATAGTTACCCATGCTTCTTATACCTATAAGGTTAGTAAGACTTAGATATTTTATCTTTAAACACTTCAAAGACCTGCAGAATGTGACATTTAAATGTTTTAATATTAGTACTCCATTGACATGAGACACAATTGCTCCTGACAGAATCGAGCTATTCCAGAGAGTATGTTGGGCACTGATGACACTCCATCTGGAGTTCATTTCCTACTCAGCTACTGGCCTCTTGGGTAAAAAACTGCCCCCACCTTGACCGATGACCTTGGACATGCTGAACTAACTGAGCTTGCAGGAGATAAACCTAAAGAAGACTGCTGAACCCTGCTAAGTCATGGTAAGACAGTTTTTCAGTTTCCCTGCTTCTGAGATGGTCTGTCTGATACTTTAAGCCTTAGCTGAAGTTGGTAGTCCTGATGTTGCTGTGAGACCTTGGCTGACTGTCCAGGTAGGCTGCTGTTTCTGTCTTCACTTGCACCTTTGGAAGTCACACGCTTGCACTTCCAGCCTACCCTAGTATTGCTACTTTCCTTCTCATGTCTTTGATGAGGTTGAAGACTAGACACTCATAGCAATAGCCTCTCTTATCTTAGATAGACAAGATTTAGACTCTCCAGATTTGGACTGCTATCAGAGCAATCTCTGTCATGCCTTTACCATGACACTGGACATGTATACTGGACATGTAGTATATATCTATTGTTCAGTGTTGCTCTTGCTGATAGTAGGTTTTAATTTGAGTATGCTGCCTTTCCTTTTCCTGGAGTATACTTTGTTATCACTGTATACAGTTTTTGCATCAGGCTTAAACCCTTCTTCTTTAGACTAAAAAGGGAATTGTAGGCATCTGGTCTGTGGATCTGAGACAGAGGCCACACCCCTTTGGGTGTGACTTCAGGTGGACAGAAGCAGAAAGAGAAGAGCTTGAGGCTGGCTTTCCTTTGCACACTGTGGGTCAGCAGATATGGTAGGAAGAGCAGGGAAACACTCCGGCAGTTCTTTGTCCCCAATAAACACCCATTCATCATTTATCTTGGGTCTAGTGATATAATTACATCCTTGCATTCACTTGGTGTCCAAGTTTGCTTGGGTTAGGGTTAGGGACCACTAACCTCCTGAAACTGCATGCAAATGCCATACGTGTTTAGCGATAGGCATGGTTGTAATAGAGAGGTTCCTGGATCCCAAAGAGATACGGAGAGTGGTGATTATCTCGATCCTGTGATGAAATCTGGGGAAACAGCTCAGGAGTTTGCTAACTTTGTAACACTCTGTGGGGCAATTTGGTATTTGGTTAAAGTTTTCACATTTCCCATGAGGAAGTCATGCCAAATGATAGTTATAGTCACCTAGGCTTTTCTTGAACTTGCAACCTCCCTCCTTTATCCTCTTTAGGCATTTGCAACATTCCAGACCCTAAGGTCACTTCCAGGCCTGGGATTGCATAAAGTAGTAATTATTCTTGGAAGACATTAAACAAGCTTGCTGATGGACAATGTATCTCTACTGCTCCTCCTCGGAACACATCCATGTTCTAGGACTGGTTTGTAACTTCTGGACTCTGCTTCGTTCCCTTGAACATCCATACAAAGTTTTATGGGATGCTATTGTGAAATCTGTTTGAGTTACACACTATTCCTGTCATGGACATGGCCCAGAAGTCCCAGAATCTGCTGGGGAGAAGAGGAAAAAAAGAAAAGACTGCTGGTAATATGCCACCACTGCTTATATGTGTGTATATCATTAGAGATAGAGGAATGTACCAAGGATATGTTTTAATGAAAAATCACTTTAATCAAAACAAACAATGCTCTAGGGGGAAAATATCCCACAGAGTAAAATTATTTTAGCCACAACACCAACATGGAAAATATGCTAATAAAATATCCCGGGACCTAGACTGTATCTATTTTTATGTGTATACATTTGTGCCATGCCTGTGCCTGGTGCCCGGTGCCCACAGAGGTCAGAAGAAGGCACTGGATTTCCTAGAACTGGAATTACTGATGGTTGTGAGCTACCTTATGGGTGCTGGGAATTGAACCCTGATCCTCTGTAAGATCAGTGAGTGCTATAACCACTGAACGATCTCTCCAGGACCCTAGCCTGTCTGAAATCGTCTACATTTAATATATAATCATTTATATATGTATTTACATAGCAACAGACATATTTGTTGTACTGACTAGTTTAGAATAGGGACAACAGGTCGGTGTTTGTTATAGAAAGTACCAGTGAGTAAGTTTTTAAAATGCTTTTTTCTGTGTGTGTGTGTGTGTGTGTGTGTGTGTGTGTGTGTGTGTGTGTGTTGTGGGGTGGGGATGTTGCAATTCCTGTATGGAGGCGAGGACAACTTTCTGTTACCAGGACTGTCCTCCCACCACGTAGTCCCAGGGCTCTAACTCAGGCCATGAGGTTTGGCAACACCTGCTTTCCCTCTGAGCCGTCTCGCCCACCTTCCCCCGCATGAGTAACTTTTGAGAACTGGACATTCTGATATCAATCCTGAGCGTAAGATGCTGGACTAGGAGGAGGCTCGATTAACTCTGGCTTCACTGCTCACAATTTTGCTGTGAGCAGGCGTTTCCTGTCAACTTTGTCACCCACAGCCTGCTCACGTTTGAGTCACCAACATTTGTCTCAGTGGCTTGTTCTTTTTCCTTTTTTTTTTTTTTTTTAATAGCCTGGAGACTAACATGCAAATCCTGAAACTCAGGATTCCTTAAGTGACCCTGACCTCTCTGTAGATTTGTTCATATCCTGTTTGGACTTCCTATCGGGAATTCTAACGGCACATGTGACCCCCACATCCCACCCCACCCCACCCTGCACCCCTCCGCGCGTGCCTGCTTTCCCTTCTCTTCTCTCATTCTCTGTTCCTCTGAGAGGCCTGCGGCTCACTGATGCTATCTTTCTTCCTTTCCAATACTCGTTGGGTTGAAGCACAATGTGCAACATGAAGTGCAGAAATCGTATGATGGCGGGATTTTCACAGAAAGTCCACTTCTTGCAGCTGTGATTGGATGCAGAAACACTCTCCCAGTCCATGTAACCCCTCATCTTCACAGCCTGCCACAGTGGGGGGGCGGGGTGTAGTTGGTGGGAGATAACCCGTATCCATATCTAGTGAGTCAAGACCAGGGTTGCTGCTGAACAATCCACAATTTAAAGGACAGCCCCTCGCCCTCAATTCCCAGCCAGGAATTATTTGTTGCAGTAGTGTCAAGGTGGAGAAACTTAGTTAGGGTCATTATTGGCTGTGATGGAACATTGTGACCAAAAACTTAGGGAGTGGGTGGGGGGCATTCAGCTTACACTTTTACATTATAGTTTACCATCAAAGGAAGTCAGGACAGGAACTCAACCAGGCAGGAACATGGAGGCAGGAGCTGATGCAGAGGCCATGGAAGAGTGCTGTTTATTGGCTCACTCTCCATGGGTTGCTCAGTCTACTTCCTTATAGAACCCAAGACCACCAGCTCAGGGATGCGCGACCCACAGTGGGCTAGGCCTTCTCCCATCAATCACTAATTAAGAAGATGTCTTACAGCTGGATCTTATGGAGGGTGCCTCTCAAATGAAGTTCTCTCCTTCTAGATTGTGTGGTGATTTCAATGAAAAGAGCCCCCAAAGGGAGTGGCACTTAGGAGGTATGACCTTGTTGGAGGAAGTGTGTCACTATGGGGTGGGCTTTTGAGGTCTCCGTCACTCAAGCTTCCCTCAGTGTGACACTGCAATCACTTCCTGTTGCCTACAATATAGGACCATCAGCTACTACTCCAGCACCATGTCTGCCTACACATAACCAAACCAAAACTAAGCACAACAACAAATGAACCCCAGATTTCTACTAGGTAAAGCAAGGAGGAAATGTAAGTCAGAAATTTGGCCACATCCATTGAATACAAATCAGCACCTATGGAAATCTTTTAAGAGAAAGACAATGTGTGGCCAAAGCCTTAGACAGAATTTACATTACCTAGAGTAGGAATCCTTCCTTCCTTCCTTCTTTCCTTCCTTCCTTTGTCCTTTGTTCTTTTTGTTTTTTTGAGACAGGGTTTCACTGTGTAGCCATGGCTGTCCTGGCACTCACTCTGTAGACCAGGCTAGCCACAAACTCACAGAAATTCACCTGCCTCTGCTTTCCAAATGCTGGGATTAAAGGTGTGCACCACTACACCTGGCTAAAATCCTGACTCAAAGAAAATTACCTACCTGGGCATGGCTCAGTGGTTAAGAGCACTGAGTTACCTGGGTTCAATTCCCAGCACTCACATGGTAGCTCACAGCTTTCTCTAACTCCAGTTCAAGTGTATCTGACACCCTCACACAGACAAACATGTAGGCACAAACACCAATGTGCGTAAAATAAAAAGAACAAATTATTTTTCAATTAGGATCCATTTTTAATGAAGAGACTCCCAACTATGAAGTAAAACAATTTCTCCCAAGATGTGATAGGCCTTCCTCTTCCATTTTCATGCCTGGGGAGTGAACATGCTGAACATTGTTGGAAGCAATGCCAATGATCGGGTTGCTGCTCCCAAGATTATCGAGGGCAGAGCCTATCCAAGAAGCAAGGGTCTAGTTTGTGTTCATATAGACCTTCCTGGGCTTGCTCTAGGCTGCAGATGGAAGGGTTGAATCCTATTGGTTGATTGAACCAGAGTTCAAGTCCTTTGCAGAGTCCAGGGTTGTCTGCGGTTATCCCAGAGCTCTCTGCTCGAATCTAATTCTTTATTCATGCAACAATTTATTTTCCCCAGACACAGATGGTTGCTCTTATTCTATTTCTTTCTTCAAGTCTCTTTGGAGATTTTTGTCTGCTATAGGAGCTCCGTAGAGATGAATGCCTAAAGCAAATGCCTTCTTGCTTTTACAGAGGGCTGGTTCGGACCACACCTAGCACACCTGCTCTCTAACCATGGCTGCAGGGGGTCAGTCCTTTCAGAGTTCCCACTTATCTTCTGGGCTAGAGGAACCAGAGGGTCTGTGAAATGTAGCGCTGCACACCAAATCTGGGCAGGACTCACGTTTGAACTGAAATGGTTTGTCGACTTGTCCGTCAGGCCCTGTGGGCTGGAGGTCACTTATTTGGTACATGAAGTAAGAAAATAGTGTATCCATTTTGCTATAAAATATCTGAACACACGGGAAGTGGTGGCACACGTCTTTAATCCCAGCACCCAGCACCCAGGAGGCAGAGGCAGGAGAATCTCTGAGTTCAGTGGCCTTCCTGGGCTACAAAGTGAGTTCCAGGACAGCCAAGTCTACACAGAGAAACCCTGTCTTGAAAAACAAAGCAATACAAAAACCCAAAACAAAACAAAACAAAATCCAAAGAGATTTGATCTGGGTGTTTTTGCTTTTTCAGTGAACAGTCAACTTCATTAAACAATTGAAAATGTTATTTGGTTGTGGGACAGGGAAGTGTTTCTTTCAAAAATGTCAATGGCAAGGAATGTGAAGAGCGCTTTCCCACCATGGCAATTTTGCTCTCTGTGACTTTCTTCAAGGAACAAAGAGAACAAGGGACAGGAAGGGCAGGAGAGATCTGAGAGACCTTACTTCTGAGGTCTTCCAACCCCTTCATCCCAAAATATTCAAGACACTAACATGTCATACTTTTGAGTATCCCTTTGTGACCCCAACATCAGCTTACTGGGTCTTGTGCTCTTGGTTGAAGAGTTCTAAGGTATAGACAAGGGGAAGATATTGAAAGATTGGAGATTGACATGGTCAATGGTGCTTTGTCACACTGGACTGGTCCTGAAGGCAAGATTGACATCAGAGGGCCATTGTCCCTGAGGTATGGAAGGTAAAAGGACAGATTGAACAGAAAATCATAGGTGAAATACCTGGTTCTCAGGAACTGAGTGGAGGGTAATAGAGGAAGTAACTCATCTAATGAATCATTTGGTAGATACATGGACACATTATAGTGTACATAAGCAAATTATTCCAGGATCGCTGACTAAAATCTGCTAATTTAGTAGAGATCAAATGTCCTTTAATTCTTTAGGTATGCCTCTAACTAGTCATGTATCCTTTTATTATGCTTGCATATAAGACTTGAATGACTCACAGTACAAAGTATCCTTGTTATGTTCTTCCCAGTCAGAATTAACACAGAGCCTTGTTTCTGGATATGGCAGACAAATGGGAAGGGTCCCTTGCCCTTGCTGCTTGCTTATTCCTGAGAGGAATCTTCCTTCTGTAGTCAACATCTGCACACACCACTGAATGGAAAAATTCAGCGTCAGTGTGGGACTCCTCGTCTTGGTTGTCAACACGATGTGATTTGGAGTCACCTGGGAGATACATATACCTCTGAGTGAGTCTGAGGGCATTGTCAGCAGCACTGACTGAAGAGACCTAACCTGAATGTGAGCCTTACATGAGTCGGGTTCTGGGACTGAATCAAAATGGAAAAAAGGAGAAGCCAGATGAACACCAGTATTCACCTCTCTGCTTCTAGCCAATCATTCTTTTTGTTTGTTTTCGAGACAAGCGTTCACTACGAGGTCCTGGCTGTCCTGGAACTCTCTCTCTCTCTCTCTCTCTCTCTCTCTCTCTCTCTCTCTCTCTCTCTCTCTCTCTCTCTGTAAATCAGACTGGCCTTTAACTCAGAGATTCCCCAACTGCTGGAATTAAAGGCATGTGTCACCAGGCCTGGCCTCGGTTCTTGATCTTGGTGCTACATGCTCATGCTTTGAGCCAAAAAGTCCATTCCTGAAATGGACTTCATCAGATACTTTGTCACAGCGAATAGAAAGTAACTAGTGGCATTATAAATACTATCTTATTTCACTGCATGAATAATAGTCACTTCATGTTAAGGCTGTTACATTGAAAAGGTGGGTGTCCTACCCCTCTACTGGAAACCTGAGAGAAAAACCACACACTTTGTTTGGGATATTCCAAAGCAACAGGTCAATATATTGTGGGCCATAGGTAAATCCTTCCCTGAGCTCTCTGATCCATCCTAGCAAATTAGTAAAACTCAAAGAGACTGTCATGGGAACTCCAAATTATAAAGGATTGGCCAGGAACACAGGCCAGACCTTATGCTCACAATGAACCCCCGAAGTTGGAGCAGTCTTAAGACCCAAACCATAGACCTGCAGCATCTGATATTAATTCCAGGTCAGTAGTGTCAGAATCTGAGTGGATTAGAGGCTATCCAGCTGGTGGCTGCTGCAGAATCTGGTGTCATCCCTGACTGGTTGCTTGGTGTGTAGGGAAAGAGCCCTGTGGGGTATCAGAGCATTGTGTTAACTGGTAGACTAGTGATGAGACAGAATAGGAAAAAACAAACAAACGAAAGCCATCTTACTCCCAAGTCCTCTTATCCCCACGTGCTCCACATGGGGTTTCCAGGGAGAGTGAGCCTTGAACTGAGTTCTTTCTGCACAGAAGCCCATGCTAACACATCACCACCAATCGCACAATGGTGGTGGAGACCTCAGCTCCCAGGCCTGCTGTGAGGGTGGAATAATGTTGCAGAGAGAAGTTGGATGCCTTGGAGCTGTGCGGCCAGCTCACTTATTTTTTTTCTTCAAACAGATTCAGCAAGCTTTGAGGCTAAGGATCGGTAGGTTAAGTGGTGATAGCTGACTCTCTGAGAAAAACTACTGAGACCCTTGTGTGTGATCTGCAGGCATTGACTAGAGGGCTCTGTGGTCAGTGCCATTTTGAAAAAGGACTAAGTACACTTGAAGGTCAGTGCCGTGTGGCACAGACAAGAGCACTCTCTGGTAGGTATTGTTATTAGATTTGGATACACAGCAAACATTTGTTTATAGTTTTACCATATCCAGAGTGATTCCAAAAGGTCTCAGGTGTTTCATCAACATCGGTTTATTGGCTGTGCACTTCAGGGTCTTCATTGAGTTGTTAATAAATTAAACATGTGCCCAAGCACAATCTCTAAGCACTTAAAAAGTATGTAGAAAGCCTGTCAGTGGTAGCACATGCTTTTAATCCCAGAACTCAGGAGGCAGAGGCAAGTGGATCTCTGTGAGTTTGAGGCCAGCCTGGTCTACAGAGGGAATTCCAGAACAGCCAAGTCTACACAGAGAAAAACCCTGTCTAATAAAACAAAAAAGGGAAAAAGAAAAGAAAAGAGAGAAAATACATGATTTCATAGCAAAATATGATTAATATTTGATGGGGAAAGTCCTTCTGTGTATATGTTTGTCTTATTGGTTGATGAATAAAGCACTGTTGGAAAATAGGGAAGCAAGATAGGTGGGACTAGGAGAGGTGGTGGATTCTGGGAAACAGAGGCACAGTCAGTCACCATGTAGGACCCAAGAGGAGAAAGTCCGGACCCTTTCTCCAGTAAGAGAAGACCACGTGGAAATATTCAGATTAGCAGTTATGGGTTAATAATTAAGTCAGAACTAGCCAATAAGAAACCATAACAAACAGCCAACAGCTTCATAATTAATATATTGTCCTGTGTGTTCATTTGGGACTGATGCAGCTCTGGGACCAGGCTGGCAGGAAGAATGCTTGTTACATAATATTGACCCTAGAAGAGGGAAGAATCATGAATGGACCAATCATTGCAGAGTAATGGAAGGTGATTGACAACAGGTTTGCAATGGCCTCACTTTTGAGGTTTAGTTACCTTGAAAGAATCGAAGCTGAAATGTGAACTCGTTAGAACCTGCTGCCCCAAGGATGGGCAGCCTCAACACCTGGGTGCCACTTAGAAATTAAAGTACAGCTAATTCAGCTACAGAAATCCCTGTTAACTTAACCAACACCAAAGTCCTTAATGTAAAATCAGGAGCTATTAGGGGGAAATTAGGGGAAACACAAGATAGGTATAAAGGAGAATTCCTTAGTAGGAAAGGAGAGGATGCCAAGGGCCAGCCACCTAGCCATGGATTAAGAAGGAAAGAAAGGTATGTACAATAGAGAAAGGTAAAAAGGCAAACAGTAGATGGGATAAGTTAAGATGCCTATAAACAAGCCAAGCAAAGGCTGGGCATTTATAAATAAGAATACGTCTCTGTGTATTTATTTGGGAGCTGGGTGGCAGGCCCCCAAAGAGTGAAAAAAAAAACAACTACAAGTTATATGACCACTTATGACTACCTTGTTATGATTACTTGTAGTAAGGACTACCTTGTTATGTCCACCTTGTAACCGTGTCTTTGTGTCAGGAGGGATTAACTTGTTGTGCTATGTTCTGCTCCTGTAACCCCTACCTATTTTTCCAGGCAAATCCCCCATTTGAAAATCCCCTACCCCTGAGCTATAATGTCTTCCTCACATCCAGGAATGACCTCTTGAACTCCACTGTAGGGAGAGGCAACCCATGCACACAAATAAAAATTTGCTTGTTTTAATTAATTTGGACAAGATGATTTGGGTCAGTGGTCTTTCTCCTCCCATCTTTGGGATTAACACCCTCCTGCCTCTGCCTCTTGGGGGCTTGTATTATATCAGTGCACCATGCAACTGTGTCTGGGCTGATAATTATTAATTACAACTGTAGCAGGTCTTCTGTTGGACTTTTGTTAGGATCACCAGCTCCCCAATAATGACATGGAGACTTGCTATTAATTATGAAAACTTGGCTTTTAGCTTAGGCTTATCGTCAACTAGCTCTTATAACTTAAATTATCCTGTTTCTATGCTCTGCTATGTGGTTTGTTGTTTTTTCCCCCCTCCTTCATCTGTATGACCGACTCTCCCTGAGTCTCACAGGCATTTCCTTTTTGCCTCCTTTCTAACCCTCTGAATTCTCTCTTTGCCTGGAAGTCTTGCATAACCCCTCCTGCCTACCTACTGGAAATTCAGCTCTTTATTAAATCAATTAGGAGGTGCCTTGGCAAAGACACATCTCCACAGTGTATAAAAAGATTATCCCAGCCGGGAGGTGGTGGTGCAAGCCTTTAATCCCAGGAGGCAGAGGCAGGAGGATCTCTGTGAGTTCGAGACCAACCTGGTCTATAAGAGCTAATTCCAGGACATCTTCCAAAGCCACAGAGAAATCCTGTCTCAAAAAAAAAAAGATTATCCCACAACACATAACTCCAATCATAAACTAATTCACTTCATGGTTTGGTTTGCTTTCTTGCAGGGCTGAGACTCAAGCTCCAGGCCTTGAATATGTTATAGAAGCACTCTCCCACTGAGCTACATCCCTGGCTCACATGCGATTTCATTATCAAAATTGCAAATAAAATGTTGCCATCTTATAAATGTCTTTATCCTATTGAAAAATATAAAGTAGTGAACAAGCAAGGTTTATATGAGAAGCCCATTACTGTGACCATCTCCCCAGTAAACTAAAGAAGAGAAGATGCCAGTTGGACCCAGAATAAATCTCGGTAGTAGAGTGCTTACTTAATATGTGCAAGGCCTTGGGTTTGATTCTTCAGCATGGAAAATGTTAAATAATAACAGTAGTAGTAGTAATGATATCAAACGAGGGATTGCAGAGATGGCTCACTGGGCAATGACACTTGCCTCACAAGCATGAGGACCTGGTTCAGACCTCAGCACTTGTGTAAGGATATGATCACCTGTGACAGCAGTGCTGTGGGAAGGGAAGAGATAAGAAAATCGCTGAGCCTCCCTGAACATCAGCCTGGCTCCGGCCTCAGTGAGAGAGTCTGTCCCATGGAACACTGTGGAGAGTGCTGGAGAAGTGTAGCACGGATAATAAAATCCCAGAGACAGATAGATATTGGGGTTCAAGATGAGGATCAGAGAAGCAAAGCAGCCAGCCACCACAGAGCTCTCACATCTGCCAATGCTAAGACAGAAGGGGTGATCCTGTCCTCAGACTGCATCTGCAGACTGCACTGCTCTCCACCAAGCCTCAGAATCCTAGACTGCCCCCAGAGACTGCACTGAGCTCCCTATAGTCTCTCTAGTTCTGGGATTAAAGGCGTGAGCTGTTTCTCTTTTAGACGGATTCATTCTAATGTAGCCCTGGGTGGCCTTGAACTCACAGAAATCCATCTGCCTCTGTCTCCTGTGTCCTGGGATTAAAGGTGTGGCCACAACTGCCCAGCTTCTCTGTCTAACTAGTGTAGCTGGCTTTGCATTCTGAGCCTCCAGGCAATCTTTATTAAATTATAAATAATACATCACCACAGAGAAGGGCACCTAAGGTGCTGTTCTGGTTTCTGAGTGCATGCCTAGGCATGTATGCCTACACACATAAGTACCTACAGCACACATACACTATACCACACAAACACAAACTAAGATCAAATGAAAACTGCTAAGATTCAACAGCCATTCTCTAAAAGCTTTTTAAAAATTTGTTTTTCGGGCCAGATGTAGTGGCATACACCTTTAGTCTCAGCACTCAGGAGGGAGAGGCATGTTGATCTCTGTGAGTTCAAGGCCAGCCTGGTCTACATATGAAGTTCCAGGACAGTCAGAGCTGCATAATAGAGAAATCCCATTTCAAACAAACAAAAATTGTGTGCGTGTGTGTGCGTGTGTGCGCGTGTGTGTGCGTGTGTGTGCGTGTGTGTGCCACAGTACACGTGTCGACTTGCAGGAGTTGGTTCTCTCCTTTCATTGTGTGTGTTATAAGGATTGAACTCATATAGTCAGGCTAGGCAGTAGGTGCCTTTGCCCATGGAGTCATCCTGATGACCCTAAATGGCTATTGTTTTTCAAGGGTTTTTTTAATCATTTTTAATTGTGTGTAAGTATGTGTGTCTTTGCGTGAATATGCACACATGAGCGCAGGTGTCTGTAGAAGCCAGAGGCATAGGATTCCCTGGTACTGGAGTTACAAGCAAGTAATAAATAATGGTCACTCCTAATAAAAATCATGAGGAGGTGTAGGAGAAAGTGATTTAAATAGACAAAAGCCTCTTTTCTCAAAACAATAATTAATGTTATCTTGAATAGAGAAACAAGTAGATTCATCTCAGTGTTAGTCAAGAATCAGATAATGGTGCACCATTATAATCTAGTATTATTTAGGATATTTTGTGAATGAAATATGATGAAAACTTGAAATAATAAATACAAAGATTAGGAAAGAAGAAATATGTGTCTTTTGATAGGGATATGTATTTAAGAAAATTCAAGATAATTCAGAAGGCAAACCAAATAGGCTTATTGAGAGTGTTTGATAAGGTGGAGCAACCCTAGGCAAATATACAGAGAACAGTGTCTTTTCATCTTTAATGAGAACCAGCTAAAAATAGGAACGGGATATATTAATTTATATAACTTTTGCCAAAAGAGTAAACTACTAGGAATAGTTGGATAAGAAAGTGATAAAACTCTTACCATTGGGCGTTGGTGGTGCATGCCTTTAATCCCAGCACTTGGGAGGCAGAGGCAGGCAGATCTCTGTGAGTTTGAGGCCAGCCTGGTCTACAGAGTGAGTTATAGTACAGCCTCCACAGCCATAGAGAAACCCTGTCTCAAAAAAACAAAAAACAAAACAAAACACCCACCCCCAAAAAAACCTCTTACCTTGTTAAGAGATAGAGCTGGATGTCTGTCTGGAAAAGCCTTCCATGTTTGAGGGTGGGAAATTCTACATTATATAAAAAAGGCCAATTTCTAAAAGTAGGGGGGTCATACAATTCCCATGACAATGAAGAGAAATTTTGCTTTTTGTTTTTTTTTTCCATGAGGAGCTGATAAGAATGATCAAACAATTTACCACGGAGAACAAACGCTCAGCATTGGCTCAGGTGACCATGTAAAGTGGTGCGGGGAGATTTTTCTCTACCACGTAGTCAGAAACAAAGGCGACAGCTATCAAATCAGTGCAGCATGGACATAGAATCAGGGTGTAATCAGACTGCTGAAATGTGGTACTTTAATTCAGAGGGAAAGGGATGGCCCAATGTACTCTGATGAGCAAATAGTCTACAGGATGGGAGAAAAATTTTTGCCAGAAAGACTTCAGGGAATGAGTTGGTACCTGGAATGTATAAAGGACCACAAATATTAAATACCAAAACCTAAACTACCTATCGGTAAAAGGGCCAAGGAGTTAAATGATTCTAAAAAAAAAATGAACGGATGATCATTAAATATTTTAAAAGGTGTTCATCATCTTTGGCCATCAGAAAAATGCAAATTAAAACTATTCTGAGATCCTGTCTCATCCCAGTCAGGATGGCTGTCATTAAGACAAGTGTCAAGGATCCAGAAAGGAGGCCTTACTCACCATCACTCAGTGTCAACTGGTGTAGTCACTATGGAAATCAGGGCAAAGTCTTCCCGAGAAACTGAAAATGGTGCTGGGGAGGGGGCTCACTGGGGAAAGCCCTGCTGCACAGCCTGACAGCCTAAACTTGATCCCTGAAAGCATGTAAAGTTGCAAGGGAAGGACTCCACTATCCTAAAACCAAATAATGACGATAATAATTGATGATGGTGGTGGCAGTGGTGGTGATGAACTAAGTTATAAGTCACTTGCTGATATGTAAGAAAATGTTTTCATAGGAAACTTTGATAGGAAGAATATGAAGTGCTCCAACATTTTGGGTAAAAAAATGTAATATTCATAACCAAGATAAAGTTCATGGAATGCTTAAAAATGTCATGCAGTGAATGCCACACATTTTCACTAAATACCTAAGATTTCTTGGGAAAAGGAAAAAGCGTTTACCTATTGAATCACAGAAGCTATTCTGTGGGGTCAGAACTGCTCTAAAGGCTGGAGTCAGAGCAGGGACCCCAGAGCCCCCTGCAGCCCTACCTTAGGGAAGTTTACACACCTACCTCCCTGCCTTTCTTGGCAGTAAACACGGGGCATGTGTTTTCCTTTGGAAAGAAGCCAATATCTTAGACGTGTTTGGGGTTGACAGACACTTGGTGCCTGGCCTGCATAATAAAACGCTGACAAGAGTAGTAAGATTGGAAATGGAGCTGACGTCAGGCAGTCAAGTGTACAGCTTTTGTGAATAGACACGCAGGGGACTTGGTGTCGTCCCCAAAGCCAGGGTGAATGAGAAGTGGGCGGATTCCAGGCTGCGCTCCTAGCGGGCTGGCAGAACAAGACCATTAGACTAACTCAAGCATGCTTACCCGTGGACTGGCTTTAGCAGAAGGCAACGCTTCTGATGTTTTATTTCCAAGACATTACTGGGATGCCCGGGTGGAAACATCCAGGCGGTGATGGGAAATGGCTATGAAGAGTCCAGGGAGGTGGGTGCCAGGGCTTTCTGTGGAGGAGAGCTAAGGCTGTGAGCGTGAGTGAGTCATTGAAGAGGAGAGAAGGACACTGCTGGACTTCGGGTGGATGCTGGCCAAGCAGGGGCATTTCTTACTGGCCACATGACTTTCTGTAAGACATTTCATGGCTCTGAACCCTGTGCCCCCAATTAACAGGCGGACACGCCTGCTGTTGCCACATACGGTATCTGTTATTGCCACACGTGGTATCTATAGGAGGGCACTTTCGAAGAGTGTTGTCAGCAGGCAATAAGCAATGGAGGACTTTCATAAAGGAAGGAACCCCCTGAGAACCGAAAGTTGGGCCTGGCCCCCTGGCCTCTTCACCTTACTGACACCCACATCACCACTTCTCTTATCTCAGCCCGTCCCTGACTTCCCTGGACAATGCCCCTGCACAGGAGGCTGCCCTGACAAGTTCACTTGTGTTATGGAGGCAATTCGCACACACCGTGTCTACTTATCATGACATTTAATGTCTCCTACCTGCCTACTGAATATCCTTTCTTCCTCGCTAAACTGGTTTTGGATAGCAGTTACAGGTGGCCACGCCTTGGACGTTAATAGTTCATTTTCCACCATCTGGTTATTCACTGCACTACTGCTATTGACTGTCCAGGTGAATTTGGTAGATGAGTACTGAGTGTCTGCTACGCACACTAAGGAAGCCAGACACAGCCCTTTTGCTCCCTGTTGGAAGTCAGTAGTTGGCACACGGCACAGGCAAGTGGGAACAGGTGGCTGGCAGCGTACAAAGAGGAAGAAAAGAAAAAAACCACATTTGGGGACAGAGCTGCGCTTTCTCCGAAGGCTAGCAATACCAGTGCTTCAGGGAGTGAAGTAAACACAGCATTAGAAGACACCCCAGATTAACCGTGTGTAGCCAGCCACTGCCTAAAACCATGGTTTAAATATAAATGGCAATGCTATTAGATACAAATATTCTCGAGGGTTCTAAAGAAGGTAAATGTAAATATTTAAAACCCACCCTCTTTAAAAAAAAGCCACCATCTGTGTCCATTTTCCCTGAACCCTAGTTAACCTGCTCATGGGCTAAAGAGGAAAGGGCTGGGTGGGAACTGTCTCAGCAGAGTAACCCGAATCCCGGAAACCCCAGCTGCTGAAAGCCACTGGGTGTGGTTGGTGCCTGAGAGGCGCTTTGTTCACAGGCCGCCACATGCACACCGTGGGTAGCATTCAGTCACAGGCCACCACTCGCACACGGTGAGTAGCAATCAGCGGTCACCTTGGTTTGCCCTTGGAGAAAGTGTGACAAAGTCAACAGGGAGCCAAGCATTTTGTCTGTGTATTTAATAACTTACACACAACATTCAGGTTATGTTTTTTGAGACAGGATTTCTCTGTATAGCCCTGGCTATCCTGGAACTCCACCTGTAGACCAGGCTGGCCTCACATTTACGGAGATCCACCTACTTCCAAGCCTGACAGCTTGAGTTCCATTTACCCATACCAACATGGCTGAAGGGGAAAACTGATTCTTGCAAGCGGTCTTCTGATCTCCACACGTATAATAAATAAATATAAGAAGAAAAGACAGATCCCGGTGGTCATTTGGTTAATCCTCAGAGATTTGTTATAATCCTAAACAGAAGAGAACACAATCGTGGGGTGGCTTGATAAACCCCTGAAGACAGACAAGCTCAGACACAGGTAAAGTGATTTAGTTTTCTGGTGTCAGCTAGCTGCTTGCGGTTTATCAGCTGGAGGGGACGTAGAGGGGGCTTAGGTGAAGTCCTCATTCGTCAGAGAAATGCTTATTGAACGTGCACATGGCAATGGCTAGAATTTCACACTCATGGAAGATAAGCTGAGAGCTGAGGCCATGTAAGTGTGAACGCCTGAGTTTGGACCTCCAGCATCCATATATAAAGTGTGTGCCTGGAATCCCAGTGCTGAACAGGTAGAGACAGGAAGCCCTGGGCTTACTGGTCAACCAGTGTAGCTCAGTGAACTCCAGGTTCAGTGAAAGACTATCTTGAAAAATAAGGTAGAGAGTGATTGAGGAGAATCCACACATACTTACGTGTACGTGCGTGCGTGCCTGCAGGAGCGCACACAGAAGAAATGCCTTAGGGGATATTGTCCTCATCTTTGACTTGAGATGGCTCAGTAACTTTTCCAGAGTCCCAAAACCTGAAAGAGGAAGTCTTGGAATGGACCTTAATCCTCGTACTTGTTCCTGTGTTCCTCATGGCTAGAAGAGCGTCATCAGTGGTCCATGCATACATTGCCAAGCTCAGTCCTGGGGAAGCTGTACAGGTGGAAGGGATGCCACCTGGTGGGACCCACACTGGAGTAGGGAAAAACAGACAACCACAGGGTCACAACGAGCAGCAAGCCAGGCACTGCAAAGGGAGATTCAAATGTAAAATGCGGGAACCTCAGGGCGTGGGGCGGGGGCGGGGGGAGGCATGTGGGCAGGGGTGGTGAAGAATGCTTTTCCTTCTGAAAACAAAGCTTCCAACCCTGCTTCTACTTGCTGCTGGCTGCAGCCAGGCACACTGTTTGTCTCATTCTTGGGGAGGGTTTGCTTATGTCACAGGTGGGTTCAATTGAATTAAGGGCAGACAGTCTGATCCCTAGGCAAGCCAGCTGAAACTAGTTTTAGTATTTGTACAGCTGGCGAAACACTCTATGGATTTTCTGCTTAAACATGAAAATGAGAATCAACACCATGGCAGAGAGGTAAGACAATGTGACTGCAACTCCCGGTGACCCTCCTGCCTCCCCTTGCCGAGTGCTGAGGCTACCGAGAGGTGTCACCAAGCCCAGCTCCGTTTATGCCCGTTTTAAAAAAGGGGAAGGGTGCATACTGTTATCTCTGTGAAGAACTATTTGGGCGCAAATCCTGAGAAAGGATTGACTTTATTCTTTTTCCCTAAATTGACACAAGTTAACAAGAAAGAGTTAGTAAGACACCACAGCTGAAGTTAACGTGAAGGGAAAGAGCTCACTTCATCACAAGGATGAGGGACTAAAAGCTAGACAGATCTCTGATAGACAGATGGGGAAAGGGGTCACAGATAGATTAAAAAGATAGCAAACTTCTGGCCTATTTCTCCCCTTCTGACTTGATAAAGGCCTGTGTGCTGGCTAGTCTGTGGCAACTTGATACACAAACTAGAGTTATCTGGAAGGGGGGATCTCAACTGAGAATATGCCTCCATAAAATATGGCTGTGAAGTATTTTCTTAGTTATTGAAGGGGGAGGGCCCAACACATTGTGGCTGGTTCCATTCCTGGGCTGGTGGTCCTGGGTTCTATAAGAAAGCAGGTTGAAGCTGGGTGTGGTAGAGCACACCTGTAATCCCAGCACTTGGGAGGCAAAGGCAGGAGGATCTCTGTGAGTTCGAGGTCAGCCTGGTCTACAGAGAGAGTTCTAGGACAGTCAGGGCTACACAGAGAAACCCTGCCTTGAAACAAAACAAAACAAAACAAAAACTTCAGAAACAGGAATCAGCTTGCTTATCTTATGTGAAAGAATGTTCTATTTGTAAATGAATGTTCCAGTGGTTTGATGGGGTCATTATTCAGGCTGAAGGAGGAGAGAAGAGCTCTGATTGGTTAAACAGTTATGAACATTCTGGCCCTAGCACAGTCCATCTGTGCTCTTTAACACTCCCGTTTGAGATCTCCTGGAAAGGGAATAGTGTCTTGGTGCCTCTAGGCAGATTCGTTTCTTGTAAATTTATGGCTCACAGCCAACAGGAACTGTACCCAGATCAGTGGAGCCAGGGGCTTCACTCGCTTCCTGTGGCCCTTTCCTCTTCCTCATCTCTCTATCCTGCTTCAAAGATATTTCAAATTTGCTAGTACTGTTTTGAAAAACTTCTGTCCCCACTCTCTGGCTGCCAGAGAGGGGGAGCTGCTTTCAGTTTTCTCTGGTTATTGCTGGGAAATCGAAACTCAAGAACTCCCTGGTGGTGGCACAGTCTCAGCTGAAGCAACAGGCTCTGCCTCCCAGGAAACATCCTTGGTGCTCTGGAGAGCAGGAGAGCTACAGCATCCAGGGAGCGCCTCTTTGTAGTGAGACTTGGCAGCTTCTGCCTGAGTTGAGCTTTCAGGTCAGAATGCACCCAGGGTGCTAGTCAGATGTCAACCGCCAAATCCCTGGTGTCCATTCTCAGAAGCAGAGGAATGGGGGCGATTAGCGGTTCCTGCCTTTCTTGGGTTCCCAGCTGTATCTGGATTCCTCAACACTGCATGCATGTCCCAGTTGAAAGGTTCCCATAAACTCAGACCTCACGTTAGCGAGGTAAGATAGGCCCTTCTCCCCAAGTGTCTTTCTGCCCTGTACTAGCAGGAAGGAACACCTGGTCAGGAACATGTGGAGAAGAATGCTTTAATCTTCTCTGACCCAGAAGCATTCCCTTACTTCAGGTGTCTGCTGATTAATCAGTGGCTGGTGAGTTCAGCAGGTTGTGTGTTTCCTTCCCATGACTCTAATGCTACTATTGTTTCTAGTCAAGTCTAAGTGCAATAATGCTTGTACTTTATGTGGTGCTTTTGGCGAGAGAGTAGGAACAACTATGTTGGTCTTCATCACAGAAGTGAGTTAAGATATTTTAGGCTTGTGACAAGGAGAGAGAATAGAACCCAACCATTCATAAACAGGAGCCAGGCCTCGTGATCTGGGACACAGAAAGCAAGAACACCTGTGAGGCTTAGGTGTGTTTTCCTGTAGTGGTCCCGTCTGCCATTTATTAATGTTAATGTTTTATGTGAACAATGCTATCTAACCCTTCCAACTCTGTAATAGGTGCTGTTATCTCTACCTTATTGTAGGAACAACTGATGCTTCTAGGTTGCAGTTATTGCCCATGGTCCACGCGGCTGCTGGGTCAGACAAGATCTAGACCCGTGTCTGCTATATCTAGCCGGGGAAGCCTTTGGATGCCCCAGAATAATGCTTGTGACTTGGGGTGTTGGGTTTTTGGGTTTTGTTTTTTAAATTTGTTTGTTTGTTTATGCGGGATACTACTCAGGCCTTGTGCTTAGGAAGTGCGCACTCTGTCACCTACATAGGTCGTCAGCAGCAGAACAAAAAATTTAAATGCAAACTACTCCAAAACAAAATAGAACCTCAGAAAGGAGAAGGAGGGGTTGGAGGGAGGGCACGGGAGGAGGGGAGGGAAACGGAGAGGGACCTGGAACTGACTTGTGAAGCAACCTTGTTTCTAATCTAAATTTAAGCTTAAAAATAAATTAATAATAATAATAATAATAATAATAATAATAATAAAGAAGAAGAAGGAGGAGGAGGAAAAGGAAGGGAGAGAAAGGGCAATTCTGTTGAAACACCAGCTGTGCAGGCCCTTTTGAGGGTGGCCTCCCACAGCCTGTTTCCCCACCACACACTCTGGCCTCTGCCTTGCTTGAGAAGCAGACAGAAGTGAAACTTAACTGGGCTAGTTCTTAAAAATGTCTGTTTTAAAGTAAAACAAAACTTCAGTCCCACCAGCTACCAGCAACCAACTGACTGGAAATCCCTGGCAGGGTGTAACTACTCTCATGCCTTAAGAGCTTCCTCCGTGTTCTCCCATGCAGCCTCCAAGCCATCTTTGGTCTCTCTGATACACAAATTACTATTTGCTCGACTAGGCTCTTCACAGGTTTATTGTGTCTACAGGACCTGTTTAAGTGGTCAAAAATGCAGCCTCGGTCTGTCTCTTGGGTAACTTAGTAATGAGTAAGGCATCAACAGTGAAGGAAAGGAGCTGGAGAGACGGCTCAGCAGTCAGGAGCCCCAGCTGCTCTTCCAAAGGATCTGGGTTCGATTCCTACCACCCTCATGATAGCCTACAACCATCTGTAACTTCAATCCCAGGAGACCTAGCACCATCTTCTGGTTTCCATGGGCACTAGACATGTGATGCACAGATATACATACATGCAAGCAAAACACCAGTATACACAAAAATAAGAATCTTAAGAAAATAGTGGAGGAAATACATGCTCATCTTGGGGCCATCTGTGATTTGCACTGAAGGTGCAGGTGGCCTTCAGGACATCACCTAGCAGGGATGTGTGCTCATCCTGGATCTGGTGGGCATGCAGACCCAGACCCCAATATGTAGCATAATAAGGATGTAACGAGGAACAGCAGGCTACCTACCTGCACCATCTAGTAGCTATTGAGAAGAGTAAACTTATAGAAACTGATAAATGGCACTTAAACAGTGCCTTAACCAAGACCAAGAACAATGTAAGTAGTAGTAGGATTATGCTCATCCATCCTAGGGTGCCTGATCAGGTCTTGATTGATTCACAAAGCACGAACCAATGGAATGGCTTCCAAGACAATGGGTGATTCTTTAGGTAGGCCAAGGAGAAGTTCCCCTAGCTCCTCATAGCAGGGACAGACGCCTGTCTGAAGCTCCTATCTCTGACATAGGCTCCAAGGGAACAAAACGTACTTCTGGGAAGGAGGAAGTGGTTCAGAGCCATCTATCTAGTTGGAACTCTCTAAACTCAAATTTTCCTTGAAGTCACATGCTTACTTTTAAAACACACTATTTTCTATTTTGCCCCACAGTTGTATCGGTATGAAAATCTTTTTACATGAAACTACCATGTGAAGTTGTTCCTGCAAGATCTGGACTGTGCGGCACCCCACCGTCATCCTGGGGCTTAGGATCCCAATATAGCAAATGTGGGGGGATGGAAACATTCAGTCTATTACTACAGGCAAGCACACACATGTGCCAGGCATGGTGACCACACCTTTAGTCCCAGCACTTGGGACTAAAGAGGCAAGCAGATCTCTGTGTGTTCAAGGTCAGCCTGGTCTACAAAGTGAAGTCCAGGGCAGCCAGGGCTACACAGAGACACCCTGTCTCAACAAAACAAAACCAACCAACCAAACCACCACCAGCAACAGCATATACACATGTATACCATGTATACTGATATTCAACATTTCCAATACCAGATCTGGGTACCCACTAACTCACTATTAAGTGAAGACCTTACATCTATAAGGAGAAGCAGTGCCCTTCATGTGACACTTTTTACAGAGGTTTATGGTGGCTTTCTGATATGTTCGAAGATACTTTGTGCTCTTCCCTCCCAAGGGAGGGTCCTAATTCACCTTCCTCTTCTGATATGTTCGAAGATACTTTGTGCTCTTCCCTCCCAAGGGAGGGTCCTAATTCACCTTCCTATAAATGTGGAGCAGACTTAGCTATTTGCTGCCCCTAACAAATTCTAGGAAGGACAGTGAGTGGACAGGCTAGGTCACTTGCCTCTCACTTCCTTGATTGCATACTCCAGGACAATGCAGCAGCGTACACACCATGGGGGGAGGATGGTTCCCATAGGCAGCACCTGTGGGTGAGGCATGGGTGCAAGTCAACCTTTAGAGATATCACAAGCCAATCCAGGTGTGCTGTCCAATGCCTATAATCCAAACACTTGGGAGGCTGAAGCTGGATGATTGTGCAGGTTTGAGGTGAGCCTGGGCTACATAGCAAGACCTTGTCTCAAAATACAGAAGAAAACAAAAAGCAGGTCTTGGTACCCAGTCAAGCCCTGAGATGACCACAGCCTGGCCAGTAGACAATAGATGTGTCACGCTCCTAGGAGGGAAAAGCAGGATAAGAACAAAGGGAAGTGAGAGGTATGGCGTGCAGAGAGCCTGACCTCTAACATCTGAGTTTAGCAGAGCTTTGACTTTCTGATCCTGGCTCAGGAAGATCAAATGTGTCAACTGGACCAACTTCACTTTCATCCACGTCATGTACGTGGCTTTAAGTCATCACGGAGACTACAGGAAGCCTGACAGTTGTCATGGTACAGAGCAGATCTCCTCAGAGAGCTTACTCTCCAGAATGCCTCTGGGGCAAGGTCACAGAAGCAGTCTAAATCCTTAAAAAGATTAAACAATACATGTTCCACTTTCCTGTGATTACATACCCCCTCCCTCCATCACTACCTTCCCCCTTCTCCATGTGCTGGGCACGGAATCTAGAAGCATGCTGTGCTGTTAAACCACCTCCCCGGTCCCCTGTACATTTATAAAAATCTGAAGGACAGGGTCAAGGTTGGAAGTCTCAGATGCTTAAGTTCCACCACAGATCATGGAAACAGCTGGCTGCTCCGCTTACCGCTGTGGCAGGAGGCCTGTCCTGTTCCTGACTCTGTCCCTTCTCACACCGCAGCAGACTCTGGGTGCACCGTGTAAGTAACCTGTGCTCTCTCATCTCCACCCCACCAAACCTATGTCACTCAGAAACCCCTGAGATCAGGGCTATGTTCTCCAGCTGTGCAGTCAGCCCTTGGAAAGACTGAACAAGGAAAGAGAAGTCTGGATGGCAGAAACATGTTGGGTCTCGGGCACCCAGAGCATCATTGTACAGAAGAAAATGATGCCGAACCCATGAGACTATGGCTTTCAGCTGCAGACTCCTTGCCCTGCAAGGAGGAGTGTGGTCCTCTAAACATATAAAGTGGACCCTCATGCCTGGGCCCAAGGATGATGGCCTGGATATTACATAACAAGCTTCTCTCTGTGGATCCCGAATTACCAGTGTTTCCAGATTTATCTCCCCTAGAAAGTGGAGAAAGGGCGACTTTTGAGTCTTTGCTAGCGCAGAAAGGAAGAGTGACAATCCATGTACACAGGCTCAGAAGGAACTAGAGGTTACAAATGACACTTGGTTCCAATGATTCTGTGTGTGTGTGTGTGTGTGTGTGTGTGTGTGTGTGTGTGTGTGTGTCTTGATATGCACAAGTAAGTGCAGGTGCCCAAGGAGGCCAGAAGCAGGTGTCAGATTCCCCGGAGCTGGAGTTATACATGGTTGTGAGCCACTCGCTGTATGTGCTGGGAATCGAACCTGGTCCTTCCTCAGCAAGAGACATGTGCCCTTTTAGCCGCTGAGCCATTTCTCCTGCCTAATGCAGTTTTAAAAACTTGGAGTTCTGGGTAATTGAACTCAGGGCCTCATGCTTGCAAGGCAAGAACTTTACAGACGGAGCCATTCCCTTCACTCAGGTTCTAATTATTGATTTAGACAGATTAATTCTTGCGAGTGAGCTGTCTTCCCTTCCTTTTGTTCAAGAGACTTTGGTCGGCCAGCTCTTCCCTGTCTCCTCTTTCTCCGTGATACCATAGGCTCACCTGTCTCCCATTTGAACTCAACTGCCAAAGCCCCACACCGGCTCTGTATTGCCAGCTCACCTTGACTCTTCATACACGAAGCCCAAGTTCTTGGAAGTGCACCTCCCCGTTCTCACTCCCTGCCTAAACTCTGCTGTAGTCCAGTCCTTGCTGACTGACCCCCTTCTCGGCCGGCCGTGTCCCCTCTCTCTGGCACCCTGCTCACTGCTCTCCCTGCCTTCACGGGCCTCCTCTTTGGCTTCCAGGAACTCACTGTACCGTTTACTTTCCAAGACTGGGCACAATCCCAGCTCCTAGAAGGCTCCTCCTCGGCACCAGCGGCATCCGCTTTCTCGCATCTTCCCATTCCGCGGCCTGTCTTTGGCTGTTCTTTCGACGGGGACAGTCTCCAAACCTTTTGACTTCAAATGCCGCCTCTCTTTCTTTGAACTTCTAGGCTGCTGATATAGTTTGGATGTGGAATAATTCCAGAACCCTCAGCAAAGTTTGGTTCTCAGCAAAGGGTACTACTGGGAGTTGGGGAAACCTCCCAAGAAATAAGTGGGGGGCCCACATCTGCTCTCCTTTCCTGCCTGCCCACGGTGGGAGAGGGGGATGACATGCCACCAGGACAGTGACGGCTTCACGGTTGCCTCTGTCCACTCTGTCTCAGCTTGGTTTGATTCTTTTGTAAGCTACGGTCTAGTCCCACACTGGAGCCTGGGTCACCAGCTGCAAGTGGCATCCTGCTCTTTCTCACCAGGCTCTCACGCTCCGGGGCCCCGGGTTCCTAACCCCTTAGTGACCCTGGCCCAAGTGTCAGATAACCAGCGCGTTTCTCATACCCTAAAGCGAGGTAAAATTATTCAAAATAACTCCTTTGTATTTTCCTGAGGCAGGGTCTCATGGCATAGCCCAGGCTGGCTAGAACTCATGACATTCCTTCTGCCTCAGGCCCCTGAGTGCTGGAGTTGGAGTTGCTACAAGCCACTACACCTAACCCCAATGCGACATATCTTAACCTGTTCGGCCCACTCACCTAACCCTTCCTTCAGAAACTACAGTGAAAGCTCACGTCTGTGTTTGTCATCCTTCCCTCTGCCTCAGGGACAACCTGCTGTCTCCACACGTGGCCCTGCATGGAGGAAGGGAGAGGCGTCCCTTCTACTGGAAACTTCGAGGGACAAGCTTTTCAATGGCCAGTGCTCCATGTCTGTCTCCCTACACCTGGGGACTATACAGCGAAGAGCAATGGTCAGGGCGGCAGGGGATTGGTTAGTGTCACCCCGTTCACGTTCTCACGCAACTCTGGTGTCCAGTCTCAGATCCAAACCTGCATGTCCGTCAACAAGAGGAAGTGCACATCCTATGCTTATAGACTTGCTCATTCCACCAGGCACCTGCTCGGTCAGGGTAAGGCAGAGCAGCTGGAAGGCGGATGCCCAGCAAAAAAGAATACACTGCTTTTGCCAGGAGCGGTGGCCCATGCCGTTAATGCCAGCACTGTGTGTGTGTGTGTGTATGTGTGTGTGTGTGTGTGTGTGTGTGTGTAAGCAGGTGAATCTCTGTGGGTTCGAGGCCAGGCTGGTCATCCAGGCTGTTACACAGAGAAATCCTGTCTCACTCCCCTCACCCAAAAAAGGAACACACTGCTTTTAAATAATAGCCCAAAGTGAATACACTGATTTTTTTTGTTTTGTTTTGTTTTTAGAGACAGGGTTTCTCTGTAGGTTTGGAGACTGTTCTGGAACTCTCTTTGAAGACCAGACTGGCCTCGAACTCACAGAGATCTCCCTGCCTCTGCCTCCTGAGTGCTGGGACTAATGGCGTGTACTACCACCACCCAGCTGAATACACTGATTTTAAATAGTAGGCCAGACTGGCAGGTAGCTATGTGTCAAGCAATCTCTCAGGCACTCAGGATTCTTCTACCAATCCTTTACTCTCCACCTTGGGCCTTTTACTGCCTGTACAGCATGGGTTCTTGTAGTTCAGACAGCAAGAAGGCAAGAAACCCAAAGAGCAAATCTAGGCATCGGCATGTTACAGGGGAATCAGGGTTCCCTTTTGCAAATCTAGGCATAGGCATGTTACAGGGGAATCAGGGGTTCCCTTTTGCAAATCTAGGCATCGGCATGTTACAGGGGAATCAGGGTTCCCTTTTGCAAATCTAGGCATAGGCATGTTACAGGGGAATCAGGGGTTCCCTTTTGCAAATCTAGGCATAGGCATGTTACAGGGGAATCAGGGTTCCCTTTTGCAAATCTAGGCATCGGCATGTTACAGGGGAATCAGGGTTCCCTTTTGCAAATCTAGGCATCGGCATGTTACAGGGGAATCAGGGTTCCCTTTTGCAAATCTAGGCATCGGCATGTTACAGGGGAATCAGGGGTTCCCTTTTGCAAATCTAGGCATAGGCATGTTACAGGGGAATCAGGGGTTCCCTTTTGCAAATCTAGGCATAGGCATGTTACAGGGGAATCAGGGGTTCCCTTTTGCAAATCTAGGCATCGGCATGTTACAGGGGAATCAGGGTTCCCTTTTGCAAATCTAGGCATCGGCATGTTACAGGGGAATCAGGGGTTCCCTTTTGCAAATCTAGGCATCGGCATGTTACAGGGGAATCAGGGGTTCCCTTTTGCAAATCTAGGCATCGGCATGTTACAGGGGAATCAGGGGTTCCCTTTTGCAAATCTAGGCATAGGCATGTTACAGGGGAATCAGGGGTTCCCTTTTGCAAATCTAGGCATCGGCATGTTACAGGGGAATCAGGGTTCCCTTTTGCAAATCTAGGCATAGGCATGTTACAGGGGAATCAGGGTTCCCTTTTGCAAATCTAGGCATCGGCATGTTACAGGGGAATCAGGGTTCCCTTTTGCAAATCTAGGCATAGGCATGTTACAGGGGAATCAGGGTTCCCTTTTGCAAATCTAGGCATCGGCATGTTACAGGGGAATCAGGGTTCCCTTTTGCAAATCTAGGCATAGGCATGTTACAGGGGAATCAGGGTTCCCTTTTGCAAATCTAGGCATCGGCATGTTACAGGGGAATCAGGGTTCCCTTTTGCAAATCTAGGCATCGGCATGTTACAGGGGAATCAGGGTTCCCTTTTGCAAATCTAGGCATAGGCATGTTACAGGGGAATCAGGGTTCCCTTTTGCAAATCTAGGCATAGGCATGTTACAGGGGAATCAGGGGTTCCCTTTTGCAAATCTAGGCATAGGCATGTTACAGGGGAATCAGGGGTTCCCTTTTGCAGGTGCTCAGTCTCATTGGTAAAAGAATTTTATTTATTTGTTTAGATGTTTGTTTTTTTGAAACAGGTCGTTCTATGCAGCCCTGGCTGTCTTGGCACTCACTCTGTAGACCAGGCTGGCCTCGAACTCATAGAGCACACCTGCCTCTGTCTAGAGTTCTGGGATGAAAGGCGTGTGCATGCACCACCACACTTGGCTGATAAAAGAATTTTTGAATGGGCTCAGAAGGAAGCTTGTCGATCACCTTAATAGAGTTGGAAAGAAAAACAGGAAAGGCCAGCTGTGAGTCCTGGTGGCCACTGCGGGCGGGGTGGGGGTGGGGGGTGGGGGGTGGGAGTGGGCGGAGGCGTGGAAAGAGGAAGAAAGTCAAGCCTACTGAAGTCTACAGGGAGCTGTAGGAACATCGGGAACACTGAGAGACCCAGGGCAGCAGGACAAGCATGCTTAGGGTTTTGATCGGTATCCTGAGAGGAGATACAGAGGCAGGAAAGGAAAAGTGTTTCTTTTGAGTTACAACTCAGAAAAGGGACAGTCTTAGTGCTGCACCCAGAAAGCTGCTGCCTCCGGGGTGAGCTCCTTCCAAGGGTCTCGGAAAGCTCTTACCCACAAACTATCTGAGTGCTGTACACAGCCTGAGGCAGGCGTTTGTTGCACACAGTTTCTCTTTCACTTGGCACTGGCCCAGCATAGAGTCCTCAGCTATTTCGTCTTTATCGATTCCTACAGAGCAGATTATCCTGCAGGTCAGAGGACAATGCCGCTGATGTGGACAATCAGACTTTGGGTTCCCACACCTGAGGACCAATCCGCAGAAGCAAGGTGCCTAGACCAGCATCTGGCACTCCCTTTGTCCCTCCTGCCAGATCAGTAGCTTGTGGGACTTTGAATCTTTGCCACTTTTGTTTGATAGAAGTAAATCACTTGTACAGACTGTCCTGTCCTAAGGGAGTGTTTTAAAACTTGGCATGGATTAGCAGTGATTCCAGAATTGAAGAAAAATTCCTTTTCCCTTGCCTTTATTGTTTGTCCGATTTCTAGATAGGAAGGAGGGAGGAGTTGAGGCAGTGAGGGGAGGGGGGAGAGAAAACAAAAGTATTTTCTAAAGAACAAAAGCTCTGTGGATAGCTGTTCAGTTTCAAAGAAGTTCCTCATCCCTTGAAATAATTTCACTATCGGTTCCCCTTAAAAAACTGCAGATTTTTATAGTGTGCAACTGCCCTACTGAAGTATGAGATTTGATACTAGGTATGGATGTATGAACAGTGTGTGCTATTGGTGTGTGTGTGATTGGTGTGTGTGTGTGAGATTGGAATGAGCATGATTAATGTGTGTGATTGATGAGTGTGTGTGTGTGTGTGTGTGTGTGTGTTTGGGGGTGTGTTTGATGGGTATATGTGTATGGGGATGGGGTTTGAGGAGAATGAGCAACCTATTCCAAGGTTCTGGCCCAGAGGTTATCAGAGGTCCTGTTCTCTGTCTGTCAGACTTGGGTACTAGACCAGAGGCCAAGCGTAATTTGACCAGGGAGAGTTGAACGTACAGATTATTAACTATTCTAAGAGAGTGACTAAGAGGAATAAGTAGAGCTCAGGGGTACCCTACGGCTGATGAAAGAACACTGGATAGAAGGAACTTGAGGAGAGTCCGTCTCCTCAAGCTGATACCCTGGAGACAATGTAGTTGAGGACACTGGGCACGTCTGCTGGCAGGCTGGGGCCTGCTTGTCTATGATCTATGAACAAGTAGATCACCCTTTCAGGGAGTTAAGAGCTGATGCTGGCCAGTAATTCAGTCAGGACTGGAGAGGAGTTGTGCAGGCAAGGATGGCCAAGGCTGCAGGGTGCAGAAGAGATGGGCTGGCGGATGGGCCTGTGCAGGGTTTCCGCCTGCCACCCAGGTGCCGTGATGTTAGGAGGGCTGTGGTCACAGAGCAGCCTGGGACTGTGGTATAAAAGCGCTATTCTTTTCTTTTCTTTTCTTTTCTTTTCTTTTCTTTTCTTTTCTTGAGACAGGGTTTCTCTGTGTAACAGTCCTGGCTGTCCCAGAACTCACTCTTCTTCATGTCCGTGTGCTCACTGATGGATGGGTGGACCACTTTTTCCCAACCACATTTTTGACAAGTTCTTCATTTTCTGTTCTGTATTTCCCAACTCTCATTCAGTTGAAGCCGTTTAAGATGTTTAGGCTTAGGAACTAAATGTTAGAATTCTTTTCCTAAAATAAAACTCGGAGAGTCCCGCTTGCTCATTGGTGAACAGCTCTTCATAAACTGCTCTGGAAAGAGAAGCTGGAGGGCAGAGAGAATGCTGACCGTGACCATACTCACTGGGCACTCGGTGTGCTTTTGAAGTCTTTGCATGCAGGAGCAGCTAGTGTTTATCCAGCAGCCACTCTAGATAGGGTTCCTGGCAACGATGGGAAAGCGCACTGATCTGCACAGAAAGCACCTGTGCCCTGCGCAGCTTAGCATCTGGCTGTCAAGAACCCATAATAAAGACAAATCAACTTCTTACAGAGATAAAACGGGGAAAGCATAACGAGGCTCATGTGTGGCGTGTGATGCCAGAAAACAAAGACAAACGAGGATTCACTGAGATGGAGACATCTGCAGCCATGACAACATCTGAGGGAGTGTTCCTAGAACTGAGGGAGGGAGGGAGCAGAGGAAGCATGGGGTAGGTGAGCCAGAGCTCGGCCATCTGAGGACCTCAGCTGGACCCTGAGGGAGGCTGGAGTCACTGACAGGACCTGAGTAGTGGACAGATGCGGTGCTGTGGGGGGTGAGGACTAATTAGGAAGCCACCACCGTGATCCTCGGGAGGGAGGAAGGTGACTTGGATCAGTGTGGGGGCAGTAGAGATGGGAAGAGAGTCAGGCTGTCTGTGGTATTCGAAGGTGGAGCTCAGGGGCTCTGGATTTGGGGGTGTGGCATCTGGGGGAGGAGTCACTGATAACTGCCTGGCTCTGGCCATGGAAAACAAAGAATGAACACCGATGCTAGGGAGGTGGGTGGGTCAAGAAGGCTGGATGGGAGGGTGGGATTCAGTTGGGAGCATCTAGGTTGGAAAGCACTTTCTGGTGTTGAAGTAAAAACATCAAGTGGGCGGTCGGCGTTGGCTTCTGTCAGGTCAGGTTCAAGGCAGAGGTACAGGGCAGAAGCATGTATTGTGCTTAATCAGTGTGTAGGTGAATCTAGGCCAGGCCTGCCAATCCTTCCACCCAGGAGGCCGAGACGGGAGGACCAAACTGCGGGGCCAACCCTCACTGTGGAATGAGTCAAAGGCCGGGCAACTCAGTGAGCCCTTCCTTCAAACTAAAAATAGTAAAATGGACATAGCTCAACGGTAGAGACTCACCTAGCTCTTATACAAGTCTGGGTTCGATCACTATGGCAAAACCACAAAACAGAACAATGAAAACAAGCACAGAGGGCTTAAGCCATTTCATCATGCAATTCTCACACCACCTGATCCAGCCCCTGACTACCTGCCACTGTATCCAACCTAGCTTCGATGCAGCCAAACTACCCCCAGGCGGGGCTCACTATCAGGATTGGGACTCGATGCCAAAGTAATTTGCAGCCTATTGATTGAGGTTTTAGTCATATGGCCTGAAATTAATTCCACTTTTTCCTCCTTGCATTTGCAGACACACCTCTGAATGCTCCAAGTCTGCGTAATTAGGTTGGGGTCACTCTGAGAGCTTCACCTCCAGGTGTGCCCCACTCCAAAGCCCCTCCTCCCCCATGGAGTATTCAGTACTATCACCAGCTTGCAGTTTAGAGTCAGGAACTTCCTGTTGGCCAGACCAACTTTAGAGTCTTCCGTGAATTCAATACCCTCCTTTCTTGTACTCTAACACTGAAGTTTTATTGCGTTGACTATGTCACAAATTGCCTTCAAGAAAAACGCATGCATTGGAGTTGTGAGGCATGTGCTAACAGGGCGATGTATCACCAGGTTCCTTGTCAGTTTTTGTTTTGAAGTCATTATGCCACCTATGTTGGCCTTGAACTCTTTCTGTAGCCTAGACCTTGAACTCGGAAATGTCCTGCTTCCGATTCCCCAGTAGTTTGAGTGTTTTGGTACAAAGCTTTCATAAGTGCATTTTACACTTCCAGAGCTTCGGTTCAGAAGAGCTTCCTGGGGCTGCCATACTGGATGGCAAGGTGCTGTCTACTACACTGTGGGTTTCTGGGAGATGGGAGCTGCCTGGTTCATCTGTGTCCCAGCAAGCAGCCTGGGTCTCCCACATGGTGATGTTTCAACTGTTTGGTGACTAGCCAGGACACATTGGTGAGGTCATCTACAGATGTTAAATGTGCTCCTTTTTCCACGGAAGAGACAGTTCTGTATAAAGAACTAAATCTAAACTCCTCCCAATACCAATAAAATGATGGACTTATCAATGAGAACGAGTCTGTCTGATGTCAGATCCTAGGTACTCACGATTCAACAAGGCAGCATGCACCCACAATAACTGTCACCCAACCGGCAAAGGCACCCCGACGACAAGCCATAAGGAAGGAATATAAGTCTCCTGTTAACACATTGCAAAATATTAAGTGCCACTGGTGATCACAGGTTGTAAAAGAACTTATTCCTGCCTAGTTGCTGTTAAGGAACAAACAAATATATCTCCACATTGACTACAGTCAGGAATGAGGCCGTGTGCACTGCTGATGGAGATGCAGATCTTTCTGGAGGGCAACTTGAGAAAATGTTTCTCGAGCCATAAAAATGTTCACAGTATCACACCCAATCTTCTCTGGACTCTGTAAGCCTTGAAAATGATGGATAAGTACATAGAGGCCTGCCTCTGTCTCCCGACTGCTGGGATTAAAGGTGTGTTCCATCCCGGCTGGCCTGGAGGTCTGTTTTTAAAGGCAAACATGAAAAGGTACAGATTATGCTGACTATTGACAGGTCCCACTCACAGGTTGGTTTCAAACAAGAAACTAGAATTGATGGCTTTCCAGTTTTTGTTACGAGGCAAAGCAGTAACGCTAGAAGCTGCATGACCTAGAACCTTTCTCATATTTTTCATGAGTATCGTTACATGTTTTACACAGCTTTGATCATGTGCACACGAAATAGGAACATTCTCACTGTGACACCTGACACTGTGAGGTCAATGAAGTACAGTAACGATGCCTGGGGGTTGCACCTAATGGAGCTCTCAAAAGTCAGCTCACCCATCACAAGGAATGGCAAGTAGTCACGTGCTTTCAGTGTGGCGTGCTGGGGACATCCCAGGGGTGGACACGGGGCTCCGAGTTTGCCTTTCCAACAGGGGAGACAGAAACATTCTCAACTCACGAGAAATGTATTTGAACACCCAGACCTCAGAGAGATGAGTGGAATCGCTGTGATCCCAAACCAGGCTGCTATGGCTAAGACTAGGACATAGTTCCTAGCACCGTTTCAGTGCTATGGACCAGGTTCCCAGGGAATCCAGAAGCTAGGCTATTAGAGTTGGAATTGTCTGTTCACTTTATACATAACAAATTCTTATACATCAAATGTGTGTGCTTATAGTTCTGGAAATCACAAGCCTCAAATCTGCTTCACTGGGCTGAAGTCAGGGTGTCAGCAAGTCTGCATGCTGAAACACGAGCCCTCGTCCTGGGCTTTTTTAGTTTAGAAAGGCCACTTGCGTTCCTTGGTGCATGACCCTTCCCTTACATCACTGCAAACCTTGCTTTCTGTGATTGCATCTCTTATTACTACTTCCTTTGATCCCCTGCTATCTCCGTGATTGCTCCATATTCTAGATGCAACAGGGTTATTTTCCTGTCTCCAGGCCCTTCGCTCAGTCATGCTTGCAGTGCCTTTACCCTATATGGTAACATTAGTAAGTTCTGGGATCTTTTTTTTTTTTTTAGCTCACAACAGTAGCAGACACAGGAAGGGCCAGAACCTGAGCTAAGAGACAAAACACAGGACTGGGGTGCAGGGGGTAACAGAGCTTATAAGTGTGACCTCACACGGCAGGCTCGATGCTTCCCAGGACTCTTAAACAAGAAAACGAACCTTCTCATGATTCCAGAGCCCGAAGTGAGGTCACGAGGCCTCCCTGCTACCACCCTTTTGCACTTCGGAGGGTCCGTCTCTGCAGTTAGTCCTCCAGGTCTTCTCTTTTGAAATGGTCTGGCTTTGTAGCTCAGGCTGACCCGGAACACAGTCCTCCACCTGTCACAGCTGGGATTGCAGGTGTGTACCACCACGCGCAGCCCACACTTGTCTCGTATTCCCATTTTCTCTACTTACCAGGACAGCAGCTCATCTGGAATCTCGTGTTTAGCTAGTCATTCCCTCAGAGTCCCACTCTGCAAGTGCAGCCATGTGAGATATTCAGGGTTAGGATTTCAGTCTAGGTATGGCTAAGACTCTGCCCGTAGCAGGCAGGCATAGGCCAGCTCAGCTAAATGCAGATGACAACGTGAGTCTAAGGGCTCCCACCTGGAGTGTCTCAAGGACTCCCAGCAGTTCACCTGCCTGGGGCTGGGCCCTCTGCATCTTCTCTGCTGGTGATGCTGCTAACATAGGATAGCTAAGCATGACCCAAGGTGTGTGTGTATGTGTGTGTGTGTGTGCGTGTGTATGTGTGTGTTTGTGTAGGGTGTCAGGAAGGGGGGAGGTAGCACTGGGATGTAATATCTGGACCCTTCAATTCCTGTCTTATTTTCACCCCACCATTCTGTCTGGGCTATAAAGCTCTTTTACCTATTTCTGCTCTACCCACAGGCTCAGGAGTGGATGGGGCAAGGGTCTCCATCTAGCACATTCCTCAAGGCCAGACCAATACCCTAACCCATCACATCAGCAAGCACCCTCACTCCCAGCTGGGACAAGGTAGTCCTGGCAGGCCTTGGGCGGCTGCTGGGTTCCTCCTTGGCTTGAACGTGGTTGACTGTCAATGTTGGAGCTTATGACCTACCCCATCTGTGTTCCCATCTCTCCTTTACCCACCTGACATCTTCAGCCTCAACAGGGAAGAAAGGGAAAAGCCTAAAACAACCGAAGTTGAAGCATCTTTTATGAAAGACAGAATTTGTGACTCAACCATCCTGTTTATCGTGAGTGCTGAGTTTTCACTAACTTTAAGGTTTGCTACCCTCTGACTTTCATTTGCTCATGTAGGAAAATGAGAAACAACTGAAATTCATCACATTCTGCCTTCTGACTGAATTCAGTCAGTGCAAATGGATAGAGGTCTAAGCATTTCAAAACTTATGTTTTTTTTTTTTTTGCATTGTCTGGAAACAGAAATAACAAAGATTTAAATTGTATTCCAATGCAGTCAGAATTGGATAAAATCTAAGGAGATCATGTTATCTTAAAAGTAGAAAGCAAGCATTCTCATCCTGGGTGCTGGCTGCCCAGGTGTCCGGGTTCTTGCCAGAGGCAAAGAACTGGAACCCAGGAACAAAGAAAGACTGGGGTAGGGGCGACAATGATGATGACAGCGATGGCAGTTTGTTGAAGCAGACCAGAAAACCTGTCCCGAGGGGTGGGTTCTCCAGACTGAGGGGCTCTGGGCCCGTCTTTCATAGGGAGACGGAATTCCACCCCCCTTTCTTTCTCTATCTTCCCATCGCCTCATCTGAGCCCAGACGGCCCCTTTGATCCAGGGAGATAACAGTGAGATAGGAACCCAGCTGCAGATTGGGGCCGCCTCTCTGCAGTCCAGCTGCAGATTGGGGCCGCCTCTCTGCAGTCCAGCTGCTGGGTCATCTCTCTCTAACCCTTCTCCTGGTGCCTGTTCCCTGTGAACGCCTCACTTTGCTGCTGTGCGGCACGTACAGCTGCTGCTGTGTGACATCTGGACAGAGTGCTGCAGGAACTCCAGCCCCGGCTACATACCCCAGGCTTCTCAGTGGCTCGTGCTGCCGCTACTGTCATTCAGGCTAACGCAGTACCACAACCATATATAGAAGTCACCTCCCAATCAGTAACAGCTGCTTACATCAAGTGAAGTACCCTTCAGCTTAATAATTAATGACAAAGGAAAAAAATCAGGAGCACAGATGGGAAGAAATACTGGTGGGGCTGGAGAGATGGCTCAGCGGTTAAGAGCATTGGCGGCTCTTCCACAGGTCCAGGGTTCAATTCCCAGCACCCACAGAACAGCTAGTACTGTTTGTAATTTCAGAACCAGGGGGATCTGATGTCTTCTTCTGGTCTCCGTGGGCCCTGCATACATGTGGTACACAAACATACCTGCTAACAAAACATCCATAAATATGAAATAAAAATAAAAGAGAAGAAAAAGCATACTACAACAAACAAAACTGGGCTGGAGAGATGGCTCAGTGGTAAAGAACGCCTGTTCTTGCAGAGGACCTGGGTTCAGTCCCCAGCACCCACAAGGTGGCTCACGACCATCCTTAACTCCATTCTGATCTCCGTGGGCACCAGGTACACACATGGTGAACACATATGCATGCATGCAAAACCCTTATCACATTAAAAAAAAACCTAAAAAGAATGAAGAGAAACACAGGTGGTGTTTGTTGAATTAAAAGCTCTTTAGAGAGCGGCATTTAAGGACCTGCTGTGAGGGAAAGGCAGAAGTCTCTGGGCATTACGAATAGTAAGTGCAAAGACCCTGGGTTGGGTGTGTGCTCAGGCTGAGGCGTAAGGTGGGCAGCCTGTCTATTGTGGGTGAGAATCTGAAGGTAGAGAGGAGATCCAATCATGGAGGCCTGGCAGGGCGTCAGACCTGAGGGTGTCCTGACTAACCAGAGCACTGGAGGGTGGGTTGGGAAACAATTTGACTTTACTTAGGTTTTCTGGCTGCTTCGATAGAAACGTATTAAAAGGGCAACATGGAGGAAAGAGTTCATTTATATAATGTGTTAACATCCTATAAACTATGACTGGTCATGTCAGGGCTGTCATGAGAGTGAGTCACATACATGGGTGGTAATAGTAACAATTTATTCGCTTACACTCTCCTAAAGCATCCACAATCAGAATGGCTCCTTGAATTACAGCTTTGGTAGTGAGTAGGGATCACAAGAAAGAATAAAGTGCCCCAACTCATCACATAAGAGTCTCAGTGAGAAATAAAGCATATGGTCACTTTCATAAAAGTCATTAATTTCGATGAGTTACACATCAAGTTTTTTTCTAAAGTTCCTGAAACTTCAGAAGAAAATGACAAGGACGCAAGGATGCACCAGTTTAAGCTGGGGTCTACCTAACCCAGAGGAGTCCCTAGCGGCTATGACACGGAGGCATTTTGCTAGGTAACAGCTGCATTAAAGACCAACAAACACTCTACTCACATACCTTTTGCTTCTCAACAGATTGCTCAGACAAATCTAACAATGTTCTCTCTAGTCCTGAGTGTTTTATAAGTGGCCTTATTTGCTCTGATGGCACCCAGAACCTTGGGCATGCTGCACAGTGGGTCAGCATACCCTCTACCTGTGAGCTACAACCCAAGCCATTTACTCTTCTTCGAGACAGGCTCCCACTGTCACTGAATGGCTTTGGACTCTCGATTCTCCTGCCTCTGCTCCCTGATTATGCCACCAAACTCAGCTGATTTGCTAATTTTCCACTCTAACATCTTCAGGTTGTTTTGTTTCTTCCATCTTTTCTTTCCACAAATTCCCCAGGACGATCCCTAAAAACAAGAGTATTCCCAGTGTGCGATTGGAGGTAAATTTGTCCCAGCAGTCCTCGGGCCGGTGGATATCTACAGTGTATATCTGAAAGAGAAAGCAAGTTTAGGCAGCACAGGCAATCTATTCAGAGAAAACGTAAGTTATAGGAAGCCGTTATTACACCCTATCTTCCAATGCAGAAAGATCAAAACATTTCTTCCTGGGGAATCACTCAGCTGGATTCTAAATGCTCTGGCTGAGGTGTGCAAATGTTCTGAGAAGCAATCCATTGCTATGCTTGGTTCTATCCACAGGTTGGACTTCTCCAAACAAACAAACAAACAAACATGAAGTACTCCAATGTCCAAAACTAACACAGCAACTGGAAACTGCACACGTGGCTTTCTGTGATGAATCAGTCAGGATACAGGCGCTCTGAAATCATTGTATGCAAGTACCTTCTGGCCATGTGACTAAGACAGACATGACACACATGTAAATTTCATGTTTCAATTTAAGTTCCATTCCCAAGACATTTATTATGTATATGCCGATAACTGCAAACTTTTTAAACTTTTTAAAAAGTTAATCGAAGCCTTCTGGCCCCCAGCACTCAGGAAAGGATCTCCACTAGCCTTGAGCACATGAAGTCATGGGCCCTGAAGCTCCGGGCTCTGGCTTTATTTTCCACAGCAGTGTCTCAAATGAGAAAAGTTTGATTTGAGCAGAACAGCTACACTGTGGGGGGTGATGAAAGGCTCTGCATATTTCTGGCTCTCAGTCACTAAATGAAGGATGCTCCTAGGTTACTATGACAACCAGAGGTGTTCTACTGGTACATTTCTAACTCCCTCCTGTGCTCACAGGGGATCCAGAGACCCAGGTCTGTGGCCTGGCACCTAGATCACACACATTCTCTTTTCACACGGTCCTGTGGATATACCAAAAAGCCTCGTTCAACTTTCCTTCCTTCTTCCCTTCCATTTTGGACAGGGCCTCAATCACTGTGTAGCTGGGACTGGCTTTGAATTTTGGATAGCACTGTATGCCACAGGCCTGGCTGGCACAAACTCTCTCTTTTCTATTATGGTGTCAGCAGACTCAAAACCAGGACTTCCTTTTCCATAGCAAGTTAGAAGAGGGGAGGGGTAAGGCGGAGGGAGGGAGGGAGAGAGAGAGAGAGAGAGAGAGAGAGAGAGAGAGAGAGAGAGAGAGAGAGAGAGAGAGAGAGAGTGTAGAGGGGGTAACCTGAAACTGGACCTGGGTCTGCTACAAGAACAGCAAGTGCTCTTACTGCCGAGCTATCTTTCCAGTCTAATTTCACCAGGTGAGTGACCTGTCTGACCCTATTTTATTATTATTACTATTATTTTAAGTTGTGTCAACTCAACCCATAAGCTTCAGATACAGTTGAAAATTTTCCAGACACATCAGAGGTAATTTCAGGAAAATCAAAGGAGAAAATAAAATTTAGATTTATGTTAGTTTCTCTAAATTTTATTTTGTTGGTTTGTTTTGAGACAGCCCAGGCTGTCCTGGAACTCACTACATAGACCAGGCTGACCCTGAACTCACAGAGATGTGCCTGCCTTTGTCTGCTGAGTTCTGGGATTAAAGGTCTGTGCCACCACACCTAGAAATGCTAATTTTTTGATATGAGAAGTTAAGGAGGAGGGGGGGCAGTTCAAAGCAATACAAACTAAGAGTTTGTTTCAGGAAGTCCCTTGCCTGGCTATCAGGGTTATTTTCAAGACCACTCCCATAACTTACAGTACAGAAAGTCAAACCTGACGAGCCAGGTGGGCTCCTACCGCGGTCACAGCAGCGTAGTAGGGGAGGGTCTGACCACAGTTGGCTCCTGCAAGGCTCAGCGCTCCCAGCATGGTGATCCCAAAGCCACTGAGCCACTTCTTGGTGTTCTCCCTGAACAGCAGCGCCGTGGACTTCAGGCCGATCAGAGCATCATCTTTTTTGTCCTAATACCAGGAATAGGAAAGTGTGTTCTGATATTTAATTCAGTAGCATGGAAATCACATTTCTTAGGTATTCAGCTTAGCTTTGTTAACTATATTTATAAGGTCAGACAACGATCTCTGCTCTCTAACCAAGCGCACACGTGTTAAAGAACTACACCGCAAGCTGTAAAACCGGAGCTCAGCAGATCAGCAGCAGGCGTGAAGGACCATCAGACCTCATTCTGTACAGTCAGCAGTCGGCTCCATGTGCCACTTACTCCCTAGGACCCATAATGACCTGGGGTTCCACTTCTACAACATTAGGATTAAAGCTCACTGTTTACATTCTAATGCCATCTATCTGATTTTTGAGACAGAGTCTCTAGGTAGCCCTGGCTGCCCTGGAACTTGCTGTGTAGACCAGGCTGACCTTGAACTCACAGGGCTCTATCTGCCTCTGCCTGCTGGGTGATGGATTTAAAGGTGTGTGCCACCACATCTGGTTTCAAGCCTTTCTTCTTTACTGAGCTCCATTCCTCCAGAGTCCCCCATTCTCAGTTTCAGTCTTGCTGGTGTCACCAATAGAGATGCTGCTCCCTGCATGACCACACCCAGCTGGCTCCCTCATGCAGAGCTGGGTGCTGATGACTCTGCTGCTATCCCTGTCCTGTAACTAGTGCACACATACACATAGGATAAATAAATGTTCTTTTTCAAAAAGTTCATAAATACATCCTGACCAGACACACAAACAGTAATTAACTGATGTGGGGAATGTATCAATCATTTCATAACGTGTATGTATGATGGAGCATCACTTCATACAGACTGAACGTAAACAATGTTAATATTCACCAGACTTCGGGGAGGCTGGCAAAATTATAAACATAAAAGGTCACAAATCAAGAAAGACAACAAGAGGCATTCTAAACAAACTACACAAGGAAATACTAACAGAGCTGTAAGATGCTTGCTCCTCTGAGTAAATACTCCTTTTAAACAAGATTTAATTTATGTGTTTGTGTCTGTGTGTCCTCTGTGTGTGTGTGTGTGTGTGTGTGTGTGTGTGTGTGTGTGTGTGTGTGTGTCTTAGAGACCAGCAGGGAGTATCAGATCCCCAGGAGCTGGAGTTACAGGCAGTGGAGTTACAGGTGGGTGCAGGGAACCAAACCCTGGTCCTCTCCAAGAGCAGGAAGTGCTATTCTTTTTTTTTTTTTTCACCTTCTTGAGGAAAAATTTAATAGCGATTTTGGAGAGTTCAACAAAAATTGAACTTCATGCTACACAGTGGTATAGCACTAATCTAAGCAACTGAATTTGTAACAAAGGAGTTAGCATTTCCATAGCAGTTAGCTATTTTAGTCTTTGTTAAACAAAGGCAGTAGGCATGGGGAAAGCACCCTCCTTAGTAGACAATTGAAAGTGTTCTCTTTAATGCATGAGCATTCGCAACAGCAGTCACACACTAAAAGCTTTTGGCAGACCTGTTGATTTTAAGAGTTATGACAAATTTGACAAGTTGAAAGCATCTCTCTAATGATGCCAACAACCTAGTCTACTTGCTGCACGGGATTGTTGTGAAACCCAAAATGAAGTAATGCATGCAAAATTACTTTGTACGACAAAGATGAAGTGATAAATATTAAATGCATTTGCTCAATTAATACTGATATTGAATGCCTATCACATGTCAGTCCGTGTCTTAGATACTTAATAGCAGATTACAGGAAGTGCTATTCATACACTCACATGAATGAAGTGTTAATGATAAGAATATTATTTATAATTGGCAACACTTACTAACAACTTGGTTTGCCAAAACAGACATATTTAAAACTGTGATGCCATTCCAAATCAAAGGACTATTAGGTGAATTCAATTGACAATGACCAAGAATGGATAAAAATGCGAATGACCAGATATGATGGCTCATGCCTGGGACCCAGCATTTGAGTCTGTGGCGGAAGTGCTCAACAGTCTTCTGCAACACACGAGACCCGGTCTCAAAACAGCAAAACTGAACTAAACAGGAGGAGCTAGAAGTCTGCCTAGTATGGTGATTCGAGACACAGACGGGTGCAGAGCAACTAAAAGTACGGGATGTGGAGACTGTCTGGGCTTGAATTTCAGCTCTGCTCCCTACTACCCAGGGAATCATGGGAAGTTACTTACCTATAAAATAGAAACAAACAAGATCCCCTCTGTACAGGTTGTTAGGGGGTTAATGTATTTGTAAAATATTTAAAATGGTGTCTGGAACATAGTAAATATCATTTCAATGCTCGTGAGCAAAACAGAAAAAGCCAGTTGAACTGCTGCGTGAACAACTGTAAAAATGAACAGAGATATTCTGTTGAATGGGGGAACTGGGGATGGTTTTCTTTTTAGGGAACAAAGGCTTTCCTTTCAATTTGGTTCTCACTTTAAAGTCACTGTGCAGATCTGTAATCCCATCTCAGGCAGTAGAAGCAAGAGAATCAGGAGTGCAAGGTCATCCTTGACTACACAAGTTCAAGGCCAGCCTGAAATGTTGCCTCAAAAAACCAAAACCAAACCAAACAAAGAAACAAAAAGCATCCTTAGAAAGCAACAGCAGCCAAACCAAAGTTAAGAAAGATATATTATTTCTTTACCTGATGGGCATAAATAGTATCATATATCAGTGTCCACATAACTCCAGAAAAATAAAGAGGCAGGCATACAGTTGGGTCACAGGAGCCCTTGATAGCAGACCATCCGAGTAACGCACCCCAATTAAAAGTCAACCCTACAATCGGTGAGGCAGGAAGAGGGAAGAGGAATGTACGTCAGCATTCACGTGGCAGGTGAGCAGCACGTGTCAGTACCGTCAGGCCCTGTGACACTGCCCTGTGTCCTTCACAGAGTCTTCTCAACCTCTTGTGGTTGGTACTTATTTGTTTCATCTTACAAACACAATGCAGGCACAGAAAGTAAAATACCATAGCTGATAAAAAGAGTAACATCCTTTAATAAGGTCACTAGGGTGTTTGTGCCTGGCAGAGCCAACAACTGCGTGTGCTGGGGTGGGAACACAGACCTAGTGAGCCCAAACCTGTGTCCTTCCAGCCTCACTAGCTCCCCTCTCAGCTATGGGAACAAGAGCACGGAGAGAACACCTGCTCACTCTGCAAGCGCAGCCTCTGTCCACATGCTGACAGCACCTGCATCCTACCTGCAAAGCTTGTCACCTCCTAGGCTCCAGACTCAGCCTTCTGCTGGACACTTCTGCCTACTAATCTCTCAGGACCTGAAGCACAGTATCTCAAGGCGTTCTGCAGAGACCTTGCCTTTTCTTGCAGTGTCTGTTCCCACTGGGAACCCCCTTCCTCTAGGAGAAAGTGCCCCTCCTTTGTGGTCCCATCACATCACTCATGTTCCCACAGGGAACCCCCTTCCTCTAGGAGAAAGTGCCCCTCCTTTGTGGTCCCATCACATCACTCATGTTCCCACAGGGAACCCCTCCTCTAGGAGAAAGTGCCCCTCCTTTGTGGTCCCAGCACATCGCTCATGTTCCCACTGGGAACCCCTCCTCTAGGAGAAAGTGCCCCTCCTTTGTGGTGCCATCACATCATTCATGTTCCCACTGGGAACCCTCCTCTAGGAGAAAGTGGCCCTCCTTTGTGGTCCCATCACATCACTCATGTTCCCACTGGGAACCCTCCTCTAGGAGAAAGTGGCCCTCCTTTGTGGTCCCATCACATCACTCATGTTCCCACTGGGAACCCCTCCTCTAGGAGAAAGTGCCCCTCCTTTGTGGTCCTCTAGGAGAAAGTGCCCCTCCTTTGTGGTCCTCTAGGAGAAAGTGCCCCTCCTTTGTGGTCCTCTAGGAGAAAGTGCCCCTCCTTTGTGGTCCTCTAGGAGAAAGTGCCCCTCCTTTGTGGTGCCAGCACATCTCTCATGTTTGCCACACTGTACTTCAGTAACCTGACACTCTGCTGTCCTCTAGCCCCATAAAAATGGTGACAGTATTCAGTCTTCTGAACACCTGTCGTCATTTCTGGCTCAAGTACAAGTACGGACTTGATAACTGTTTAAACTACACCAGCTTTAACACATTAGTTTGAAGGTAGATGCTTATACTTCTTTTACCAAAAGACTTCCAGATCCACTGGAACATTACTTTCTAGCTTAAAAATTGGGGGGGCAAGGAGGGCCTCACCCTCCCTGGAGAAAGATGTGGGGATTGGGCTGGGGGTAGGGGTGTGGGGATGGGGCTGGGAGGGAGAAGGGGGGATCTGGGACTGACATTTGAAGCATGCACGTTTCTAATTTAAATAAAAAAGAAAATAAAAATAGGACTACAAAAAATTGGGGGGGAGAAGGACAGAGGAAGAGAGAAAGAGAGAGACAGAAAGAGAGAGAGAGAATCCAATGAGGGGCTAAATATTCAGTCACAACTTTCCCACAAGTCAAGCCTTCATTATCCCATGAAATATCTTTTGATTCTTTTATTTACTGGAAAAAAGGCTCAGAGAATTACAATCAGCCTAGCAGTGATTTAGCATATTCTAGAAATAGGACAGAATAGTCTGTAAGTAGTTTCTGATATGGCCGCCTATCTATCTACCCACCTTCTGCATCTCTGGTTCACGGACACTGTCTAGAGTGTTTGTTCTATGTAATGCCAATGCTGGGCTATACGTAAAGATGCTTCTTAGTCACTCACGATTTATTAACGGTGAGACAGAGACGCACAGATATATTTTTGCTGACATTTAAGAGTGGGAGCTGTGGAAGCCATCAATTTTAGCCTTTCCTTACCTCAGAACTGCTTCTTACCTCACTCCTGAATGCCTTAGGATGCCCTGGTCAACTGTCTTTTCATGACAAGTCTAGGATTTTAAAAGGCACTTCAGAGAAATATTAACCCTGATGATCTTAATAAACATGTAAGATTTCCTAGCCAATGAGAATAACTAATTAAAGTCCTTTAAAGTATGAAAATTTATTCTTCAGCAAACTTGATGACTGGCTTGTCATTCTCTCCCCCCCCTCTCTCTCTCTCTCTCTCACACACACACACACACACACACACACACACACACACACACACACACACACACACACACACACGCGCGCGCGCACGCACACACGCGCACACACACACACATTCAGGTAAACATGGTAGACAGTGGGAAGGGAAATACTTTGCTGTCTCAGTCTTACCCAGGGCTAACTGAGGCCAGAAGGTGATTCTCTTCATTAGTGGGTAGGTGACAACAAGAAGTAAGGATGCTGCGCCCATGGCTATACTGGAAACAAAAGAATGGGATTAGTGACATCACTAGAAACCATTAACTATGTTTAAGTCATTAGGAACACTAATTGCAAGGTATTTTTGTCTTTAGTAATATTTTTGTGAAATTCTTTGCAAGAGTCTGAGTTTGCCTATTATAGAAGATGATCAGAAAAGTGTTTTAAATGTCACAAAACAACAGCTACCCCACACGGTGCTTTCATGGGTTAGGTACTATTTTAAGTGCTTCAATTCTGTTCATTCTATGAGTTGTGTCTATTTAGACTGACAAGAATGGGACCTCACACTTCTATATTAGTTACAGACTCTGGGAAAGACACAGTTCCTCTTTGTGTTAACTGAGTCTAACCACTTCTGTTTCCAGGTACGAGACAAAATTCCCCACACCTATGGCTGGCTACACACTCAACCGGGGATGGGCCTGTGTCCCAGCAGAGCATTAGAGCAAACACTAAAGGTGCTTCAAACCAGGCTGGTCTCTTCAAACCAAACTCGCTCCTCTGCTAAAGCATTCCTGAATCTGACAGTATGGCAAGTTTCTTCACTCTTCCTAACCCATGGCTGCTTCACAAGAATCAACAAACAGATTCGTAATAAAGAGAGAGAATTCTACTTTATTTCCACTTCGGATATGTTTTTATATAACTGCAACCTCATCTAATGTACCTGTAGTAGTTCAAGCACAGGAGAACTCCCAGTGCCAAGGTCAGCTGTCCCCCAAGGAAGACGAAGGACTGGAAGGTTGAAATGTCTCCAGCGGCGATTGGGCGATTCGCTGTTCTCATGACCTCAACATAGGAAAATACACATCTTAAGCTCATGCTCCAATTCAATTGCTCATTTAAACACTGATTAACAGATGGGCTAGTGAGGTAGTTCAGGGGTCGGGCACCTGTCTCCAAGCCTGGCAACCAGAGGTAGAGCCTCAGAACCCACACAGTAGACGTGAGAAATGACTCTTCCGAGCCTTACTCTGACCTCCACTGACGTGCAGTGTTTATTTAACCCCATACATGTGCATACAAATAATAAATGCTATTGTAAAATTAAAGTGAGGGCTGAAGAGATGGCTCATCAGGTAAGGGCACTGACTGCTCTTCCAGGGATCCTGAGTTCAATTTCCAGCCACCATGTGGTGGCTCACAACCATCTACACTAGGATCCAATGCCCTCTTCTGGCGCAGAGGTGTATATGCAGACAAGCACTTGTGTACATAAAATACCCAAACAATTAACCTTTCTCACCTGGTTCTGCAGCCGTTTAGTCCCAAGCAAACATACAGAGTCTTATATTAATTATAAACTGTTAGGCCAATGGTTCAGGCTTCTTACTGACTAGCTCTCTCTTAATTATTAACCTATAACTAGTAATCTATGTATTTCTACATGGCCTTATCTTACCAGAGAGGGCTCCAGCATGTTATATCTTCAGCGGCTAGGTGTCTCTCTCAAGACCTCTCTCTGCGTCCTCTCCCCAGAATCCTCCTCATCTTACAGCCCTGCCTGGCTACTGGCCAGTGTTTTATTCATCAACCAATAAGAGAAACATATATACAGAAGGATATCCTCCATCAATAGATGACATATTAAATCCCCCGGCAACGAACATCAATCACAATGGCTGTGAAACACCTGTGCTGTGTTGAATGCCAATACGCAACCCAGACTCAGAGAAAATGCAAAAGGTTGGCTGGCTTGATTATTTCTTAATAAAACTTTTTCTCTGAGATGACTGCATTTAAAAAATGGAGCTGGAGAGATGGCTCAGCAGTTAAGAGCACTGACTGCTCTTCCAGAAGACCCAGGTTCAATTCCCAGCATCCACATGGCAGCTCATAACTCCAGCCTGTTAACTCCAGTTTCAGGGGATCTGACACCTTCACACAGACATATATGCAGACAAAACATGAATGTATATGAAATAAAAATAAATTATTTTTAAAAGAATATGGAAATCCCACATACCCTTATCAGTTCTTCCATTAATGACATCCCGGGAAACTATAGAGCCGGAATGTTGACATCAATGCAGACAAAAACCTATTAATACTCCTACCACAAGGATCTGCATGTTCCCTGTGGAGTCACTCTCTCCTCCCTCCATCACTCCTGATTCCTAGCAACTTGCTTACTAAAAAGCACACAGTGTTTCTTTCAGGTTTTCTTTTTTCTTGACATGACCTCTGGAAGGCACCCACACTGTTTTGTGGATCACGTTGTTGCTGCTGTAGTTTTCCAGAGTGTTTACATGAATCATGCACTGTTTACTCACACAAGAAAGGACAACTGGCTTGTTCCAGTTTGGAGCTATTACAAGTAAAGCCACTACAAACATTCATATGCAAAATGTCATGTGAACACGAGCTTTTATTTCTGTGGGATGAGTGCAGAGGACTGCACCCCCTGACCTGGACGACAGGTGTGTGCCTACAGTTATCCAAGCCAGGTTCCCAGTCTGAAGCTCGGCTGTGTCCCTGAACCCTCCCCACCCGCAACATATGTGCTCCTCTTGGCAGAATTTACTGCTGCCATGGTTTCCATTTCAGCCATGATAGGTTTGTAGTGACACTTTATTGCAGTTGAAGTTTGCATTTTAATCAAAGCCAATGCTGTAAAAATAACAAATTTTATGTGTTACTTGCAATCTTGGCATGTTTTTGTTGAGATAACTATTCATGTATTAATCAGAGTTTTATTTAGTATTTGGTTCTGAGAATTTTTTTTATACTGGTATCCTGGTAGGTATGTGGCTTCAAAATATTCACCAGCGCATACTTTTAGTCCTCCTAAAAAGGCCTCCAACATGTCTAAATTGATTCTGGTGAAACCCGATACAGCAATATTCCTTTTTATGAATTATATTTTCAGCATTTCTATTCAATTGCATTCAAGAGTTGCAGACTTTCCTTAGTTCACAGATCCTGACTGAGACACATCTTAGTTGTGGATTTCCTTACCATGCTTATAGCCACTCACCTTCCTGAAAATGGTATTTATACAATGTACACTTATGCCTTCTGCCAAATTTCATATTCAGCTGTTATTTCTTTAGATAGTTTTCAATATTTCTTCCTTGAAATCCAAACATTTTATGTGTCCTAGGAGTCTAGTCTCATTTATTTTTATTCTTTTATTTTATGTGTATGGTGTTTTGCTTGTATGTAGTCTATGGATCATGTCTGTGACTGGTGCTTAGAGAGGCCTGGAGAGGGCATCAGCTGCTCTGGAACTGGAGTCACAGGTGGTCATGAAGTGTTGTGTGGGCAGTGAGAATTGAACTCAGGACCTCTGGAAGAGCAGCCAGTGATCTTAACCACTGAGCCATCTCTCCAGCCCCTGTAATCTCATTTTAATCTTGTTTTAGTTGGGTTTTTGATACCACTTTGGTCAAGGGAAGGGATTGTGGATACTGCCTAATTATTTCCAGATGGGATTAAAGGTTCCCACTTGCTCCTTGGCCTCCGCTGGCTTTTGTGGGTGCTTGTTTTGATCTGTCCCCTTCTGTGCTCCCAGCTTGCTGGCCTCTTCGGTTCCAAGACTGAGATACATGGAGCAAAGACAGAACAGCACACTAATTAGCATGCTCTTCTGGGGCTCCTGAGGCTCTGTCACCTGTTCCTCTACAGTCCCTGTCATTGTTTTCTATGTGATAGCTGGAGGTTTGTTGTGCCTAGTGGGAACAAGGGTCAGTGTGTCTGGTCCACCTCCCGGGGAGCAGAGTATGTATGTACGTAGTTATGGTGTGGGACTTTCACCTGCTTTCTAGGGGAGACAAAGCAGCTCAGATACTGTAATTTTTCATTTCTTCTTCAAATTCTGTACTCCTCAAACTCAACAGTCTTAGATTAGTTTTGAAGGTAACTAAGAACAAAATCCTTTTCGAACATTTAATCTCAAATGTTCACTTTTATAAACAAGCATGTCCTCCTCACACATGTACTAATGTATAGCAAGCACTGTTTTCATCTTCTATAAGCCTTACATTGGGCATTGAAAAAGGAAAGCTGAATTGCTTTAAACACAAACCTGAAGTCTCATTTGTAACACATGCAGAATGAAAAACAACTCAGGAAATTCCAACATTCAAATCAGGTTACATTTGCTGGCCAATCAAGGGCCTCCGCTGTGTCTGTATAGCATGGAGGTGCTTCACCACATGGCTTCTGTCCCTCTATTCCAGCCTGTTCTCCAGAAACAGGATTACAGAGATAGAACAACTGTCCAACACAAGACACCTCTGCCTCACAGTAAGAGACTACTATAGTAACTAAGAATAAAACATGACACTTGTAAGAAGTATATTTAAGTAGAGGAGCTCTTGTGATAACACTTGGATGGTGCACGATTTAAAACTTACACACTGATGGTCTGGTCTGGTCTTTTCCACTTAGTTTTGGGCCATGGCCGAGTGAGGATAACTGGAGCTGAAGAGTAAACTGAGGGCAGGGGCTTTGGTGAAGCCAACACTAATGCCTGCCCTAGTTCATTTACACTAATACCTGATTTACAGAACATGACATGGAAAGGTTCAGGGTCAATTTCTTGCTGTCACTTCTACCTTTAACTTCTTTACCCTTGGCTCCTACATTTTAAATTACCTGTAGAACTCCAGCACACATCTGCCCTGCTGGAACTCTTCTGCTGGAAGGGAAGGGAACTGCACTTTGCAACAGCAGCTAGTCTACTGATGCTTTTCATGGTGGAGTTCAGTGGTATCATGTGATGACAATGTTCTGCAGAAATGAGAGAAGCCTCTGTTTCTTCCCGGGGTGAGCTACCTTTTTATCGAAGTCACGGTCCCACATGTCATTAATAGTGCAGCCCGCTCCACGCATCAGAATAGCTCCAGTGCCAAAAAGTGACAGCATGTACCAGTCAGGAAAACAGCCTGGTTCAGCAGCCAAACCAATGCTCCAGGTGCAAGGCAAGTACAGCAGCCAGGTTCCTGAACAAAACCAAAACCACATGTAGAAAGAGAAAGGTACACATTTAAGTCAGACAATCGCTTCATTTGCTTAATCACTGTCTTGGCTTCTGCTGCTGTGGTGAACACTGCGACCAAATGCAACCTAGGGAAGGGTTTGTCTGGTGGCCATCCCCGTCCACATTAAAGGGTTAGGCAGGGACTCAGGGCAGGAACCTGGGGCAGGACTAATGTTTACTGGCTTGCTCAGCCTGTTTCCTTCTACCGCACAGGACCATCTGATCAGGGTGGCAATGTCCCCAGTGGGCTAGGCCTTCCCACATCATTAATCAAGAAAATGTCCCAGGCAAACAGTGGACACATTTTCTCAGCTGAGGCTGCCTCTTCCAACATGAGTCTAGCCTGTGTCAAGTTGGCAAAATTAACCAACCGCCCCCTCAAAAAAAAAAAAAAAAAAAAAGGACACAGCACAATTACCACATTCCAAAAAAGTACAATCAAAGTAAAACATCTCACAGACTTATGCCTGGAATTGTACATACATAAGTACGGGCACAGTTTTCTCTCATTTCTAACTCCTGACATAATACTACTAATATTCTTGAACCCCTGTCATATGAAGGCGCTGATCACACGGAATATGTGTTTATGAATTCAGGTACCCAGTGGTTCTGCAGGAGCTTTCACAGAATGCTTTTGGGTCTCATAATAAGGCAGGAATTGTCTTTATTACACTAACTTTAACTGTGGTGGTCTAAGGAGAATGTCCCCTACAGGGCCGGCATTTAACACGTGGCCTCGGTGGGCGGCGCTGTTTGGGAGGTCTGGGAGGTGTGCCACTGGAGTTTATACTCCCTGCCATTCTCAGTGTGCTCTCCGCTCCCTGCTCTGGTTCAAGATGTGAACTCTCAGCTTCTGTCCAGCTGAGGCTTGCTGCCATGCTCACCATGATGAACTCTGTCCCTCTGGAACTGTCAGGCCGAATCAACTCTCTCCTCTGTAAGTTGCCTTGGTCATGGCGTCTTGCCACAGTAATAGAAAGGTAACTAATACAGTGACTGACAGATAGAGGTCACACTGGTTAAGATGGAATTCTGACCCAGCAGTCTGGCTGAACCTTAAGTCAAAACTCTTACTTCTCATCCCTAAATCTCAACACACACGGACATTCTACTTCTTCTGCCCCTACTAATTCCCAGGAGCATTTCTTTCTGTCTTCCCTGTGACACCTTCATTCCTTACGGTTATTCTGTGAAGAAAGGTGGGCAGAGGTAGTGAGAAGCCAAGTAGGTTGCAGGAGAAATGTTTATTATGAAAGGGAAAAACTCTCTGGGAGATGAAATAAAATGGTCAAATTCTGGAAGGGGTGGGCAGAACAAAATGCCTGTGTAAACTGAGCCCATGACTCTCTAACTATGTATTTTCCTTAAGACAACATATCGCCTGGAAGTATTGGAGAAGGAAATATGACACTGCCGATTTGGTGGAAAGAGTGCCACCTGCTGACTTCCTGGAGTAATACAGACTGACTGGTGATGCTAGCTCGGTGGTATTGCACTTGCCCAGCATAAGGAAGGCCTTGAGTTCCACCCCTAGTGCTGGAAAACAGCAGAACTTTGTTATTGCCTTCTCAAAAACAATGAAGCCTGACCCTGGTCTATGAAAGTAATCAAATAAAATACTGATACAGTAAAACAATAATCGTCTCACTGTCTTACAAGAGAATTACAAACATTAAACCAGAAATTCTACTGCCAATTACTGCTCGTGACACACAGCAGGGACCCAAAAGCGTTTGTTGAGTAAATTCTATCCTGTAATTGTCTTACTTAGCATCGAAGCATGCAAGCCAGTATCCTAAGACACTTAACACAGACAACAATAAAGACAATTTTCTCTAATCCCCACTTCTGAAGTTAATAGTGACTAATGCTAATGAAGGCATTAACAGTGCCCTTCCTTATACGCAGGCAGAGTCAAGGTTTTTATCGTGGTGTAGGTAGACGATATGGATAACTTTATGAAGTCAACATTAGCACGGCCCTTTTATCGGTAAAGAAATGAAGGTGCAGAGGAAAGTTATCAAGCCTCCACTGAACAGACTAGAAGGTTCAAATCCTTGAGGTCTGACTCAGAACTCTAATGACCACTTTATAGAGTCCTGTTACATGCTAGAATGTGCAGCCACTAGAATAATGTTTAACTGTGGAAGCAAAACAATGGCAGCTGTTGATCTGCCCTGTATGCCTGTAAGTCTATCCTGCAGCTTTGTCACCCAGAATCTAAGAACAGATTGTAAGGTGTTTGTGTAGACACTGAATTACACAACACTCTAATAACTGCAAAGCCTCCCTTTCATTTACAGGCTTTTGTACTGTGATCTCTACTTGCTGAAGCTCAGTGCTTGAACCCCAGGCAGCATCCAGAGTGTCACCAGTAAGTCCCTGCTGGGTGAGGTGCCACTCCCACCCCTTTTGCCACTTGGGAGGCAGAGGCAAGCTCTGCAGATTGAGGCCAGCCTGGAGCACAAAGCCAAGCCCTTGTCTCAAACAAAGTAAAACAAAACAATGGTGGTGCATGCCCACAATCCAAGCAACTGGGAAATGGAGGCAGGAGGCTGGCCTCGGATACATAATGGGAACCTGTCTGAAAACAAAACACCAAAACTCAAATAGGGGCACTTTGGGGGTTCTGGGTAGGAAAAGGTAAGTAACAATTCACACACTTGGATGTAAGTCTATGCACTGAAACTGTGGATCTTAGCGTCTAAATTAACTAGAATTCAGCTGTTACCTGGGGATTAGAGAAAATTGTTACCGCCTCACTCACCGATTGGCTTGTCCAGGCGCATGAGGCGCAGGTAGGGCTGCAGGGGGCGCGGCGCCGAGTTCACCACGGCCGCGGCCGACAGGCTGAGCGCGCGCCCGCGCGGCGCCCCCGGGGCCGGAGCCCGCCAGTCCCGCGCGCCCGACGCCCCCGCCGTGCGCGCCAGGGCCAGCGAGAGCCCGCGCGGACCCCGCCGCCAGGCGGGCGGAACGGCCCGCAAGCCCCGCGCTAACCCTCCGCCCCGCAAGCCCAGCATGGCGCCGAGGCTGGACGCCGCTCAATGACGTCAGCCCGGGCGACCGGCCGCGGGCGTGCGTGCGCAGTGGGTCGGAAGGCCGTTTGCTGTAAACTGGGTGGGTGCGAGCTCCGTGTGATGCATGTATGTAGAAATGCATGTGTGTCAGGTTGTCTGCATGTATGTGCATCACGTGCGTGTGTGTTGTATATATGTGTCAGGTTGTCCTCGAGTGTGTGTGCTTTAGGCTGCCTGTATGTATGTGCACTATGTGCATTATGTGTGTGTGTTAGGTTGCCTGCATGTATGTATGTATATGCATCACGTGCATGTCTAGTGCCCACGGAGGTCAGAAGAAGGTGTTTGTTCCCCTGAAACTGGATTTATGGAGGTGCTGAACCACGTGGGTGCTGGGAATCGAACCTGAGCCCTCTTCATCGCTGAGCCATCTCTCCAGCTCCAAGTGAACTCAAAAGGATAGTTATTTATTACATGGAATAGTTCTACACAAAACGAAAAGCGAAAGTCCAGAAGTGCTAACTACATCCAGATGTTCACCTTCTAAAGTTAAAAGGGAACCAAGAGGCCAAATTCAGTCAGATAAACTTCAGATTTTTTAAAAATATGCTAAATTATTTACTCCAGTGAGAACCTACTTTTGACGGTTAGCCACAGTTTGATTCAAGAACAACTTCACGGCACCCTTAGTTGTAGGCAGCTTTTGCATATTGCTGTGCACCAGGCACCTGGTATGTTATCCCACTTAAGCCCCGCACTGACTGGCTCTGGGTAAGCCGCTCTTCTGCATTTTAGAGTTTTGAGGTGGTGGAGTGTCCTTTTAGATTTCTTTCCTTAAGTCCTGTGCAGTGAATTCTGTGATACCTGCGTAACGACAGGTTGGTGGCCTGAAGCTTGAAGAGAAATACAGAAGGACGAGCACTGGCCTTTCTCTTGCTTGCAAGAATGAGGACAAGGCTGCAGTCTGGGAAGCGCTGCTGGTCCTTCGATCTTTGACCTCCGTCTAAAGACGTAAAACAGTGCAGTGTCAGTCATCTTGTACTTAAGAGTTGAACTTTGACACTTTTCCATAATGTTGCCAAAATAAACACTTGCCCCACCCCCACACCTCAAGACAGGGTTTCTCTGTGTAACTTTGTCTGTCCTGGAACTCACTCTGTAGATCAGGCTGGTCTCCAACTCACAGAGATCCACCTGCTTCTACCTCCCTGAGTGCTGGGATTAAAGGCATGTGCCACCACAGCCTGCTGTTTATTCTTAAACCCCCTTTTAGGTAGCAGAGGTGCCCATCATGCAAACGCTTTTAGACTTGCACACTGCTTCCGTTTGCCTGGAGTTCCCGCCAAAATATTTAAATTCAAAGAGCATTATGAATGCTTTCTTTTTCATTTCACAGGGCAAAGATGATAATGCTATTTTTAATTTTGCTTAATTATTTTATTCTTTTATGATGTAAAATTCCATCAGGTTTTTTTTGGGGGGGCTCTTAAACCTATTTCAATCACCTTGTTTAGCGGTGGTATGTACCTTAGAGAAGACAGAAGAGCACCAAAGACAAGACTGTCTAAACAATAGTTTCTAGCATGAGGCTGGCGCTCAGGAGACACCCACAGCTGTCTGTCCTGTTCTGTGAATCCCACAGAGGTGTTCAACCTTTTGCCGTTGTAACATGATATTCATGGCCTTTCATGGGATGTGTATGCATGCACACACAAACATACACTGAATAAATAAATACATATAATAAATTTTTTTAAAGAAAGTAAAAACGGTTTCAGCCGCAAAACTCATGCCTTGACAAGTCTCATCCCTGGACTTGGACATTCATATTTTTGTGGTGATGTTATGAACCACAAAGATTAAAAGCTAACAGACATAGGAGCTTAAAAAGTCACACTAATAGGGCTGGAGAGGTGGCTCAGAAGTTTAGAGCACTGACTGCTCTTCCAGAGGACCCGGGTTCAGTTCCCAGCACCCACAAGGCAGCTCTTTGCGGAGTCAGTTCTCTCCTTTATGTGGGTCCAGGGATAGAACTCGGTTGCCTGTGCTTTTAGTTTCAAGCTATTTCTTGTCATTAGGGAGCCATTTATGACGCTATGCTAATCACAGGAAATGCAAAGATGATGCTTGTAAGCTTCAAGTGAGATGGGATGGCTGCAGCTGGAATAGCTTGTGAGTGCCACAGTGAGGGCTCCGTGGAAAGACTAGAACGAGGCAAGTGACTAGAAGCTAAAGGAGGTGTTGGACTTAACGTCTGATTGGGTCCTCACAGACACGAACACTCGTCGCCTAGAAGGGAGAATTGGGCTAGAACAGCCAGAGGGAACGCACACAAACGCATGGGAGCGGAAGGCGCTGCGTGCTCCGACGCTCCACGTTGTGTACCTGGAGGAACTGAGGGAGGAAGAGACTAGGGTTCCGGCTGACAAAAAGGCTGCTGCCGGGCACTGAAGGACCTCATGGGCCTGAAGAAATGGGAAGCCATTTAAGTATCTCCAGCAAGACTGGAGAGCGGGTGGCTCAGTGGTTAAGAGCACTTACTGTCTTTGCAGAAGACCCGAGTCCAGTCCCCTGCACACGTGTCCGATGGCTCACAATCATGTGTGACTCCAGCTCCAGGGGGGATGTGACACTCCTGTCCTCTGAGGGCACCTGTACAGGTGTGCACCCCCTCCCCTCCCCCACACAACTGAAAAATACTAACAAGTAAATCTTAAAAGAGTCTGACGCAAAGTCAGGGTGAATGAACAACTCAGCTGATGCTACAATCATACAGGTGGGAAACTAGGCATTGAGTTTATTCAGTGGAAGACGCACAAGGAAAATAGCTAAGTCAAGACTTTATGACTGAAGTAGAAAACTGTTTATGCCTGATGGCTCCTTTTCTTCCATCAGGAACTTTGATGTTGGGGAGGATGAACTAATGCAGGTAGGAGGCATAAGGAAACGGTGAAGGAAAAGGCTTCATTCATTCATTTGTTCCTCCCTTCATGTATTCTTTGTGCAGTGTTGAGGATCAAACCCAGGACCTTTTGTCTGTTCTAGGCTAGCATTTTTCCAGTAAGCCACAGCTTCAATCCATCAAAACCAGACTTTCAAATCTAATAACCTGTAAGCTTTAGCTTTCTTAGAAGAATAACCATGCAAATTAAGGCTATAAAATTAGTTTATTTCAAATGTGAAAATATAAAAACTGCTTGCATAAAAACTTGAGAATATTGAGGCATCCAAACTTTAAGGTGGAAACTGCTTATATTCAATTGAGAGAATATTCATAGCAGACACAAACATACAGAATTGTAATCCTTAAGATGGTCAAAATCCTGGGGGGAAATAATTACATTTTGCTACTTGATCAAAGCACAGGACTGTAATGTCCAGTGCTGTGGACTCCACCAAACCTCTCTGCACCAGAGGAGGATTGCCTGAAGACAATTAGTGGCAGCCAATGGTCACGGGAGGTGCCTGGGGAAATGACCATAGACCTATTCCTGGCCAGTAGGACTTGGGACTTGAAGAAAGGCTTGCTGGGAAAACATCCAGGAAAGATATCTTCGGGTCTCTGAAGAAATCGCCCATCCTTTCTGCTGGTTGCTGCCGGACATCAGTGAATCTGTAGACCAGCCACAGTCATCATGTGACCAGGCCAAGAACAGGGCTAGTGCTGCAGACAGCACATGAAAGAAGCCAGTCCCTGGTGAGGGGTCCAGCTGTTGGACCCTGCCTCACTTGAACAACGTCTCATGTGGGGTTATGAATGTCCTCATTTAGAGGCTTCTGTTACTCACAGGCCAAAGTTTCCCATGCAAAGCAAGAACTAGTGGCACAGGAAAAGTAAACACGAGGATGACAATGACGTGACAGGTGGTTCCTAAAACTTCTCCGACAGCCAACCGCCTCCTTTACAGTCATTTCCAAACCCTATGTCATCCCTTCCCTCTCAGTGTCACTGTTTGTTTTTGATACTATCCCACCCAACCATCTGTCCTTTCACAGGTGGGTTCTGGAGAGCAAAGGGTGTGAGCAGGTGAATGTCTTTCCCAGCCAGTGTGAAGTTGTGGCAATGAGCTACAGAGAGGCTTCCGAAGGACAGATGTGACAATCTGCTAACCAAAATAATAAAATAAAAACAAAGCTTTAAAAAATCCTTCACTCATTTGCTTTTTGGACATATCGGAGGCATTCCTACACATTTTTAATAACCCCCAAAACAGTGCATGCAAGACGCTAAGCATCATTTGACGCACGGTGCCATTAACTGTCATCACCTGCAGTGTTCGAGTTAAATGAAATCACCACGCTCACTGAAGCGTCCCCCAGTCCTCCCAAAGGCTCTGGAGCTTGGTAACAAGTCGACCTTCCTACACACAGATACATACAGAGTTTTGCTTCACTCTTATGAATAACACCCCTGACCCTCTCCTCTCAGAGCTATTGTATGACTTTTATTTTCATAAACAAGCAGCAATTTTGGCATTTCTTATGACAAAAAACCCATAGGAAAAGGCAGGCATGCCTAGTGAGCTTCCTGGGCGGAGAGGTTTCTCTGTTAAAGCTGGTAGGGTCTGGTCATCCACCATCTTCAGGGTTTCTCCATTCAGCTGGACAGATCTACAGGAAGGAAAGATGCACTTGAGTTAAGCAGGCTGTGCATGCACTGTGACCCCTATAGAAGTTGTGAGATCATTTTAAACCAAGGAGGACTTTTGTGGCAGCTTTAGTTATATAATTTATATTTCAACACTAGGTGAGACTAGGTGTTTGACCAAGACAAACTTAAAAAACTGCAGTGGGAGAGAAAGCCACTGTGGACCAGAAACCATCTGACTTGCTACGTCTGCATGCAGTATTACTACCTGGCCTTTTACGGAAACATGTACAAACTAAGAACCTATATTATCTTTTTTTCCAAGACAGTGTCACATACTGTAGCTTACTGTGCCACCCTGGCTGGCCTCACACTCCTAGGGAATGTCCTACTTCCTCTACACCTAGGTTCTTTCTTTTTCATGAATGATTTTTGTTGTTTTTAAAAACTGACAGAATTGGGCCGGGTGGTGGCGCACGCCTTTAATCCCAGCACTTGGGAGGCAGAGGCAGGCGGATCTCTGTGAGTTCGAGGCCGGGCTGGACCGATAGCCTCCGAAACAATACAGAGAAACCCTGTCTCATAAAAACCAAAAAAACAAAAAACTGACAGAATTGATGATGGTTATTTTTGTACCATACACGGAATGCATGTGACAATATGTAACAGTCATCACTATGCTTTACACAATAAGCACTATGAAGATGTTGGCTATCACCATTTTTATACAAGTAAACATTATAGGCCAAGCTGTGGTCCTATCCTCAGGAGGTGGAGTCCAGAGTTCAGAGTCAGCTTTGACTACACAGCGAGACCCTATCTCAAAGGCTGAAAACAGGAGAAGACCTAGCAAAAGTAATTTATGACATAATCCTACTTTTAATTCCTCAACACATCCAATCCATCTTTCTATGCATTAGAAATACATATTACTTTAACTAAAATGGGTATACTGTATATATTTTCTTCCTTTTTTTACTATTTATTTATTTTATGTATATGGGTGCTGTATCTGCATGCCAGAAAAAGGCATCAGCTCCCATTATAAATGGTTGTGAGCCACCATGTGGTTGCTGGGAATTGAACCCAGGTCCTCTGGAAGAGCAGCCAGTGTTCTTACCCACTAAGCTATCTCTCCAGCCCTGTATATACTTTCATAAAACTTCTTTTGCTTTTAATACATCCGCATGTTTGTTCATATGACACAATATTCATCCACTGTATCATTTTAATGAACACACAGGATTCTATGATATGGATTAATTAGTACATTTACTTAATCCTCTACTTTTAGACATTTTGTTTCCAGGTGGAATTATCCTGTGTTCTTTCTTTCTTTTTTGGCAAGTTCTTTCTTTGTAGCTCTGGTTGTCCTGGAACTCACTATGTAGATCAGGCTGGCCCCTACACTGTGAGCCATCCCTCTGCTTCTGCCTCCCAAGTGTTGGCATTATAGGTATGCACCGGCATGACTGACTTGTCCTGTTTGTGTTTTAAAAGTTTTTTTTCACCTCTTTTCTTTTCTAAGACTGGATCACACTATGTAGCTCTGGCTGTCCTGGAACTCACTTTGCAGACTAACCTGACTTTGAACTAACAGAGTTCCACCTGCCTCTGCCTCCCGAGCACTGGGGTTAAAGGTGTGTGTCATCACGTCCTGCGTCACCTCCCGTTCTTACTAGGATCAGTGGGTAGAAACTGGGTTCCACATAACCTTTGTTAGATGCTCAGCACCTCGTCCCACGACTCAGGACATGCTAACAACACTTGTGCCAGGGGCTACCATCAAGTCTGTTCTGAGGTGGATTCAGTCCACTGACTTTGGTTTTGTTTTTATGCTTACAAATCACATCGAGTTTACACGAGGAAGGGCAGGAAATACGACCCATCTTCAGGAAACTACAAGCAAATGTAGGTCTTGAAAAATATCTCTGAGTGGTGGTAGTGAGATTGCTTGGCATGAAATGAAGGGCCATTTGAGAATGCCTACCAATGCTGGTCAGCGGTGGCGCATGCCTTTAATCCCAGCACTGGGGAGGCAGGAGCAGGCAGGTCTCTGGGAGTTTGAGGCCAGCCTCGTCTACAGAGCAAATGTCTAATGAAGTCCTAGGATCGAGTCAGTGCTTTGCTAGCTCAACTTGAAGGTAGATCTGGTTACTGTGAATTAATTTGAAGGTAGATCTGGTTACTGTGTTTTAATTTGAAGGTAGATCTGGTTACTGTGAATTAATTTGAAGGTAGATCTGGTTACTGTGTTTTAATTTGAAGGTAGATCTGGTTACAGTGAATTAATTTGAAGGTAGATCTGGTTACTGTGAAGTAACAGTGCTGTGTGTGACAGGAACACGGCGAAGATCCACCTGCTCAGACCGCAGCGTTCAATCAGCTGCCCTAAGGACGTACTCTAAGGACGTGTGTTTATTGATTCAGCAGTAGTGTGTGTGTATGTGTGTGGGGGGTATCTGAGGGAAGTAACTTGTTCCATGTTACAGAAACAGGAGGACAGAAAGTAGAAGACAGGTCTGTTGAACCACAGGTGAGATAAAGGTTCAAGGAATCAGTAAGCCACAGATTTGGCAGAATCAGTAAGCCGAAGGTTTGGCAGAATCAGGGAGCCTTGGAAAAGTGCACCTGAGATAAATACTGTTTTCACTTAAAATATTTTCACTCAACACTAGTGTGTTGGCTCAGCAGGCTAAGGCACTTGTCACTAAGCCTGACAGCCTGAGTCTGACTCCCCGGACCCACACAGTGGGAGCACAGAACTGCCCCCTGCGTGCTGGCCTCAGACCTCTGTGCCCAGGAATGCACACATGAAATGCATTTAAAACAATTCAAATACTTTACCTAGAATCTCATTTCCAGCTATTTGTCTTACTCTATTCTGCACCCCCCCACAAAAGAAACCTACTTCAATGCTGCAGGAGAATCCCATCCAGCTGTGTGTGGTGTTTTATTGCACCCACATGCCCTTCGTAGATCAGATGGGTGGTTCCGTGCCATTGGCTGTCCGGGTATCTTTTCCGAACAATTACTCTAAATGCGGAAGTACTCTACACTTGATAAATGCCAGCCACAAGCCCTTTATCTACAATGGTGTATTGCCTGTAAGACACGCCAGGGCAGCGATGGCACAAAGCGTGTGGGAGTAACCAGCCAATAACTGATCTGACTTAAGGCCCGCTCCAAGAGCAGGAACCCGTACCTGACACTACTTGGTTGACCAAGAACCTAAGACTAGACATACAGGAAAAAACGAATACTACTGATCTGAAAAAATATGTAGCGATAAGACAACTCCTAATGCTATTCTGTGTACTCATTGGTCAGTACCACGTGCTGCCACCACCAGAGAAGCTTCCTCCTGAATGGGAACACATATTACACCGAGTGAGAGACCTTGGAACACTCAGCCCTAAAGAGGATGTGTCTAAAAAAAATCCTCCCCTCAGAGCTCAAGGAACCCCACGGAAGAGAAAGAGCAAAGAATGTCAGAGCCAGAGGGGACGGAGGGCGCCAGGGGAACAAGGTCCTGTAAACAAACATGAGCAAAGCTCACAGGAACTCCCAGAGAGCACACACACAGGGCCGGCACAGCTCTGCCCCAGGCCCTCTGTGTGTGTATTACCGCTTCCAGTTGCTGCTTTTATGGGATTCCTGAGTGTGTGAACAGTGCGTCCCTGGCTCTTACACCTTCTTTTCAGCTTTTTCTTCTGTTTGGTGTGATAGGTTTTTAATTTATCTTACAGCTTATTTGGTTGTATGTATCTTTAAAATGATGAGTCAATGAATGGAAACCTAGCCACCAGGGTAATAGCACTCACCTGCTGGGAGAGAGAAAATGAGTTTTCCTCCATAGAGTGCTACTTCAACCTCTCCAGGGCAGGCCTCATGTTCGGGAGGAGCTGACAACATATAATGGAGTCCACATTTTCTGTGTGCGCTTTTATTTGGTTATAGTCTGGTGGTTTTGTTTACTTGTTTGTCTTCTTTTTTGGGGTGTGGGTTTATTTTATTTTCTTGGTCTTGGGGGTGAGGGGTTTGCTGTTGTGTTGGGTTTTTGTTTTTTTTTTTTGAGAAAGAACCTAAAGTTAAGTGAATAGGGAGAGGATCTGGAAGGACTTGGGGAGGGGGAGAATATGATAAAAATATATTTAAATTTAAAAATTGTTTTAAATAATAAAAATATAAAAAAACAAATAATCTAAATACATTGAATGGATCTTGATATGTGACAATATTTGGGATTACAGATTGTCTTCTAAGATAAATACTAGTTTGCGTCCATACCCTTCCATGTCACCCTCTTCCATGAGCTATACTTGTATAAATAAGTATTCATATATAGAATTTATGAAATAAAAAAGTTAGAATGTACTAGTTGCCCCTCCCCCATTATAAGAAACCCTCTCTATTCTGATAAATGCTAATGAACTTACATAAAGTTTGCATTCAACAAGAAAAATGACTCACTTAGAAAGTAACCCATCAGGTCCAAACGGCTTTAGAAGGTACTTGTCCACCGACTTGTTAAGCAGTTGATGTGGCAACTTCACATGCTTGGTGACATTATGGAGGTTCAAGGCATACAGAGTTAAATCCCCATCCTGATACCTTGGGCTGAAAGCAAACAGGTTAATTCAATCACCTATCTGTCTGATTTATACAACAAAGAACTTGAACATTCGTACAATCAAGGATACTGAGTGCCTGTGTTCATAATGGTGGTGGGACCTATTCGTGACCTTTTCTAGGATGGTGTTAGACCAATCTTGTGGCCCTATTTTGAAAACAAGAAAAGTACTGTTCTTTGCACCACTGCCTCCTGAGCCAGAACACTAAAAGCTTTGATTATTTGCTATATTGAGCTTCAGAAGGTCATAGCCAGTGAAAGGTTTAATGATAATAAGATCTACAGTGAATTCCAGTTATAGACTATATAAACAAGAACTTTTCCTAGTCTTATAAAAAGACTAAACAGGAGGCTGGTTAGAGCATGGGCTGCTCTTCCAGAGGACTAGGGTTCAGGAGGTATAGCTCAGTGGTAGAGCATTTGACTGCAGAGGACTAGGGTTCATCCCCATAACCCACAAGGCAGTTCACAACTGTTGTAACTCCAATTTCAAGAGATCCTGCGCCTTCTTCTGGCCTCCAAGGGCACCTGGTACACACGTGGTAGGTACACAAACATGCAGGCAAATACCTATGCATATAAAACAAGAATAATTTTTTTAAAAAGACTGAAATGGGGCTGGGGAGATGGGTAAGCTGGTAAAATGCTCAGTCAGTCTCCAGAAACCCTGTAAAAAGCTGGACAAGGTGGCTCATGCTTGTCATTCTAGTGACGGTAAGACAAAAAGGAGAGACACGTGACTCTCTAGAGCTTGCTGGCCAGCTAGCCTAGCAAACCTGGCAAAGTTCCAGGCCAATGAGAGACCCTGTCTCTAATAAAAGGTAGACGGTCCCTGAGGGAGGGCCCCTGAGACTGTTGACTTCTTCATGCAAGCTTGTGTACATACATGCACACACTTGAATACACATGGGCATCCCACATGTGAGCACACACATATACAAAAACACACAAAATGTAATAATTAGGCAAAATGAAAAATATAGTTAAAAAAAACAAAGGCCAAACATGTGGGAGGCAGAGGCAGGCAGATCTGAATTCAAGGGCCAGCCTGGTCTACATAGCAAATTCCAGGCCAGTCAAGACTACCTAGTAAGGTCCTGTTTCAAATAAAACATAAATCTGTTGACTTTTCAGAATTTATCCAGTTAAACCATTCCCTACTTCATACCACGACTGTCACTATTCAGAGTCCCCAGTCACCAGGAACAGAGAATGTTAGGCGGCTTTGGGGGCTAGCACTAGCCTGTCTGCAAAGCCCTGGGGTTCGGGACACTCTTTCTACCCAAAGACAGAGTACAGACAGGGCTATGAACATCAACATGGCTGGGGCTGCAGACATCTGCACGGCCTCTCCATCTAGAAAATGTGGTCACATCTCAAAAATATTTTTTGTTTATTTGGTTTACTTCTGGGAAGGACATGTGTGTGCCACATGTGTGGAGGTCAGAGGACAACTGAGTTAGTTCTCTGCCCCTACCTTGTGGTGTTCAACTCAGTCCCTGCAGGTCCAGTACCTGATGAGCTGTCTGCTGGCCCAGTTACAACTTAAGAAAGATTCTCTAAGTTAAAAGGTTAGATTTATTTATGTGTGTGCATGTGCAGAGGGCAGAGGGTAATTTTAGGGAGTTGGTTCTGTCCTCCCACCACGTGGGTCCCAGGGATGGAAATCGGGTTGTGAGTCATAATGGCAGAACCTTCACCGACTGAGCCACAACGTCAGCCCTGTCTGTCGTATGAGACTATTGTCAGTGTTGATTCTTTCTTCTACCGTGCTAAACTTAGGAGATCAGTACCTACACAGACTCATACATTTATATTAGTTCATGTTTACATTTACATGCCTCACACTTCCTTAAGGGGTAAATTGTTCATCTGCATTAGGTGACATTTTACTTGTGTAAAATTCATTCCTAATGAAATTCAGGGTGTAGGGAAAAGGGACCAGTCAAAGAAACACACCCTGAGCAGAGCCAAAGAAACACACTTTGGCCCTGCAACCACAACCAAAGAAATGTACCATGACCCTAAAACCAGTGCCAAAGGAACACACTTTGTCCCTGGAATCAGAGTCAGTGAAAGAAATGTACCCTGGCCCTAAAATTGGAGGCAAAAGGCTAAAAAGGACCAGAGAAAGAAACACACTTTGGCCCTGAAACCAGAGCCAAATCTAACCCTAATCCTGTGTAAAAAAGTAACCAATCCCGGAGCAGAGCTCTAGCCAATCTGAGCTCAGCACTGAAATCGGACCAATCCCTACTCTGGAAAAACTTCCCCAATCCCTATATAAACCCTGTGTATGTTCAGCTTGGCTGGTCCAGCTGCATTCCAATAAACCCCTTTGGATGAGCTTCGGGTGAAGATCTTCTTTTGTGGCGGCGACAGAGCAGAGGCGACCCTGGGCAGAGCAGAGCAGAGCAGAGCAGAGCAGAGCGAGCAGCGCTCGCCCGGGAAACCTTCCTTGGCAGAGCAGAGTTGTTACACTCTGCTCCCGGCTCCCTGCTCTCCGCTCTCCGCTCTCCAGAGGGGGAAGAGAAATCACACGGTAGGTATAGAAACTAGAGTTTAAATACCCTGTAGGTATGGCCTTGTGTGTGTGTGGTGTGTGACTGGTGCCTGCTGAAGCCAGTGTTGAATGCCCTAAAACTAGAGTTACAAAACAGTTGTGAGTCACTACGTGGGTGCTGGGAATTGAACCTGGGTCCTCAGTCAGTGTTCTTAACTGCTGAGCCATATCTCCAGTGCCTGTTTAAGTGATTGTGTGTGTTCCCGTGCGTGAGCACACGTGTGCAGATGTGTGCTCATGTGTATGGTGGCTAGAGACTGACATTAGATGCTTTTCTCAGTTGCCTTTCGTGTCTCTTGTTTGTTGGCTTGGAGCTCGATAATTCAGATAGATGGGTGGCCAATCAGCACAGCCAGGGGTGTCTCTGCCTCCCCAGTGCCCTGACTACAGGGACACAGTGCCACATCCTGCTTTTTGTACATGGATGATGGATATTGAACTCATGCTTCACACAGGCACCTCCCCAGCTGAGCCATCTACCCAGCCCGGCTAGAAGTTCTTTGAAGTTAGACTCTGGTATCATGAGACAAAGGATAAAGAGAAATGACACAGTCAGGTCCATTGCACAGCTAGAAGACATCGGGGTGTTGGAAAAGGAGTTACATGCTTACTAATTCAGACTCGTTTGGGAAGGGTTTGTTTGGTACTTACTGTTGGGTGTTTGTGCAGTGGAGATACACTCGAAGTTTGCTTCTGTCTAGGCCTTTCACTCGCACCGTGAGCACCTGGGGACCCACCAGCTTCTTGAACAGGAGAGATAACCAGTAGTCCTATCGTTCAGGGAGAGGGACCGAAAACAGATCTGGTTATTTCCTTATGTATATTTAACAAGCCAGTGTCAACCAAACAGCAATCCTACAAGAACCTGACACTTGTCCCATAGGTATCTATGACCACAGTGAGTGGGTAAGTTCTGATCTGAAAAAGTCATCTCATAATGTTTCCAACAACAAAACTGAAATATTGGCTAAATATATTAAATCATTCTCTTAAGAATTCTTCTTAGAGCTGGGCGGTGGTGGCACGCACCTTTAATCCCAGCACTTGGGAGGCAGGGGCAGGCAGATCTCTGAGAGCTCAAGGCCAGCCTGGTCTACAGAGCCAGTGTCAGAACAGGCTCCAAAAAGCTACACAGACAAACCCTGTCTGGAAAAACCAGAACAAACAAACAAAACCCAAAAGGAATTATTCTTAGAAGGTCTGGAAGTACTGACTGCTCTTCCAAAGGATGGTATTTTTAAAACAAATACATAACCCTGGCAGACTGTAAAGTTAGACAAACTCTATGCCTTTGTAACAGGGTTGAGTCAGGGTCTTACTCTGTATCCCAGGCTGGTTTGGAACATATCATGTAACCTGGCTGGTCTTGAACTCATGGTTATTCTCCTGCCTCAGCCTCTCAAGTGTGGAATTATTGGCAGGAAATACCACATTTGGATCTATAAAAAATTCTGAATCTTTGCCAGTCGCTTGGATGACATTTTACCTTTTCTTTTTGTGTTCGTGTTTACTATGGCATGTGTATGTGTGAGTGCAGGCGTACGTACTCCATGGGGCTTGTGTGGAGGTCAGCAAGCAACCTCTGATGTTGGTCTTTCTGCTTGTTGATGGATGATACACCAGAGTATCTGGCCCCAAACCTTCTGGGAATTCTCCTGCCTCCACCTCCCATCTCCCTGTAGGAGCTCTGGGATCACAGATGAACAACACTGCACCAGGTTTTGCAAAGTGCAATGAAGGTGGTTGGGTGTGCTGACACATGCCTTTAATCCCAGCTCTTAGGAGGCAGAGCCAGGTGAAGCTCAGTGAATTTGTGGCTAGCCTGGGCTACATAGTGAGTTCCAGGACAACGAGTTACATCATAGAGAGACCTTGTCTCAAAAAACCAAAAGCCAAACACTAAACAAACAAAAAACTCAAATGCAGTAAGCACCTTGACTAACAGAGTCACCTCCCAGCCTAGAACAGTAATTGTAGCTCTAACTTGCCTTGCAAAACATCCATTCAAAAAGCTTAATAAAATGTATACTCTTAGTGGACAATATTTTATGTTTTGTTTATTTTATCATTATCCATTATTTGCTTTTGTGTTTTGAGACAGGGCTTCTCAGTGTAGCTCTGGCTGTCCTGGAACTCACTATATAGACCAGGCTGGCCTTGAACTCTCAGAGATTTGCCTGCCTCTGCCTTTCCAGTGCTGGAATGAAAGGTATGCACTGCCATGGCCCGGTAAGTGGACAATTAAAAAAAAATCATTACTGATTTATAATTCTCTCTCTCTCTCTCTCTCTCTCTCTCTCTCTCTCTCTCTCTCTCTCTCTCTCTCTCTCTCTCTCTCTCTCTCCTCTCATGCACACAGGCACGTACAAACTCTCAGCTCATCACCCCGCACGTGGATCTTTACTGACGGACAGGACTGCCTATTCCTAGATTAGGAGAACACAGAGCAGACTTCCACCTATTCGCAGTCACAGGAAAGTAAGGTCACTTACAGGTAAAGGCTCGAAGTTTTCATCCACTAAGTGGTAGTTGCCTGCTCCGAAGAACACCTGTCTCATCACCACTTCTATGCCCATCTGGGCTGAGATGCCCAACTTATCCAGCCACCTGGGACAGAGTGACACGAGCTTTCTTTAGACCAGAAAACAAAGTCATTCCATTCTAATTACACATAGATTTGTTCATCTGTGTGGGAGGAATCAACAGGAAACCACAAGAATGGCATTAATTACAAATAAGTCATTCAAATGACAAGGTGACAAAAGTAGCACACATACACACACACCCTCCCAACACGCTCTATCCAGAACAACATTAATAAGCCAGAAGAGTTTCCTTGACAGCAAGACAAGTTCTACAGAGCAGAATCAAATTCCCACACCCTACAGACAATTCCTTATCCAGTTCCAGTGTCCTCGATCCTCTACCCCACAATGTGTGTAGACACACACAGAGTGAAGACCAGGGAGAAGGCAGCTGTCCACAGTAGTCAAAACATGAGCCACACAGAACCACAACCAAACCACTATGATCACCTCCCCACACTTTCAGTGAACGGCAAACTCTTCACTTTTTCTCAATTCCTTGTGTCCTCATGGACATTGAAGGGTTTGTGTTTTGTTCGAACTTATAACAAGAGAGATGGTGGCAATGAAAGAATAAAATGGAAGAGGAAAAAAACCAGTAGGGCTACAGAATGAAGAACATGGAGACAGTGAGGTTACAGAATGAAGAACACAGAGACAGTGAGGTTACGGAATGAAGAACACAGATACAGTGAGGTTACAGAGTGAAGAACACGGGGACAGTGAGGTTATGGAATGAAGAACACAGAGACAGTGAGGTTACGGAGTGAAGAACACGGGGACAGTGAGGTTACAGAGTGAAGAACACAGAGACAGTGAGGTTACAGAATGAAGAACACGGGGACAGTGAGGTTACGGAATGAAGAACACGGGGACAGTGAGGTTACAGAATGAAGAACATGGAGACAGTGAGGTTACAGAATGAAGAACATGGAGACAGTGAGGTTACAGAATGAAGAACATGGAGACAGTGAGGTGCTGAATATAAGCAACTCCTGGTCAAAAGCAACCACATTTGTCCAGTGGATGAGGTGTCACAGCCAATCCTGAAGTTCACAGGTCAACTTTAAGTGTGACACAAGTGTTTTAGGGCTAAACATGTTGAGAATCTGCAGTACAGCTATGTGTGCATGAACCATCCTCAGAGCACCAAATCTGGAAGAACTTTTATCATCTTCCCTCTCCTCCTCGACCCTTCCTTTCTCTTTTCTCTCCTTGCCTGCCTTGTCTCTTTCCCCCACAGGGTTTCAATGTGACCCCCAGATCCTGCTGTGGGCTTCCACATGCCAGGATGACAGGCAAGCTTCCACTCCTGGAAAAGAGCAAGCTTGCCTAGAGAAGGGACCCTGTTATAGCTTGGACCTTAAATGGCCTCCACAGGCTGGTGCGTGGGAGCCTGGCCCCAGCTGATGGTGCTTGTGTGAGGCCATAGGGTCTAGTGGGAAGAAGTAGGCCCTTCAAAGGGTATCAGGCCCTCCTGGTTCCTTCTCGTTTGCTCCTGGTCACCCATGAGATGAGCAGTTTCCTCCACACATGCTTCAAGTGCTTAAACTTCTGAAATGAGCTAAAGTAAACATTTTCTCCTCTTAAAGGATTCGCCTCAGGTATTTGACCTAATTTTAGGGCATAATCTTCCTTCTTTTCCTCCTCTCTGTCATCATCATCATCATCGTTGTTGTTGTGGGTTAAACCTTGGGCCTATGAACATTGTAGGCAAGTGCTCTATCACTGAGTTATATCTTTAGGCCTCATTTTACTTTTGTGTTTTGAGACAAGATCTTACTTAGTTGCCTGCCTGGCTTTGAACTCACTCTGTAGTCCAATCAGATCTTGAATTGTAATCCCCCTTGCCCCTGCTTCCCCAGTAGCTAGAATTACAAATGCGTGCCATCATGCCCAGCCAAACTTCCTAAAACAATTCATGCTTACAACAGTTGATTGGGGACACCAATTAGAGATGTTCAACAAGGTTCAGCAAAGCATTTTAGACAAAAGCATATGAGCGTTTGGACTGCCTGCATGTCTGTGCACCGGATGCATGCTGTGAGGATGTTACAGGAGATCCTGGAACTGGAGTTACAGACAGTTATGAGCCGTTGTGTGAGTGCTGAGACTTGAATCTCAGTCCTCTGGAGTGTAGCCAGTGTTCTCAACCACTGAACCATCTCTGGAGCCTGGAAATTTACTTTTTTTTGTAAGACCTAGCACAAAATTTTAGGGCTCTGTCAGAGAAATTGTGTTGATGTCGTTTCGGCTGACATTAGAGATGGAAAGATCTGGAATCTGAAAGCCCGTGCAGCGTCACTCACATAAAGCCAGCGGCAAAGGTGTTGGACAGCGAGGGGGCGCCACCGCCGTAGGCAGAGCTTGTTTCTCCCAACCAGACCTTTTTGCCAGGTCTCATTTCTTTGGTCACCTGGGGAACAAGGATAGTTCCAGTCACTGCAAACAAGTCAGCCACTTCAGTGACTGTGAGTGCCGAGAAAGCTGCGCTTCTCCAGACTCATCCATCCTGTTAATTACAAACGTACTCAGGCTCTCTTAGGTCTTTGCCATTATCTCTTATGAGTCTAGTAGGGTATAGAAGGCATATAAGTAAATGTGGTCTATAACAGTTACTCCTACTGAAAGGCCATTAGAAATATTTTGATTTCTAACTACCACAGCTAAATAAGATCCAACGCTAGGGAGGAAACCAAGGACTAAAGGGTTACACGAACTGTGTAACCCTTTAAAATTAGAAAAAAATGGCAATATGTGTAAACCCATAGACATCATTAGACTATAACACAGACTGGTGTGTGTGAAAAATTTAGCAAGACTATTACCTTTAGAACTTTTTTCACAGATAAAATAAAGGTGTCCAGCACATCAGAGCTCAGAAAATCTTCTTTGGTGGCAATGCGTCCGTTCAAGTAGTAGCTAAATTATTCAGAAAAATTTACAGTTTACTTCCTGCTGTTAAGTCAGCTCCGAACCTCTTTCCAACCATTTCTCATTGTTACTTTTTAAAAAGGCAGCAGTTCTTCCAGGTAGGAGCTAATGTGGGAAAGGGACCATCTTATCCAAGTAACCATATAAATCAGGTACCCCACCGCAACAGAGAGGAGCTAACATCAGGAAGGGGCCAATCTATCCAAGCAACTATAAATCTGTTATCCCACCATAAGCAGAGACCAACAGAACTACAGACTGGTAACTGGTCCTACCCATTTTTGTGATTCACGGCTTACGTGGCCTTGTACCTCGATCTTTGTAGTGACTACCGCATTATTTAAAGCAACATTACACTTTGTTTTATCAATGTTGAGATCCTTCTGTAATGATATTTGAGATACTGCTTGCTTATTACTGGAGCTGTTCGAAGTCAATCCGCAGCCAGGCAAAAATAACCTGTTGGCAGTAAGTTTGACTAGAACAGGCATAATATTGCCCGCCTTCAACTCCAGCACTAGGGAGGTGGAGGCATGGGGGGGGTCTCTGTGATTTCAAGGCCAGCCTGGTCTACCTAGAGAGGCCCAGGACATCCAGTCAGTGCTACATAGACTTTGTCCCAAAAAATCAAAACAAAACCAAATACACATAAAAAAGACAGGGTTTCTCTGTGTAGCCTTGGCTGTCCTGGAACTCACTCTGTAGCCCAGGCTGGCTTCGAACTCAGAGATTCACCTATCTCTGTCTCCTAAGTGCTGGAATTAAAGGTGTGTGCTACCACCAAACCTCAAGAATAATTTTTAAATTATTTGTCTATTTATTTAGGGAAAGGGAGGGTCTCACTCTGTAGCTCAGACTGGCCTGGACCTCACTATATAGACAAGGCTAGCCACAAACTCATGGAGACCCACTGGCCTATGTCTCCTGTACACCTAGATTAAAGATGTACACCGTCACACCCAACTGGATTTTTAAATTGTATGTGTAAATGAGTGCTTGTGTGAGTTTATATTCAACATGTGTATGTAGTGCCCTTGGAGGACTGAAAAGGGTATTGGGTTCTCTGGAAAGGGAGTCACAGGCTGCTATGAACCCAGGTCCTCTGCAAGAACAGCAAGTGTTCTAACCACAGAGCCACCCCTCCAGTCCATTAGCTGCTATTAGCAATGTAACTATATCATGGAGGCATGCGGGGTATTAAACAAACTGAGGTTAATAATGGGGATATTAAGTTAATGTGAGTACTTACTGATGCCACGTGACAGCGTTGATCACTTCTCCGCCAGCCTTCAGGAAACTAGAAGAAAAGTTCCTCAGTGGGGTCACTTACTCTTAAACAAGCAGACGCAAATTTTCAGAAGAACTTCATTCCCCGGGAATGGCTGAGTATGATGTAAGTCTCGGGTAACACAAACACCCTAATACTATTCTTGGAATTTTAAGCCGATGTTTCCTCTTTGGGTAAACAATACAACAGCGAACTGTTTAATAATGTGGACTTCAGGGATTCTCCACTGGAAAGGACCATTTACCTCTAAGAAGAATTCTGCTTTTTTTGCCAGGAGGGCACCAAAAGCAAAGAAGCCCCTGTCCCTCTCAGAGCTAAAGTCAAGGTCATGGCCATGAAAGGCATCCACCAACACATAAAGAAAGACTACACATCACCCACCGTCCACAGCCCACAGCTCACAGCTCCAGGGCAATCCAAACACCTCTGTGACAGCATCCCCAGGAGAAACAAGCTTGACTCCTAAGTTATCATCTCGTTCTCTCAGACCGCTGAGTCAGTCTTGAGAAAATAGAAGTCATCAGCACACTCCAGTTCCTTGTTAATGTCAAGGCCAACAAGAGTGAAATCAGCACACTCCAGTTCCTTGTTAATGTCAAGACCAACAAGAGTGAAATCAAATGGGCAGAGAGGAAACTCTAGGGCATTGATAGGGCCCAAGGATACCCCAGCCAGGCCTGATAGAAGGCACACGCTCCACTGCCTCCTCACACAGAGCTTTGGGTATTGTCAACAAAATTGGAATCACCTAAGCTGAGCACACAGGGCTAATTTTTAAGTACACACCTTTAATCCCAGCACTCAGGAGGCAGAGGCAGGCGGATCTCTGAGTTCTAAGCCAGCCCAGTCTATAGTGGGAGTTCCAGGACAGCCAGGGCTACATAGAGGAGCATTGTCCCCAAAAAACAAAATAAAACAAAACAAAAAAGGAGAAAGCAGTTGTACATCCCCCCAAGTCCTACCTTCTTAGCATCTTAACGGTCTTCCCTCGAGGCTGACCAACATCAGGACCATAGAGTTTTGCATTTTTGAAAGCCGACTTTTGTAGAAGCTTACGAAACTCAACAAAATCTTCCCCTAACTGCAACCCATCGATGAAAATGTGACCTTTCTTCCAGAAACTGTTGGGCTCTGGAAAACAGCAATGCTCGAACTCACCTCTCATCTAAATGGTCTATATTTAAACACAAGCACACAGCAACCAACAGTTTTCAAATTACAAACCAATAACTGAAAGTCAAGAAAAGTGGGCTGGAGAGATGGCTCAGAGGTTAAAAGTATTGACTGCTATTCCAGAGGTTACGAGTTCAATTCCCAGTACCCACATGGCCACATACAACAATCTGTAACTCCAGTTACAGGAAATCCAACACACTTACATGCATGCAGGCAAAGCACTATGCACATTTAAAAAAAGAGAGAGAGAGTCAAGGAGAGTAAGACATACACCCCCTCCCCTCCAGTTAATAAAGAACAGAGTTTAGAAACATAAACTTCCTAATTATGGAATGAGGAGGAGTAAACAAATTAGAGTTAATAATAGAGTTGTTAAATGAATGAGCATTTGGAAAATAGTTTATAGAAAGTATTTAGTAGCCCAATTTAATAATTTATTTACCTACAAAGAACAAAAGAAAGTGAGGGGCTAGGAAGACATCTCAATCAGTAAAACACCTGCCTTGCAAGCAGGACCTGAGACTGATTCCCAGACATGGTGGCCCACTCGTCATACATGGTGGCCCACTTGTAAACCCAGCACAGGAGAGACGAGACAAGACGGGATGATCTCTGTTGCTTGCTCTCCAGCTAGGCTACAAGGTAAGTTCCAGGCCAATGAGAGACCAGGTCTGTCTCACACACAAAAAAGTAGAGGCACCCAAGGAAGGATACTCTAGGGTGTTCTCTGGCCTTTGCATGCTTATTCATATGAGCACAAGAACACAAGCATGCACACACGTATGCGCGCGCGCGCACACACACACACACACATAAAAACACAAGAACACTCACGTGCACACACACATACTTAAAAAAAAGAAAACAAGAAAGAAAAAAAACGGGCAGAGAGAAGAATTTTATGTGCCTAACAGTACCTGTCCTTAACATTAAATGACTCATTAAATGACTACATTTATTTTTGCACTTCATATTTAGCCTTATTGCTTGAGGGATGGAAAATTCTGACTAATCATTAGCGTATTAGTTAGAACTTGTAAGTTCCTTGAGACTGGAGAGATGGATCAGTTAAGAGCACTGGCTGCTAGTCCATATGACCTGGACCTGTCTGGTGGCTCACAACAATGTGTAATCTATGCTGGCAGCTTCTAGACAGCTGGAGCATATGACAGAGGTTAGTGTGGGGTTTGGGGTATAGTAGCTATTTTTGTTGCAGTAACAGAAAGCAATTTGTGGAAGAAATAATTCTTTTGTCTTAATGGCTCCAGAGGCAGTAGGTGGTCAACACAGGAAGCTGAGAGATCACATCTTAGTCACATACAGAATGCGAGGAGAGAGAGAGAGAAAGAGAGACAGAGAGAGAGAGAGACAGAGAGAGAGACAGAGAGAGAGACAGAGAGAGAGAGACAGAGACAGAGAGAGACAGAGAGAATCTGGGCTGCATGTGGGAGGGGTTGTATATTGGAAATCTATTCCATCCTGCTCAAGTGACTCCTATTGTCTTTAAGATATTTAATAGCTGCAGGATGTCCTAGCCTAGGTGGTGAATGACTCCTATCTAAATAACAATAGACCTAGATTCAGTTTATGCTCATCCTGAAGACTAGGTGATTCGTGCTGCTATGGAGTGCCTGATGGCCTAGTAATACATGTGACATACAGCTATGGAGTGTCTTTAGGATTAAGGGAAATAAATACTATTTGCCCTTTATGCATGATAATAGAAGTCTTCTACCATTGTCCCCGTCTTTGGTTGGTTACTTAAGATGATTCATGAATAAACTGGGCACATTCAGTATGGACGGAAACTGCCCTCCTGACACTATTCTATGTCTCCATCTTTCCTTTAATGTCTATAGCTAGCCTTCCCTCATCCACAATCCCCTACTCAGGAACAGGCCTGGGGCTGTTCGGCTGGTCTGGATTACAGCCCCAAAGACACCAGTCCTTGACAGGTGCAGCAATAAACCCTCAAAGCCAGCTCCCAGTGACATACTTCCTCTAGCAAGACTGCACTGCCCTCCACAAACAGTTCTTCCAATAGGCCACCAAGCTGTACACGGACCTCGGCCAATGGGGGACATTTCTCTTACAAGCCACCACATGGAGATGACCTGACAAACTAAGAAACAAAGAAAGGAAAGGAAGGGGAGAATCAAACTGCCACCCTCACAGTTTCACTGAGTTCTGTTTGCTAAGCACAGTAAGTTTAAAAGTCTGCAAAGCCCAAGGGAATCTGGGAGCTGGGGAGTTGATGGCTCCAGTAGTTTTTCTTACCTCAAAAACAACTTAAGGATATGCTTGCAAGGTGGCTTAGCTGCTGAAACATTTGTCACAGAACCATTGTAGAAGAGGAAGGAGAGAACCAACTCTACAGAATTGTCCTCTGACCTATGCATGTGTGTACTGTGGCCTGATGTGGGAAGTCCTGTGCATTTGTCAATAAAGCACTGTTGGGCCAATAGGGAACCAAGATAGGTGGGACTAGGAGTCCAGGAGGACTCTGGGTAGGAGAAACACAGAGAGTCAAGATGTAACGCCATGGGGTAGGAAGCCCGGAACTATTCTCCGGTAAGAGAAATACTTAGATTAACAATTATGGGGCAATTACTTAAGTCAGAGCTAGCCAGTAAGAAACAAGCAAGGCCAACAGCTTCATAATTAATATAGCCTCCTGTGTGTTCATTTGGGACTGATGCGGCTCTGGAACCAGGCTGGCGGGAAGGCTTCTCTCAACACACTCCCCTTGCTTACACACACACACACACACACACACACACACACACACACACTGAACATGCCCATAAACTGGGCTTATCAATAGCTTCTGGGATTCAGAGGACCTTTCTGTTGATGCAGCACCATTGCTGTTGAGCGTGACTGTGTCGAAGGAGAGGTCTATGGAAAAGACCTCTAACATTTACCAATGTGGAAAAGAATATCAAAACAGGAAAATGAACAGTGAGGGAATTCCTTTATGAATGAGATGTTCCTAGGTACATACCGTTGCCCAATTCCCAGGAGATGTTGTAGCCCTTGGAAGCGCAGTATTCCAGCAGCAGCTGAGCATTGGAGCTGTTCCACCGTAAGTCTGGAGTTCTTAGCAATGCATTCAGACCAAAGATCAGGTCTAACCCCGAGCACTTTGCAAAACTGTACAGCATGTCTACTGAGCTTCCTAAAAGAACAATGGTGATGTTTAGTTAGGTCAACACCATGGTGAAGATGACCCCAGACTCTCTTCCTTAGATTTCTTTATATGGTTTAGTCAAAGTAATTCCATTCCTAATAAATGGCTGTCATTGTGCCCAAGCAATGACACAAGTCAACAGACAAATCAAAAAAGAAAAACCTGCAGGGGGATCTAGTCCAGTTGGTAGAGTAGTTAATTAGCATGGAGTCTGGAACTCAAACTCACTATACAGCTTAGGATGACCTCAAACTTCTAATTTCCTTCGTTTGCCTTCATCTCCTAAGTGTTGGGATGTAGCTTTCTACTTGTGTTTTGACAGTGTCATTAATACAATTTAAAGTTTTTAAACTTTTATGTGTATGAGCAACCACCCATACATGCCTGTATGCATGTCTGTGTACCACCACACACATACAATGCATTCAGAGGCTACAAAAGGATATTGGATTTCCTGGAACTGGAATTACAGGTGTTTGTGAGCTGCCATGTGGTGCTGGGAATTGAAACAGGTCTTCTGGAAGAGAAGCTAGTGCTCCTAACCACTGAGCCATCTCTCCAGCCCCTTAACAACACAATTTTAAGTGTGGTCTTTGAATTGGGTGTCATAGGCACTATGATTTTCATGTAAATTTTCAAATCATTACTCAGCAGAAATTCACTCAGCAACTCTTCCAATTTAGAAACAACAAACACCTCTCTGTGTGGCAAATGTCAAAACCTGTGCCTTAAAAGTGACTTGGCTTTGATCAGCTGCAAAGTCTTTGGCTTAGATCACCTTCACAATCACAACAGGAAGCTTCATGCTCACTGGTGCTGATGGAGGCTGCTGAGGGGCACAACTCCAGTGAGCCTTAGGAGGTGTGATATTTGGTGTGTCACTTCCAGAGCACTGTGGCCAGTCAGTAAGGAGTGACACACACTGGGATTTGAGAAACTCCGGAGTGCAGCCACCTAGCTTTTCACTGGGGTTTACAGCCTCGGTCTGGGACAGCCTTGATGGAGCTGGGGATCACAGAGCACACGCAAACCTCACACTCACTTTCCTGTGAGGCCCGAACCACACAAGCGTTGCCTAACTGCACACCGGGTTTGTGGTGGCTGTTCCAGTCCAGTTCTTAGTAATACATGTAGACTAAAGATGGAGTCCAGCCCTAAGCACTTAACAAAAGCATACTGCTGACACTACAGCCTACTGCGAACTGTAGCTCAGTTGCTGCAAGTACACCCATGACCACTTGACATATTGCAAAAGTGTGATTTAGAAAGTTCTCTGGATCAGAAGTCTGCCACCTGAGTTATAGGTTCACCTCTCTCACTTACAGAGGAACAGGAGTGCTGAGGAACAAGCAATATGTGTTGTTCTCATTGTTAATAAAAAGCTGATTGGCTGATGGCTAGTAAGGATTTTTCAGGGCAGAGAATGCTGGGAGGAAGAAGGGCAGAGTCAGAGGAGTCATCAGCCAGACGGAAAGGAAGCAGGACATGCAGGAGAAGTAAAAGCCACGAGACTCGGGGCAGCATATAGATGAGTAGAAATGGATTGATTTAAGTTTTAAGAGCTAGTTAGTAGTAAAGCTGAGTTATCAGCTGAGCGTTTATAATTAATAATAAGTCACTGGGTGGTTATTAAGAGTGGCACAGAGAAAGGAGATAACCAGCTTCCACAAGTTGTCCTCTGACTTCCACACATTCCACACACAATATATTCTCTCTCTCTCTCTCTCTCTCTCTCTCTCTCTCTCTCTCTCTCTCTCTCTCTCTCTCTCTCTCTCTCTCTCTCTCTCTCTCTGTCTCTCTCTGTCTCTCTCTCTCTCTAAGTAGAGAAATCTTTGGGATGAACATAAACTAGACAACACATTAAAGAAACAGAGCAGGGTCTTTTCCTTCAATTTACAGTGTAAATTAACATCAAGGCCTTCAGCATAGGGCTGCATGTTGAGGGGAATGGGGACAGTGGGAAGGAAGTGTAGAGGAAAGGAAGCCAAATGCTGGCTCTTTAAATCAAACCTGCACAAGAGAGAGCTGCCCTTCTGTAGTTTGTTCTAACTGCTTCTGTACCTTCTGCCCTAACAGGTTTACAATCCAAATGGGTTTTGTCCTGAAGAGAGTAGTTCTCAACTTGTGGGTCACAATCCACTTGGGAGTCTAGCAACATTTTCATGGGGGTCATGTAAGACCTTTGGGAAACACAGATATCTACATTACAAATCATAACAGTAGCCAAATTACAGCTATGAAGTAGCAATGGTTGGGGGTCCCCACAACGTGAGGGACTGCACTAAAGGGTTGCAGCGTTAGGAAGGTTGAAAACCACTGACTTAGGTAGATTCAAGAGGATCTGTGTTGGGAAAGTTTCCTATATTTTCTAGGACATCTCTTCTGTGTGTGTACATTCTATTACCATCAGCAGGTGGCTGGACTATGCTAAGACAGTTACACGATGGAAAGGAGGCCATCTCTGCAGAGGCAGGAAAGACGCTCCAAACCCATCGCCTTGGTAACATATGATAAGTCCTAGCTAATGTGTTTCAGAAACTAAAGACAAACAAGTACAATATTTAATATGACCCCTCAAAATGGAAATTCACCTATTACCTAATACCATGTGGTCTCCTCACATACCTATATTGTGATTTCAAGGCCACACTGAGCTACATGAAATTGATCCAGTCTAAAAGAGAAACAGAGTTCAGACCTTTGATCCCAGCACTTGGAATGACTCGCCTTTAATCCCACAACTAGGGAAGTTAAGTGGAGACAAGAGTGATATGGCTGGGCAGAGAGAGGAATATAAGGCAGGAGGAGACAGGAGCTCAGTGCAGTCTGAGGATTCATGGAGACAGATTGCCCTTTCAATCTGAAGTATAGGAAAAAAGTTCCCCTCCCCTCAAAAAAAAAAAAAAAAAGCTGGGCAGTGGTGTCTCACGCCTTTAATCCCAGAACTGGGGAGGCAGAGGCAGGCCGATCTCTGTGAGTTTGAGGCTGGTCTGGTCTACAGAGCTTTATTTGTTAGATCATAAACAAAGTTCCACCACAGCAGAGACTGGCTTCTACCTGTGGCCTCTATGGGACTCCTCTGCATTGTATTCCCTGAATTTTTAACTGTCCTACTCTCTGCTGTCTCTGTCACAGGCTTTCGCAAGCATTCTAAGTTAACATCCCATAATCAAAAGTTGTAAAACTTAAAGTGCAATGTGCTTTAAGCCTGACCTCAAGGTTGTAAAAGCTCTTTGATCCATGCCTGGTGCTGGATTTTACTATAAGAAGAAGCCCAAAACCAGCCCCCATCGCCACAGTTTCAGAAGCTCGACTCTGGCTGTGGTCATGGTTTATAGCTGATAAGCTTTTTGTATCCGAAGGTGATTTTTTTCTTTTTCTGGAATAAAGCTTGCTTCTGGTTTAATAGACTTTGGTCTGTCCCCCATCATTTCGAGACCCTGAACCCACCAAAGAAAGTCAGCCTCCCACTGAAGGAGTGAAGCCAGTGTTGATTTTTCTTCTTCAGCTATGGAAGTCCTAGATGGTATCTTCCAGAATAAAAGACTGCTACACTGAAACTCTGAAGTTTCTTCACCAACCACATTATTAGACCTTCTGGATAATTTGCTGCAGCTATAGCATGTGTGCTGCTTTGGCCTGAGGCCCCTCTAAGGTCTCCTGCAGTGTCCTTACATTTTTCCCCTTCGCAGAGTTGAGGAGCACCAGGGTTAGCTCTGCCCTGGGCAAAGGGAGCACTGTGGCTGTGTTGAGGAGCACCAGGGTTAGCTCTGCCCTGGGCAAAGGGAGCACTGTGGCTGCGTTGATCTTCCATCCTGACCACTAAAACCTTTTCGATTAAGCTGCTTCCCTTCCTGTCATCCACATGCTCACTGGAGTAGAACTTCCAGTTTTCCTAAAGAACCTTCCTCTTGCACTCAGGGCATGGCTAATCATTTGGTACAAGAGGCCAAGGGTTCAGTCTACCTTAGTGTTGGATAAGCCGCCCTTACTATTTAATCTAGATTCTGACTTAGAGTGAGAGATGTGCGACTCTTATTTTCTTCCATTTGAGTAATCAGAGACCACTGTGAGTTATGACCAGGCCAACTCCCAATATGCTTGTCTCTTAGGAAATAGGAGGGCAAGAGAGAAGGGGCAGAAAGCAGGGAGACCCTGCCTCAAAAACAACAAAGAGAATCTGGTCTAGGCAGCTCACACTTGTCATCTCGGCCCGCCCCAAGCAATAGCATCAATTTTCAGATGAGAAGAATTCCACAGTTAGTGAAGAAAGCTCATTTCACTTACGTTAAAGTCTTGAGGACAATGTTACCCTACACTGGGTAGCTAGAGGGGGAAAAAGATAACAAATGCTGGAGTAGATGTGGGAGAAGGGGGCACCTACCTGTTTACCCACTGCTGGTGACAGTGCAAACAGGTGTCGAAACTTTGGAAGGCAGTGTGGAGGCACTTAAAAAAAAATACAGCTAGGGGCTGGAGAGATGGCTCAGAGGTTAAGAGCACTGACTGCTCTTCTAGAGATCCAGAGTTCAATTCCCAGCAACCACATGGTGGCTCACAACCATCTGTAATGAGATCTGGTACCCTCTTCTGGCCGGCAGGCATACATGGAGGCAGAAGGCTGTTTAAAAAAAAAAAAACAACTAGAAATACAACATGATCCAACTCTACTGCTCTTGGGCAGTTCTTACATTCAGAGAACTCTGTATCCTGCTGTAGATCCTACTCATCCACTTTAATTGCTGCTCTACTCAAAACAGCCAGGAAATGGAAATAGCCTAGGTGTCCATCAAACGAATATAATGACAATGTGTTGCATTTACATAATGGAATATTATTCAGCTGCTAAAAACTTGTAGGTAAATGGGTAGAGCTGGAAGCAATCATTTTGAGTGACATAGAAAGACGAAGGTTTGTGAGCCTAGCCTTTAACGGCTGAGTCATCTCTCCAGCCCATGAGCCATCTCTCCAGCCCAAAAGATGCCCATTCATACAACAAGGATGTCTGTTCTACTATGTTCATAGCAGCATTATTTGTAATAGCTAGATCCTGGAAGCAACCTAGATGCCCTACAACTGAAGAGTGGATAGAGAAAATGTGGTACATTTACACAATGGAGTACTACTCAGCGGGAAAAAACAATGGAGTATTGAAATTTGCAGGCAAATGTATGGCACTAGAAGAAACCATCCTGAGTGAGGTAACCCAGTCACAAAAAGACAAACATGGCATGTACTCACTCATATATGGATTTTAGACATGGATCAGGGGAGTGTCAGCCTACAATCCCAGGGCCAGTGAGTCTGGGAAACAGGGAGGTTCCCAAGAGATATGCAATATACCCCAGAGAAGTGGAATGAGGCAAGATCTGCTGAGCAGATTGAGAACATGGGGGGAGGGGACAGGGAACCAGGAAAAAGAGAGGGGGATAAGAGGAGGGTAGAAGAAGACATGGGGGAGCAGGAAGGCTGAGTCGGGGTAAGAATAGAGGAGACCAGTATGGGAGTTACCATAATAGTTGGAGTCATTATAGCTTTGAGGAGAGAGCTGATGCTAGTGAGATTTCCAGAGATCTACAAGGATAACACCAACTGGAAAACTAAGTAATAGCGGAGAGACTACATTAATAGCCCCTACCTGATGGTAAGGTTGATGACTACCTTATATGACATCCTAGAACCTTCATCCTGTGACTGATGGAAGCAGAGACAGATACTCACAGGTGAACATTGAACTGACCCCCTGGAACCCAGTGACAGAAATAGAGGAGTGATGGGCAAAGGGGTCAAGACCATGCTGGTGAAACCCACAAAGACAGCTGACTGGACAAGGGGGAGCTCTTGAACCCCAGACTGATGGCTAAGAGGCCAACAGAGGACTGATCCAGACTCCAAGAATGTAGTGTCAGTGAGGAGGCCTCAGAAATCTCTGGGACCTTGGGTAGTAGTTTAGTGTTCACCATGACATACAAATGAACTTTGGGAGCCCATTCCAATGGAGGGATGCTCTCTCAGCCTGGACACATGGGGAAGGGCCTACGTCCTGCCCTGGATGAAATGGCAGACTCTAGCCTCACCCTCCCTGGGGAATGATGTGTGGATTGGATTGGGGTGGGACTGGTGGAGGGAGAAGGGGGAACTGGGATTGACATTTGAAGCATGTATGTTTCTAATTTAAATAAAAACATTTAAAAAGGAAGACGAATGTTGCATGTTTTCTCTCATTTCTGGATTTTAGTTTTGACTCCCTTTTCACTGAGAGTACCTATAGAATAAAAGGCCAAGGGGACAGGTTTTTCAGGGAGGGTAGCCGGGCGGTGGTGGTGCACACCTTTAAGCCCAGCACTTGGAAGGCAGAGGCAGTCAGATCTCTGTGAGTTTGAGGCCAGCCAGCTGTACAGAGCGAGTGCCAGGACAGGCGTCAAAGTTACACAGAGAAACCCTGTCTTGGAAACAAACAAACAGTGGTATAGGGAGGTAAAGGGGAATAATGGAACAGAAAGGGTTAAACTGGGGTGTGAGATCGGGACATGAAGGGGTAACTAGCAATAAGGGCATTTTAAAAAGTTATAAGATCTGGGCATGGTGCCACATGCCTTTAATCCCAGGCCTTGGGAGGCATAGGCAGGAAGATCTCTGTAAGTTGGAGGCCAGACTGGTTTACAGAGCAAGTTCCAGGACAGTAAGGGCTATCCAGAGAAATCCTGTCTTGTAAAACAAACAAACAAAAAAGTTATGTGGATAGGTCAAATATTTATCGGGCTTGGATCCGGAGCATTTTACAATCCACATGTGTTCGGATTTGGGAGTAACAGAGAAAACATGTCTTGAAAAACAAAACAAAACAAAGGATATATGGGCAGTTCAAATATTTATCTGGAATGCTTGCATCCAAAGCCTTTTGCAGCCCACATGTGTTTGGATTTGGGAGCACTAAAGTCTTTATAAACTGCATGTCTTTAATTCAACCAAAACTCAGAACAGTGGACTTTGGAGGATTTCAAATTTTGGACTTTCAGACTCAGGATTTTCAACCCATGGTGGCTTTCCATACTTCTGCGATGAGAAGCAGAAGAAGGAAGTGTGGGTGAGTTTTATATGTTACACTTCCATATTTTACTTTTGCAGGAAAACTATATTCATGTCTCAACTCCCATGACTGGTTTCTGAATCCCGTTCTGTGGCCAGCTGACAGAGTCAGAAGTCAGGGAAAAAGCCACGCGAGCTTTGGGTTCAAGGTCTTCCACAAATTGTTTTTCTTCTTTTCTTGATGCTGGTTACTGAAGCCGGAGCCTTACGCATGCTCAGAGTTTGCTCGAGCACTGAGCTATATGCCGGCTTCTCTCATTAACTAACTCTGGGTGTGTACATGTATGTGTGTTCCTGTGTGCAGTGTATGTGTATGCACATGCTTATGGAGGCCAGGGCAACATTGTCTTTTGTTTTTCACTTGTGTTTTTTTTAAATTACTACCACCCATGACAAATAACAGCAAATAACTTTTAAAAAAATGATTCACCTAATGTGTACAGGTGTTTTGTCTGAATGTATGTCTGTGTACCCTGTGAGTGCCTGGTGCCCATAGAAGGTAGAAGAGGGTATCAGATCCCCTGGAACTGGAGTTGCAGGCAGTTGTGAGACACCCATGTGGCAGCTGACAATCAAACCCCAGTTCAGCCAGAACAGCAGGTCTCTTTTTGGGGGGGCAGGGGGTTGAGGCAGGATTTCTTCTCTGTAGCTTTGGAGCCTGTCCTGGAACTCTGTCTGTAGACCAGGCTGGCCTCAAACTCATAGGGATCCTCCTGCCTCTGCTTCCTGAGTGCTGGAACTAAAGGCATGAACCACCACTGCCCAGAGCAGCCAGTGCTCTTAACCGCTGAGCCACCTTCACTGCTCTTAACCATGCCAGCCCCCAATTTAGTTTTTGAGACAGGGTCTCTCCCTGAACCTGAAACTCACTAACGTCTGACTAGTGTAGCTGGTCAGTTAGTTCTGGGGATCCACCTGTCTCCATACTGCGGTTACTTACATAAACACACAGACACACACACACACACACACACACACACACACACACACACACACACACACACAGAGTTTTCATGTGAATGCTGGGAATCTTCATGCTTGTGTGGCAGACACCATCCCCCCTGACTCCTCATTAACTCTTGATAGCATCTAAACACTGCGCAGCTTTATACGTTGCTGTAGGGGTTACTAAATCCAAGTGCAGCCCCTCCGAACACGCCCGTGGCTAGAACACCTGCAGGCACTTGCATTTCTTACTTGAGTAGGTGCTGTTCTTGAACTCTCTTTGGTACTGTTCTTTGAGGAGCAACAGCTCCACAAAGGGCCATTCCTCCTGGAGTCTCCTCACCACGCCAGGAGAGACGGGCTCAGATCGGCAAACATCTGCAAGTAGAAGAGAAAAGCTCTCAGGGACACCACTTAGTCTACTATTGCGTAGCTAAGGCAGGTGATTAAGTCTCTGGCCACTAAGTACAAGATCAGAGACAGTTACATTGTTACATGTGCCATATTTGTTGGCTAGCTACCAAGAAAACAACCAAAGGGCAATTTCCCTAACAGTGGGTGTACACTGACAGGGAGCACCGGACATGATTTCAAATGGTTGACTAATTCAGAAATCCCCTCAGCAGCTTGAGCGCATCAGAGAATTGCATGCGGAAGTCCGAATTCAGCTCAAAAGTGAAAGTTCATTTTTGAAATACAGCTGGCTGTGGTGGCACACACTCGCCATCTCAGCCTTGCAGAATGCTGTTGCAGGAGGTGTGGCATGGATTTGAGACCAGCTTTGACTACACAGCAAGACTCTCCCTTAAAAACAAAACCACAACGAAGGTTGGAGAGATGTTTTGGCAGTTAAGAGCATTGCTGGGAGGTGGTGGTGTACACCTTTAATCCCAGCACTCAGGAGGCAGAGGCAGGAGGATCTCTATGAGTTTGAGGCCAGCCTGGTCTACAGACTGAGTTGCAGGACAGGCTCCAAAGCTACACAGAGAAACCCTGTGTCAAAACAAACAAACAAACAAACAAAGGGAGGGGAGCACTTGGTGTTCTTGCAGAAGACCTGGGTTCAAATCCCAGGACACAGTTGGTGGCTCACGATTGTCTGTAACTCCAGTTCCATGGTATACAACCTCCTTTCTGACCTCCTAAGGCAGCAGGCACACATGTGTTGAACACATATATACAGGTAAAACACCCATGCACATAAAAACAATCTAAACACATAGAAAATTGCTATACCTGGATGGTATTTGCCTTGTAGTGATTTCCTCTGTGACGAATTAGAGCTAATGGGCCCAAACTGATGAACTCCTGCCTGTTCTCCCTTGAGGGCTGGTACCATCCAGGCTTCTGGAACCATGGCGTGTGCATGGGAGCCGCCCCACTCTCCTCCCAGGAAGCCTGCACTGTTTTATCACGAGACAGAAGGGCTGCCAGTGCTTGCTGGCAGAACCAGCTGAGACTGGCTGATGACTTCCTTTCTGGGAAGCCCCCCTGTGACCGGCTGACAGAGTCCCCTTTCTATACCAGTGCTCACAAAGTGTGTCTCAGAGGAGCTTTGGGGATCCCAGGGAGCCCCTCAGCTGCCCCGGAATGAGGGAAAGCGAGGTGGGAAGGTCGGCGTCCAGTCTAAACTTAGATTATAAACGCAGAGAAAAGCCAAATGGTCAAAAAAGATCAGGGTGGGCTAGAGCCAGGCTGAGCAAAACCCTGGAACTTCTTCTTTTTTTTTTTTTTTTTTTTTTTTGGTTTTTCGAGACAGGGTTTCTCTGTGGCTTTGGAGGCTGTCCTGGAACTTGCTCTGTAGACCAGGCTGGCCTCGAACTCACAGAGATCCGCCTGCCTCTGCCTCCCGAGTGCTGGGATTAAAGGCGTGCGCCACCAACGCCCGGCCTGGAACTTCTTCTTAAAGCGGGCCCTCGTGCCTTCTTTCTGCTTTTCCCTAATCACCAGGCTTCCAGCTGGGGACTGACTAACAGCTCTGACTACTTTCTCACTGGAGAAAGTGAGTCTGAAGGAATATGGAATACATGAACTAACTAAACGCTACTCACTCACATAGACAAAATATGTACGTCCCTAAGGTGTGAAGAAGTGTTCAGTGCATCTCACAGTTGTTCAAAGACCGGTTTAACAGACATCTGATGTCTCACAGAACTTCTGAACAGCAACACTTTCCCCTAAGCATTCTCATGACTGGTGCAGGTTAACTCAAATATATACGCTTTTCAAAGTCTCACCGCGGTTGACTTGAGATTGCCAGTAACTTCTTTCTTCAAAAGTTGGTTCCTTCTTGGGATCAAAAATAAGGAAGTCAGTCTTGGTACCGCCAAATCTCAAGTACGCAGGAGATAAACCTCGGGCTAAAGTGCGAAGCCTTGGAGAGCTGAAATGGAGACAAGCAAGAAAGTATAATGATAATTATCATTACTGTTCTAGTTTTTTTGAGACATCTTACTATGTAGCCCAGGCTTGCCTCAAACTTGGGGTCCCTCTGCCTCTGTGCCGGATGCTGGGAGATAGGCAAGCACCACCATTCTGGCTTGTGATCACTATTTTCTGAGAAAGCCCAGTTAAACGTTTTCACTTCCTTTTCTCTTAGTGGGCCTACTCCTTAACTTCTAGCTGCTATCTGCCCCAGGGAGGTGGAGAGAGGTGAACAGTTCGAGACGCATCTATCCTCAGAAACAAAGGACTCGTGACGACTGGATGAGGAGTTTGGGGCACTGCCATCTGGAGAGGGGGAGGAAGAAAGGGCAGAAAAACCTGCAGAAGCTGATAGGCCAACTGTGGGGCCTAATCCCTCAGTGTCAACACGCCTGTATTTAAAACCACCACGGAGACACATCTCTAGGTATGTCTGTGAGTGTATTTCCAGAAAAGTTTAATGGAGGAGATAAGATCCGCCCTAAATGTTGGCGACACCATCCCATGCGCTGGGGTCCCAGACTGAATAGAAAGTGGACATTCATCTCTCCTCTCTGTACAGATGCCACGTGACCTCAGGCCCGCCAGCATGACATCCACGAGAAGACAAGCATGCTGAAACAAACCTTTCCCCTCAAGTGGCTCTTGTCAGGCATTTGTCACAGCAAACTAATATATAAATGGACACCAAATCCTCAGATTCACAGGCCACATGTGAATGGAACTCAAGAAACACATCTAGGTTTGGGGATATGTCCTGGAGACTCCTCAGTATAAAGTCAATGATCAGTCACACTTAGACTGTAGACCTGATGTCCTCTAGGACCCTCACAGCCACTAACTACACTTGTCAGGGACCCAGGTGCTCCCCCTCCTTTCCCTATTCTAATATCTCTAGAGTCCCACCACTGTTATCCCGATCACCCCACTCCCAGTCCACCTGCATCCCTTTGGTACTCACAGCCATCCTGGCTGACCCAAGATATCCCTAGTTCTGCTTTTGCCCACCCCCAGTGGAGTCAGACCCCAAATCCCACTGAGGATACCTACAGAGCTGGTCCCCTTCTCCCATTGATAGCCTACCACACAGCCCACTCTCCTCAGCAATCTGGGACTGCTTGGAGTATGAACCCAGAATTCCAACCAGACCTTCAGATATGGGACTAGTTAGCATCTGAACACTGAAACCCAGTGTGGCTTCAGACTGAAAACCGAGTGTCATTGTGCTGGTCCACAACTTGTCAGATTAGAGTAACAGCAACCAAAGAACCAAACACCCACACAGCAAAGGTGAGTGAGACCACATATCTACACAAAGAAACACACCAATGTCATAACTCCAGATGCCTAGAGCCCAGTGCAGAAACATAAACATGAACAGCCAAGACAACATGCCTCCTCTGGAATTTAGCTGACGTGTAGGACAAGTATTTCAATATAGCAATTGTGAAAAAAAGGTCTCAATGAAGACAAAACATAATAGCCACACAGTCCATGAATGCTAATATACAGCCCAAGGGCTCATGCGAAGGACTTCTTCAGAGTCACCCAGGCCTCATGCCACCCCACTGACGTTGGCCAGGCATTGGTTCTTGTTCTTGGCATTTTTGTTTTGTATGACAGAAGACATTCGCTTAGATTTAAGTAGCTACTATATCTGTAAGTAATTGACACTGGCAAAGAGATCAGAGTCCTTGGGAACTGGAGGGAAAAGGAGCTGTAGTACCATATGATGGTCTGATTCAGATACACTTGGATCAAAGCCTTGTCTCCAGAGCAATGGCCTACAGCATCATGGGTTCCTCTCCATCAGCCCAACCCGCCTCATGTGCTGTGGAGGGTTTCCCACTCTCTGAAATCAGTTTCTTCATGTGTCTCACTGCCCTGCCTCTCTCCCAGCTGCTGTCCCTGGTACTGGCTCCCTGAGAGCAGGGACCTCATCTGGTCTATCAGATTCTTCCCAGTGCCTACATGAATGCCTGGCACACAGCAGTACTTAGCCAATATTTGCTAAGTGGATGAACAAAGAAAGTCAGCCTGAGAAAGGGCAAGAGGAGGCCAGCCAATGACTGTAGGTCATTTTTGAACAAGATGACAGTAAAACTCATTGCTATGGCCATTGCCACATCAAGCAAGTCATATGTCTTTGAGTTTTGTTAGGAAAACCCTTTTTGTTTGCAGTAAAGTATCTTTTGTGCTCTTAGAACACAATATTGATGCCCTCTGACAAAAGGAAAAAACAGATTTAACACAGCTGCAAAACTTGCCATAAAAACAAAATTGATCAAAGGCACAGTATTTCAATCATATGCAGGAGAAAGAAAGGGGAAGTACCCGCCACCACAGTGTCATGGAAATAAAAGAATGTGTAAGGCTGCAGCTGTTCCCTTTCCAGAGGAGGCTGTCAAGGAAAAAAAATACAAAAACAGTTTGCAGGTGTTTTTATTTTACCTTTAGGGCAAAAATACATTGCTTATCTTTAACAGAGCAGAGGTGGCTTATTAATATGCACTAAATGCTATTATATTTCCATTTCCAGATTTAAGGGCCACCCCAGAGATTCCAAAAGAAGGAAACAGGATGAACTAAGTGACAGCTGGCATTTCAGGAAGAGCAATGAGGCAGAAGTAGAGGTTATTATCACAGAACGGTTTGGATGATAAATCAAAAAGCTCAACTATGGAAGAGATCGAGCAAAGGCAGCTGCTCAAGGAGGCGCTGTTGAAAAGGCAGGCGTGTTGAGAATTTACTTTTGCTATAATGCGAATGAGCTGAGGAGGCATGGAGATCTGATCCAAGAGCATGAAGTTGGTGTTTGGGGTTTTCACCTACGGAAGTGATGTCTCTGGAGACGAAGAGAGTCAAGATAGGGTCATGATGTTTGCAGGTTGAAATAGAGTAGTGCAGCATGTGATGGCAGCCAACTGTCAGCAAAACAGCACCCTGGTTCCCGGTGCTCGCAGATTTCTATGGTGTAAATATTTCCACTGCTGCTGTTTCCAAGGTGTCGGGGTGATGCCACAGAATGTGGCATTGGGAAGAAATGCAGACATTTCATGGGATGATGCAAACTGGCCAACATTGAGTAACAATTTTCTTAGAGGGTCAGGATGGAGAAACTGAGAAATTTGTTTTTGTCAGATAAACATAATGGGACTCGGGACTGAGAGTACTGCCAGGTTTTAACCAATATGGAGGCTAGGGAAACAGTGAATGACAAAGGTTGAACGTGAGCTGGAGGGAAACCACATGCCTCTAAAACATACCGGTTTCATCCAGCACTTTAGGTAGGTTGGGAGGATTTTTTTTTTGTCACTTAGTCTCCTGACATCACAATGGCGTGGATTTCATTATTCTCTCTTTGTAAATATGGAACCTAAACAAAAAGGAGCAGGCTGGGTGTTGGAGGTTCATGCCTTTAATCCCAGCACTCGGGAAGCAGAGGCAGGCGGATCTCTGTGAGTTCGAGGCCAACCTGGTTTACAGAGCGAGTCCCAGGACAACCTCTAAAGCAATACAGAGAAACCCTGTCTTGACAAACCAAAAACCAAAACTAAAAACAAAAACAAAAAGAAAAAGGAGCTAAGCTAACTCACCAGAGGTAACAAGCCAAGAGGGACTTGAACTACAGCAGTTCGCGTGCAGACTAATGAACCATCATCTAGAAGGAGTAGTAGGCACAGGGATGGAGTATGAGAGAATATACGACTCATACTCAACAGGGTTACAGAGGAAGAGGAGTCTTCAGGGAAGTGCCTTGTATTAGCTAGGGCGTATGGGTAAAGGAATACTCTATGAGAATGATACCAAACTCAAGGCTCCAGGAGCATGGTGGAATGACTTGGGAGGAAAGAGGACACCAAGGGGCCAATCAGGGGACAGAACTTGTCAGGGATTAGGCCTGTGGTGGCTCTCTGTTCTTTGTCTCTCTTCAGTCAAAATGACTTGTCTCAGTAATAGACAGGGGACATGTGCCCTATGCAACACAGGTCTGGTGGTTGGAATGATAAATGCCACACATAGGCACACTAAACATGTGGCCCCCAGAGGACAGTGTTGTTTGAAGAGTTTTAAGATAAGGCCTGGCTAGAGAAGGTATGCTTTGAGATCACCTCGCCTCAGCCACTTCCAGAACCTCTTTTTGCTTTGTGTTACTTCCTATTCTGGCTATCACCTGCCATCCTCCCCTGCCATCATGGACTCTCTCTGAAACAGTAAACCCAAACAAACCCTTTCTTCCTTACATTGTCTTTGGTTGTAGTATTTTTGTCACAGAAACAGAAAAGCAACCAACACAACAGGCTATTAAACCACAAACTTCATATGGGTAACAAAGGCTTCTCCAAATGCAGAAAGCAACTGTTAATAAAGATGTGGGAATTTAACTATTAAAATTATTCATGAATGGTATCTTAGTTAAGGTTTCTATTGCTATGAAGAGACACAATGACCATGGCAACTCCTATAAAGGAAAATATTTAACTGAGGTGGTGGCTTACAGTTCAGAGGTTTAGTCTATTATCAATACGATGGGGAGTATGGTAGCATGCAGGCAGACATGCTGCTGCTGGCCACATCTTGATCAGAAGACAACAGGAAGTAGACTGTCTTACTGTGAGTAGCTTGAGCATAGGAGGCATCGAAGCCCACACCCACAGTGACACACTTCCTCCAGTAACACCACACCTACTCCAGCAAGGCCACACCTCCTAATAGTGCCACTCCTTTTGGCGGGACATTCTCAAACCACCAAAAATGGTTATTGAAATGTCAAAAAATAAAGTTTACTGAAGAAAAAGAAGAAATTACTATGCAAAGTAAGCAAAAAACATAGTTTTTTTCTTTATTGTTATACTGGCTGGTTTTGTGTGTCAATTTGACACAAGTTAGGATCATCAGAGAGGAAGGAGTCTCAGTTGAGGAAATGCTTCCATGAGATCCAGCTGTAAGGCATTTTCTCATTTAGTGATCAATGGGGGAGGACCCAGTCCTTGGTGCCATCCCTGGAAGTCCTGAGTTCTATAAGAAAGTGGACTGAGTGGGCCAGGAGGACCAAGCCAGTGAGCAGCACCCTCCATGGCCTCTGCATCAACTCCTGTCTCCATGTTCTAGCCATTCTTGAGTTTCTGTCCTGACCTCCTCCAATGATGGACTATGATCTGGAAGTGTAAGTCAAATAAACCCTTTCCTCCCTGCAGTAGTTAGGGTTTTTATTGCTGTGAAGAGACACCATAACCACAGCAACTCTTGCAAAGAAAAACATTTAATTGGAGTGGCTCGCTTACAGGTCCAGAAGTACAGTCATGGCAGGGTACAGTCATTATCATCATGGCAGGGAACATGGTGCTGGAGAAGTAGCTGAGAGTTCTACATCTTGCAGGTAACAGGAAGTTGACTGAGACACTGGGCAGTATCCTGAGCATAAGAAACCTCAAAGCCTGCCCCCACAGTGACACACTTCCTCCAATAAGGCCATACCCATTCCAACAAGGTCACACCTTCTAATAGTGACACTCCTGTGAGATTATGGGGGCCAATTACGTTCAAACTGCCATACTCTCCAACTCGATTTTTGGTCATGGTGTTTCACTGCAGAAACCCTAACTAAGCCTGTCAATCGTGGCAAATTCCTTTAATCCCAGCATTCTGGAGGCAGAGGCAGGTAGATGTCTGTGAGTTTGAGGCCAGCCTGGTCTACAGAGCTAGTTCCAGGACAGCTAGGGTTATTACACATAGAAACCCTGTCTCAAAAAAGCAAAAAGCAAAACAAACAAACAAACAAAAAAAAACCAAAACAACAACAACAACAAAAACCCTAAGACAGTTGTTCAATGCCACTTCTGCCTTGCAGAATTTAGGATTTCTACCGATTCTTAGCGCTATATTGCCTTTTTTTTAATGAGGAGATTATGGCCATGAATGCATATGCCTTATTTCAAATAGAACTGCGCTCTCTAACACAGTAGCCACTAGCTGCTGGACACTTGAGATGTATTCGGGCTGACCTAAGACATGATGTAAACGTAAATCACAAGATTTTAGATGCATGATCTTACAAGGGGAAGGTGAACTATCTCATTACTGTTTTTATATTGGGGGTGCAGGTTAGTGTCAGAGTAGGTTATATAGTGTGCAAGCCCCTGGACTCTGTTCCCAGAACTGCCAAATGTTAGCATTCACACACTTCTTCTTACTGTTTATATTTGCTCTTTGTTGCTTTCCTATTTGAGACAGGGCCTCGATATGTAGCCCAGGCTAATCTTGAACATGCGACCCTTTTGTTTTCTGCTTCCCAAGTGCTAGGATTATAGCTAGCAATCATGTTCAGCCTTTTTGCTTTTTGTAAAATGTGTTTAGCAAAAAGTTTTAAAATTACATTTGTGCCTTGCAGATGAGGCACACACCATAATTCATGTTGCTTCTGGGACTGGGGTCTCTTTGGTATTCTTCACTAATGCAGGCTGAGAATATTCTCTGACTAATTTCCCCAGGGAAGAGAAATTTAACAGATGCTCCTTTTCAATTCGAGAGTCTTCTAAGATTAACGTTTGAATTTTCGTACTGTCTGTTCTCTGGTTACAAATGTGAGAGAGACCTGTTTTCACTCATCCAGTGCTTGTAACAGAGTCATACCATCCCAGTTCATTTGTCTAACCCTCCTTGGGGCACCTCCGAGGTTTGGGCCCCAAGTCTATATCTGTGTGTTAATGGTAGTTTTTTTTCTTTTAATCAATCCATCAGTTTGTTTCTAGACAATCTTTTCCTAATATACTCTGCTGTGTTTCCTTTAAAAATAATCGCAGGCTTGTTTTCCTTTTTTTTTGTTTGTTTGTTTGTTTTGTTCTGGTTTTCGTTCTTTGAGGCAGGGTTTCTCTGTGGCTTTCGAGGCTGTCCTGGAACTCACTTTGTTGGCCAGGCTGGCCTTGAACTCACAGAGATCCGACTGCTTCTACCTCCCGAGTGCTGGGATTAAAGGCATGCGTCACCGTAGCCCCGCATGTTTTCTTCTTGTATGCCTTTGTTTTTATGGTCAGTGTCTGCCTTCAAATACTACTTTTAATTGCTAGCTGGTTGACCATGGGTGAGTTATTTAGTCTTCCATAGCCTCAATTTCTTCATTGTTGTCTCCCAAATGCCGGGATTAAATCACACTTGGCCCTTACATTTATTTTTTAAGACAAAGTCTAATGCAGCCCCGGCTAGCCTTGTTAAATAGCTGAGGATAGCCATGAACTTCTTATCCTCCTCCCTTTGCCTCCTGAGTGCCGGGATAAGAGTCATGAGCCGCCATGCCTACTTGTATGCAATGTTGAGGATTGAACCCAGGATTTGTATGTGCTAGGCAAGAAACAATTAGCTTAACCTTCAAACATTCTAGTAAGTACTTGTTATCTTGTCAAGCCATCAGGCAAATCCCACGAGTCACACTGGAGAAAACCAGGGTGGTTGGACTGTCAAACTCTTAGTCCTAAGACTCCAATGTAAAATCAGTGGTGACACCTGATAGTATGAGCTTGGGACACTCAATTGATGTCTAGGGTTTGACAATGGTAACCCAAAGGCCTAGTAAGGGTATAGTCAGCTATGTGTGGTGGCATTCAAGAGGCTGAGGCAGGAAGACCATGAGTTCAAGGCTAGCCTTTGCTAATGGTTACACAATATCTCAAAACAACAAAAGATCTCTGGAGGCTTCCATGGTTTAGATGGCCTACGACTGTGCCTGGTGTCTTTCATCTTGGGGACAGTCTGCCCTCACGGAGCAGAAGCAATAGATGTGTTTCCTCAGGCGAAGGGAAAGCCCTGCAGCTGATGAAGCAGCATCCTGTCTGCACCCTCATCTTGGAGAAACATGTGCTTTTTAAAAAAGTTTATTAGCACATATTAATTATAGATAATAATGGGTTTCATCATGACATTTCCAAACGTGTATAAGATGTATTTTCATTATATTCCCCCATTGCCCTGTCTTGTCCCCTCCCCAGTTTTCCCAATTAGTCTCAGTCTCCTCTCTCTCCCTGTCTCCTCCTCACCCCCCACCCCAGCCACGCCCCAGTTTAGTCCAGACTGGCCTCACACTTGTTTGTTGTCAAAGATGGCCTTTAACTCCTGGTCCTCCTACCTCTGCTTCCCACATCTAGGATTAGAAACACCCTGCAATCTTAGGCAAGGTGGCTTACTCTCTCCTCCCTCCTCTCTCCTCCTGGCTTCTACTCTGCCTCCCTGCATTTGGTCCAGTCTGGCCTCTAACTCGCATGCTGGCCACACACTCCAGTGCCCTTATATTTACATGCTTAAAAAGCAGCAAGATGAGCGACAGTTGTTCTCCAAAGAGTTTTTTTTTCTATCTGACTTATCTTTCCTTCTTCTTCTTTGTTTTTTAATCTTAATCTCCTAAGAGAGTTCAAAAGACTCCAGTTTACTGGTCCTCTAATGAGGCAAATTCAAAGGTTCCAGCTTGTGACCGCTTTGGGTTTTTTCCTCCAAACCTCCTCCTCACCTGGACTTGGCTGGTGCCCAGGCAACAAGCGCTGAGTAAATGAAACAGGAAAAGGCTTGAGCGGGGGAGGGGGTGGGGGGTGATTGTACACGAGAGGGAGGCTGGGGAGACCAAACGCAAAGTTGCTTCAGCAAAGAGCGTGGCTGGCCCCCGCGAGTGTGGGAAGACAGTAGCGGGGACTGGAGGATGGGCGAAGGGATGGGACCGGGGGCTGCACTTACCCCAGGAAGGTGAGGAACCGCGGGTCGGTGGCCAGGTTGGCGTCGATGGTGACAGACAGGAACGAGGGACTCACGCGATGGAGCGGCTGCTCGGTGGAAAACTCCAAGACCCCCACGTCCTCGGCCCGAGCTGTCCCTGCTGGGGCGCCCTGGGCTAGGGCACCGAGCGGCCCCCAGAGCCACAGCAGCAGCAGCCGCCGCATCTCACCTGGCTGGACCGCCCGCAGCCGTGAGAGCTCCCGCCCCGGGTACCCGGCCCCGCTTTGCCTCTGGCGCCGGGGCTCGGTACCCTCCCACGGCGCTCCATCCCTCCCACTCCTCCCCTGCGTCCCTCCCCTAGCGCCCTCTTCTCCCCGCCCTCCCATCGGCGCTCTCTCCCATTTCCGTGCTGGCTTCCCCCTTGGCGGCGGCGGTCACGTCCACTTTTGAAATCATTCACACTCATCCGATGGGTGCGGAGGTGGCCAGAATCCAAGATCCTGGGAGGCCTGGGGAGGGAACGCCTCGGAGCCTTCGGGGAGGGAGGAGGGGGGCCCCAGCTTCCTGATGTCCTGCGCTCACGTCCCCTCTTCTAGGTCCTTTTCACTTAGCGCCAGGACTGGACCGTGAACTAAAAGACCAGCCTGAGGATTCAGCCAGCCCTTACCCCCACTCCCATCTGCCGAAAACGACACTCGAGCCTGCCAAAGTCTGACTAACTTAGTGTCCTCTGCCGGGGATCTGCTTCTCAGGTATCTCGCTGTCCCTTGAAAATCTGATCCGAGCTAAAACTCAGCTAGAAATCAGCCCTCAAATGATATCTCCCCGCCCCCAAGCAACTCATGAAAACAGTACTTGTGAGAGCCTAAGAGTATTAGATACGGCTAGGCAGTCGACAGGACAGCTGGAAGCCTGTGCAGCTACTCTTGGAATTCGGAGCCAATTCCCGCCATGCCATGCATTTATCCCTTGCTGTTGCCTCAACTTTTCTTTAGTTTTCCCTTGCCGTTTACACTGGTATATAATGATGGCAAGCGCCAAGTGCTTAAGCTTGGTGTGTGTGTGTGTGTGTGTGTGTGTGTGTGTGTGTGTGTGTGCGCGCGCGCGCGGTACCCTGAGAGAAACTTTAACAGTGCTACCTCTACCTCTCATTTCCACAGCATGCCGCCAATTGCGAATTTTTCTCTTTACACAGGAGGGCACGCGTATAGACACAGCAACCTGTCCAAGTATCGGAACTCAGTGGAGAGAGGTGCATAAGTGCAAGCTGGTGGCGGTGTGACTCCACTGCCTTGCAGTCTCCCGGAGGAAGCTTTCAGGCACTTCTAGGCAACTAAGCCCCACCCCCACCCCACCACACAGCATCCTAACAAGTTAGAGTTGACTGCATTTGCCCTGGGATGTTGCCTGGTGCTCACCTTGGGCTTATAAAGTTCTCAAAGCAGAGATGGGGATTATGGTGTACCTGCCGATTGCTCATACATGGTACCTTGCCTGCCCTTCAGGAGGCAATCAACTCATACTTACTCAGTAAGCAAATGACACCAAAACCCTTCGAACTGTCTGTTTAGATTGCACCACCAGTCAAGCAATAAGTAAAAATGGGCTGTTACAGAGTGTATATCTAATTTGCACTCATCTGTCTATCCTTAGGCGACTTAAAAATTACATGCATAGTTAATGCTGTGACCTGCATTTGCCTTGGTATGCCATAGCCAGGGGCTACAAAGCGAGAAAAAAAATCATGTCAACAGAAAACTGTCTGGAGTAAAACCCTGTGGAAGGGGGAAGCAGAAGACGGGACTTTTTTTTCTGTGTGTCATGACATGGATTCCATCTGTCACCTCCCTGATGACGTCATGGTGTGAAGTCATGCCAATTCCTTTGGAGTATTTTGGAAAGGAGATCATTGCAAGCGTTCCATATATGTGACATCCTGAGATGGATGGGCAAGTAGGATCTACAGGCAAGATGCTAATCTGGGAACCAGGAACCAAACAGGAAACAGAGGCACTGCTGACTGTGATGAGCTCTTGCTGGAGATCAGTTCCTGCTCTAGACTCTAAGTTGATTTGTTTTCTTGTATCAGAGGAAGATATGGTCAACTTCAGAGACAACTTTATAACAGGACACTTCAAGCCCACTTCACCTGGATTTTGATAAATCCCTGACTAGCATTCTAGCCCTCAGTAGGGTCTAGACTGTTGGACCACTTGTTAATTATTTTGGGCTTTTTGTTGGTTGGTTGGTTGGTTGGTTGGTTTTGTTGTTGTTGTTGTTGTTAAGTTTTTTTTGAGACAGGGTTTCTCTGTGTAGGTTTTGGAACCTGTCCTGGAATTAGCTCTTGTAGACCAGGCTGATCTCGAACCTGCCTCTGCCTCCTGAGTGCTGGGACTAAAGGTGTGTGTCACCACTGCCTGGCTTGTTTGGTTGGTTTTTTGAGACAGGATTTTTCTGTGTAGCTCTGGCTGTCCTGGAACTTGCTCTGTGGACCAAGCTAAACAAGTGCTACCACCAAGAGTTTTTTTTGTTATTGTTGCTGTTTCTGGTGTGTGTGTGTGTGTGTGTGTGTGTGTGTGTGTGTGTGTGTGTAAACATGTGCTAACACCATGTTTTTGTTTTGTTGTAGGTCCACCTGCCTCTATCTCCTGAGTGCTGGGATTAAAGGCGTTAGCCACCACCACCTGGTTATTTTTGTTTTTGAGACAATCTTGTTGTGTTGTTCTGAAACTCATTACATGATGAAGCTGGCCTGGGACTCATATATTTGCCCACCTCTGGGTGTGCTGCTCTGCTATACTCTGTCTTAGACAATTTTTTAACTTTGAAGAGCTTCAAGTTCATCTGTCAGATGACAGTACTCAGGCATAGTTCAAAGTCCATCTTTGTTTTTATTTAACCGGCTTCATGATATCATATGTGACACACCCAGCTCCATTCACAGCCTGAAATGTGTCTTCAGGTGAGAGAATTAAACACTATCACTTTAGTGGTTTGAGTTCTCAGAGACCGGGTTTTGCTCTTTAGCCCAGGCTGGCCTTGAACTTGTGTTGATTTTCCTACCTCTGTCCTGGAGAGCTGAGATCGCCGATGTGTGCCTCTATGACCAGTTACTCCATGTAATCTTCACAATAGCTTTGTAAAGCAGTTAAGATCCGGATCCTAATCCTTAATTTTAAATTTTCCTACAATCCCACTTAGATCTGGTGACTTGAAAAAAATAAGATTTCACAGATCTTGGCCTGTCAGTGGTGATGCACACTTTTAGTCCCAACACTCAGGAGGCAGAGGCAGGTGGATCTCTATGAGTTCAAGGCCAGCCAGATCTACAGAGCAAATTCCCGGACAACCATGGCTACACAGAGAAACCCTGTCTTGAAAAATAAAAAACATACAAAGATTTGACAGATCTGCATTTGTTTGTAGACATACCCAGAATCTCTGGGATTATTGCTGTTGTTTTTTTAAACAGTCTATCCCAAGCTGGCCTTGAACTCTCTTTGTAGCTGAAGATGACCTGGTCTCACTATCTGACTTAGCAGGCCTGGACTTGCTGTATAGACTAGGCTGGCCTCAGATTCATCCATCCACCTACTTCTGCCTTTCCAGTGATGGGACTGAAGGTGTGAGCCAGCCCAGCAACCTTAAACATCTGACCCTTCTGCAGCCACCTCCCCAGTGCTGGGATTACAGCCGTGTGCCACCAAGTCTGGCTTCTGTGGTACTGGGGTGGGGGTGGGGTCAAACTTAGCAAGACCACCTGCATGCTAAGCAAGGATTCTACCGACTGAGCCACATTCCCAGTCCCTTCAGGTTTTTTCGTTGAGTTTCTGTGTGTACACTTTGCTATGATGTGTATTTTATACTATGTAATGATTGTCTGTAAGGGAAATGGGTACTAGAACCAGAAAATGGGCCAAAACTATGAGAGGAAAGCATCATTAGGAAGAAATAAACACCACCAGCCACATACAATAAACAAATAGATTTTTATATTATAATCTGGGTAATTATCCAAAAGTCCCAGGAAATAAGCTGAGTGGCTAAATTTGTTCACTTGTCACTGGGATGATAAAGGCCCTGGGAGATGCTGCTAATTATACTTGTGTCAGAAAAAGGTATAATATGGCTTACTGAGTGGGCACATTATTTATGGCAACACACAGGCTCTGTAAACAGTGTGAGTGGAATACACCTGGGGCACGAGAACCTAGGGAATGCACTGGGAAGGTGGGAGTGCTGCCGGAGGGAGAAAGCAGACTCAGGGACGGTGTGTTTAGTTTGGGCTCTCTGCTACCTTCTGCTCTTGGGACATGGTCAATTAGCTTTGGGTAGACATGGGCGATAAACTGAATGTGCAAAACCCTACACACACACACACACACACACACACACACACACACACACACACGACAGAATTCTGAGGGTGAGCAAATAGATGTCGTGATTTGTTGGTTTCAGATTCCAAGTGACTTTTGAAGAGAAAAATGATAGGGGATGTCCTTCTGTATGTTGTAAATATATGTTTCTCTTATTGGTTGATGAATAAAGCTGTTTCAGCCAATGGACACGGAAGATTTAGCCAAGCAGGAAATCTGAGCAGGGACAGAGAAAAGTAATATGCCACACCCGATGCATAGCCTGTATCTGAGAATGTGCGGAGGGTGTCGGGATTGATGACACAGAGACCAGTCGGCGGTGTAAAGAAAACTTTAAGCAGGCCCCAAGAAGGCTCAAGAAAACTTCCCAAGAAAGGCTTCCCTCAAGAAAAGCTTCTGCTCCATTCCTTACCCCTGGCTGGTTCTGCTGTGACACCAGAGACTTCGGTGGGTGGGTCAGGAAGAGGCGGTTAGTCTTTGGAAAGGTCGAGGTCAGGGAGTTTCTGTGGGCAAGCCCCTTTCAGGAACTTATTGCTCCAGTAAACATTTCTTATGGACATCGGGTTGTTTTTAGTAAACATGTTTTTAGTAAACATTGTCTTACAGCTGCCTGCCCCCAGGCTGATGGGAAAGTGGGTCTCCGACCAAGGTCTGTTGTTCCCACAGTAATAGGTAGAGTCAGGGAGATGCCATGCAGCTGCAGAGGAAGCAAGAAGGGCATCACTGGTAAGCCACGTGGGGATACACAGATTAATAGAAATGGATTGCTAATTAAGACAGAGCTAGCCAATAAGAAGCCTGAGCCATAGGCCAAATAGTGTATAATTAATATAAGCCTCTGTGTGTTTATTTGGGACTAAATGACTGCAGACCGTCTACAAGGAGGCCTGTGAAATAAACAGTCTTCTGAGGAGATCTTGTACTGACTGATGTTTGCATTTTTGGATGGAGGAAAGGTTGGAGTGGTCACTGAGTGTCTAGGTGACTGGGCAGATGCTGAATGTGTTAATTTCTCAGACATATTGATTTTATTTATTATGGCAGGAGATGAGACAGGGTGTCACTGGGTAGCCCTAGCTGTCCTGGAGCTCACTATATAGACCAGGCTGGCCTCGAACTCATAGAGATCTGCCTGCCTCTGCCTCCCAAGTGCTGGGAGGTGCACCAGTACACCTGACAGGAAGTTTAATTTTTAAAATTATTTGTGTGCATGTGTGTGTGTGTGTGAGTGCAAACACACCTATGTCACAGTGCATATGTGGAGCTCAGAGGATAACTTTGAGAGCTAGTCCCCTCTTCCTCTTCAAAACAGGGTCTATGTTGTTCTTCATTGTATACCTCAGACTAGACACTGCATACCTCAGGCTAGCCACTGCATACCTCAGACTAGACACTGCATACCTCAGGCTAGCCACTACATACCTCAGGTTAGCCACTGCACACCTCACATTAGCCACTGCATACCTCAGGCTAGCCACTGCATACCTCAGGCTAGCCACTGCACACCTCAGGCTAGCTGGCAAGAGCTCCCAGGGGTTTTTCCATTGCTGGCTCCCACCTTGTAGGAATGCTGATAGACTTGAGGTAGCTGTGCCTGGTGTTGCATGAGTTCTGGAGGTCTGACCTCTGGTCCTTATACTTGAGTTGTGAGTACTTTACCTACTGAGTCAGCTTCCAGTTCTGATGGAGTTTAATTGTTATTTTAACATTATGAAGAGGCAGAGTCCTCAAGAGATGGCTGTGGAGGATTGGGGAGATAGTTCCATTGCTCAAGTATGAGAATCTGAGTTAGACCCCAGAGCTCACATAAGAAATCCAGAGTGCAAGCTCCAGCACTCAGGAGTCAGAGGCAGGGGGATCACTGAGTTTGAGGCCAGCTGGCTTACAGAGAAAGGTCTAGGACAGCCAGGGGTACTCAGAGAAAACTTGTCTCAAAAAAAAAAAAAACAAAGCAAAATGCGTGGCAAGATGGGAAGATGGCTTGTTAGCCAACTAGTTAGAGTACTTGGCAAACCTTGCCTCGAAACTAGAGAAGCCTTGCCTCAAAACAAATAAACAAAATATGAGAGGTGAAAAGTTTCTACACCCTGCTGATAAGTCTCTCCACTGATGCAGCAATCCAAATCAGACCAAATCAAACCGAATTATAAAAAGCCCATGTTTAATGGATACAATGTTCCTGGACCGCCTTCCAGCCCCCCCCCCCAAGAGGAAAGAGAGACTGGAAAATCACAGGTCTATTTTCTGGGAGGCAGTTTAAATACCCTGTGGGAGTGGTCTTGAGCATCTCTGAGGGAGGGACCATCATTTGGCGGGCTTTCTGAGATGCAGCAGGGTTAGGAGGAAGATGGGTGAGGGGGCTTGAGTGGAACTTCCACCATAACGTCCCAGACTCTTTGGGTATATGGATGCCAGGGGCTGGGGTGGAGCTTCCACCACGACAAGAGGTTGCTTGAGGAACCACACTGGAGGTTATCTTCTGACCGATGCACACATGACCATGAACGGACTTGTACGTGCGTGTGCATACACATGAACAGGTGCACACACACAGAAGCAGTGTGATGTTACCGTTCAGTGTTAAGGGGGTGGGTTCTGTATAAAAGGATGCCCATGCCTCCCCTGCTTAAACCCTTCACCTTGGGATGCTGCAGCACGAGGCATCTCCCTGACCCTGTCCTGCCAATTCCGGACTCCAGGATGGTGAGAAATGCATTTCCATTCCTTATAAACGAGCAGTCCCAGGTGCTCTGCTAAAGCAACACACAAAAGACGAAAGGTTGTCACAAGCATATAGTCACTTGAATATTGTGTTAGACTTTGTCATTGTTTCATAGGGTGACTAGAAAAAACGGAAACCATTATCGGTCATAAACCTGAGTCCTTATGGGCTATCTTCTCCTGCCAGGTGGGGCCACCAGTGGTGGCGGTGGAGAGGGCATCTTTTCTGGCATTGGCGTACACATTAGCTTTCCGTATCTTTAACAAATGCTGACGTAAGTCAACTTAAGGGATGGCACGATGACTGAGTGGACAGTGACACTCGCCACACAAACCTGGAGGTCTGAGTTCAGTCCTGGGCCCACATAAAGATAGAAGCAGAGAACCAGCTACTCTGACCTCCACACGCACTCTCCTGAGTGTGTATACACACATTAGTACAATTAAAGCAAAGAGAAAAGTTCTCTTTGGCTACCATTCTTGGAGGTCTCGGGTCTCTTGGCTTCGGGCCAGGGGTGGCATGGTATATCAAGGCGGCAGTGTGCCTCAGGAGAGAAAGTGAAAGAGAGTGGGCTCCAGCCGGGCGTTGGCGGTGCACGCCTTTAATCCCAGCACTCCGGAGGCAGAGGCAGGCGATCTCTGTGAGTTCGAGACCAGCCTGGTCGACCAAGTGAGTTCCAGGACAGGCTCCAAAGCAATACAGAGAAACCCTGTCTCAAAAAAAACAAAACAAACAAACAAACAAAAAAAACCAAGTGGGTTCCCATGACACCTTAGAGGGCACACTTCCTGACCTCAAGTCTCTCTCTCAGCCATACTGCTTAGAGTTTCCTCCACCTGCCAATCCTGTACACATGGACCCTTGGGGGCCTTCTCCTCTTATGCTCAAATGGCAGAGCATGGGGCACATCCCAGCATTGGGGCAGGAGGATCAGGAGTTCAAGTCTTTACTACCTAGAGTTTGAGACCCCTGGACACATGAGTACCCATCTCAAAAGACAAAAAGGGGGCTGGAGAGACGACTCAACAGGGGGCTGGAGAGACTACTCAACAGTTAAGAGGACCCGGGTTCAATTCTCAGCAACCACATGGCAGTTCACAACTGGCTGTAACTGCAGTCCCAGGGCCCTGACACCTTCACACAGATATGAATGCAGGCAGAAACACCCAGGCACATAATAAATTATTTAAGAAAAAAGAAAAGATGCTGCAACCATGAATAGGAAAACATAATAATGAATGACATTAATTACTTTAAAGGAGGATGTTGGTATTGCGATTGTTTTTCAAGGATTCTTGACTTCCAGACTTCTTTGCTGAAGTGTTTGTAGGTAGCAATAAGATGTTTAGGATCTGCTTCAAGATAATCTCAGGTAGCTGTAGCTGGGAACACAGCTCATTTGCTAAGAAACCCTGGGTTTGGTCCCCAGCACTTCGTGAAAGCAGATGTGACAGTATGCACCTGTGACCCCAGCATCTAACAAACTGAGGCAAGAGCCATCCTTAGCGACAGATCGAGTCTGAGGAAGTGCCATATGAGACCTCGGGTTTTTTAAGAAAAAAAAAAGGTCATCAAAGTTGTTCCTTTGTGTGTCTGGACTCTTTCACTTTTTTCATAGTTCTTTTAAGTTTCACTTGTAGCATGCATCTGGACTTCCAATTCTTCTTACAGCTGAATAATATCCCCTTATATTAATATGCCCCACTGGACCAGGAATGCAGCATGCCCTAGGTTCAATCCCAGCTTCACAAACCAAAACTCAAGAAAGAAAATCCACCTTGGATACTCCACAATAGATAAATGTTTGCCCATTTATCTATTGATAGACTTTTGTGTTGTTTCCCCTTCATGACTCTTATGTAGAATGTTGTTATAAACATTTATGTATAAATTTTGTATAGAAATATGTTCACCACTGGGCAGTGGTGGCGCACACCTTTAATCCCAGCACTCGGGAGGCAGAGGCAGGCAGATCTCTGTGAGTTCGAGGTCAGCCTGGTCTACAGAGTGAGTTCCAGGACAGCCTCCAAAGCTACAGAGAAACCCTGTCTCGGGGGGAAAAAAAAGTTTTCCTTTCTTTGGGGTATATGCAAAGGTGAGAAATTTGTGGGTCCTATGATAATTCCACATTTAACCTTGGGAGGAACTTTGACCAAGCTATTTTCTGTGCTGACTGTATTAAATTCATTTCCACCAGCAGTGTGTGAAGGATCCATTTTTCCATGTTTTTTCCAGCACTTGTTACTGCAGCCACTGTGAAAGCCTCCTACTTTCTTAGGTCCCCTGGCTATGTTACTAACCAGAAGCATTTCCCATGGAAACAAGCTACAGGGGACGGAGGCACCAATGAAGTTTTACCGCAGTCTTTTCCTTAAGAATTGGAGATCAGTGCCCAACAACTGGAGGAACCAGTGGCCCCTTTGTTGGGATGCTGGTGGGGCCGGGGCCGGGGGCTGGTTGTGGATATGGCACTCAGACTTTTCTTGTCGGTCTGTTTTTGAGACAGGGTCTTACAATGCAGTCCTGGAACTCACTATGTAGACCAGTCTGGCCTTGAGCTGACAGAGACCCACCTGCCTCCCCAGTGCCACCACATCCTGCTAGGTCATGGTCATGGATCTTAGACTGAAGGCTGGTTAATTCCTGCCGATGTCATGGTGATATCCTGAGACAAGGAAGGAGTGCTGGTCAGGGCACATTCCATAGATAGGTCAAAAGACAAGTCAGGACAGGGGAAAGACACACTGTTGCTTCTGGGGGGTGACGCATGATGGGTCAAAGACCAGGAATTTATCAGCCTCTAGTCCTGTGGTGGTACCCCGAATCTCATCTGGACCCAAGCATTAAACTGACAGGAAGCCCACGCACAGGAGAAAAGCGCGCACATTTGTTCATCATCTTACTGCATCTCAATTTATGAAAGAGTTCATCTTAGTCTGCGGTTCCCGAGGCTCAGAGGTCCATGATGATGGGGAAGGCACTGCGGCAGGAGGCCTGGGAACAGGAAGCGAAGCGAGAACAACTCGACCACACACAGGAAACGGGGAGAGCAAGCGGGAAAGGGGCCGAGGCTGTAGACCTTCAAAGCCCGCCCCCAGTGGCCAGCAAGGCTGAACCACCCTCACGTTTTCTCTGTGGCAAATAGGAGCCATTGCTGGGCGAAGAATCGCTAAGAAACCACCAAAACAGTTTTGTTTTTGTTTTTGGTTTTGGTTTTTTTGTTGCTGTTGGTTTGAGACAGGCTCTCCCTGCTTAGCCCTGGCTGTCCTGGAACACCCTATTTAGAGCAGTCTGGCCTTGAAATCACAGAGATCCACCTGTCTCTGCCCTTTAAAGCTGGGATTAAAAGTATGAGCCACCACACCCAGACAGTTTTTTAAAAGCATTTACTGTTTCGTGTTTTGTTTATTTAAAATGTTTTAGCTATTCGGGTGGCTGAGCAATTCCGCCTCACTGTGGTTATAGCTTCCATCTCTCTGGTGACTAATGAGGGTTCTGTGTGCTTATTTACCATTTGAATGGGTTCCTTTATGGCCTGACTATTCAGTTTTTTTTTCTTGCTCATTGGACAGCATTTTAACGTGTGAAATGATTATACATCCTTCAAGACAGAAAAAAAGGAACACTAAATTCTATGAATTCAGATGAGTAAAAAGAGACAAGCTAGTGCAAAATGTATTGGCCTGGTGACCCATTCTAGGTGGGCGTCAGTGCTGTGAGCTGGTTTAAAAATTAGGTCCCAGTAAGTGGTCATCACACCTACTAATAATCCTAACACCCCAGAGGCGAAAGCAAAAGGCCCATGAGTTCATTCTGTACTACATAATGAGACCTTGTCTTAATGAACTGGACTGGGGTTGTAGGTCAGTAAGAGCTGGCTTACCTAGCCTAAATCCCCAGGATCCACCTCAGCACCATAAAAGAAAAAAGAGTGAGGGAGAGGAGATGGAGGAAAAGGAGGAGGAGGAAGTGGAGGAGGAGGTGGAGGAGGAGGAAGAGGAAGAGGAGGAGGGGGAGGAAGAGGAGGAGGGGGAGGAAGAGGAGGAGGAGGAGGAGGAGGAGGAAGAGGAGGAAGAGGAGGGGAGGAGGAGGAGGAGGAGGAAGTGGAGGGGGAGAAAGAGGAGGAGGGATAAAAAAGAAAGACCAAGTTAGGTCCTGATTAGACACAGGCTCTGGGATGTGGGCTAGTGTGAACAGCAACACAGTTGACTTCTGGGCCCCAAGGCAGCCCCCTCACACACACACCATGGGAAAAGCATTAAGTTCATATTTCACCACTGCATGGCTGTACAAATGTTGTAATTCCGGCTGAGGGCTGGGGATGGAGCGCAGTCGGTAGAGTATCTGCCTTTTGTGCACAGATTCCTAGATTCAGTCACAGACACTGCATACAACAATTCATGATCGTGCGTACTTGGGATTCCAGGTGGATGCAGGAGGATCAGAAGTTCAAGGTCACCCTCAGCTACTGAGTGAGTAGGGAGCCAGTGTGTGCCGTAGGGAACGCCTTTTCAAAACAACACGTGCTAAATTGGTGGGATGCCCTCCTTAAGTCATTTTCCATCCATGTAGAGGTAGCATAGCATGGTGGTAAGGCACTTGACTTGTGCATGCAACCCCTTGGATTCAATCCTCGGCACCCCAAAACAAAACTTCCCCAGCCCCCAAAGGCTGTTGCAATTGGTCAAGGCTGAGGGCAGAGCTGTCCCAGAGGTCTGCTCTTGAGGACTTGTCAGGAATCTCTGGGTGCTTTTGAACCCTAAGCATCAGAGCAGTGGGCCCTGGAGGGTGTGAAACATGGTCTTCTCCTTGGGTCAGCCTCTTGCCTTCAGAAAACAGTAAATATGGGGTTGTTCGGGAGAACCACATCCAGACACGAATATTCCAGGCTAACAGAACTGTATATGCTTTTAAAGCTGTGCTTATTTTATTTTGCGTGAATGAGCATTTGCCTCATGTATGTCTGTGCACCACACATGTGCCTCATGTCTGCAGAGTGCAGAAGAGGGTAGTATCAGATCTCCAGGAACTGGAGCTACAGATGTTTGTGAGCTGCCATGTGGTTACTGGGAATTGAACCCCGGTCCCCAGGAAGAGCAGCCAGTGCTCTTAACTGCTGAACGATCTCTCCAGTCCCTGACTTGCCCATTTTTTGATATAGAAATGCTTAAAATAACTATTGGAGTAATAGTTTAGCATTTTTATTAAAAGGACCAAAATTGGCACAAGACACCCCCAGACCAAGTTCTCTTCACCAAGGGGATTTATTCGCCCCAGAGGGACAAAGGGCAGGGAATAAGAGACAAAGACAGGAGACAGAGGACCAGGGAGAAGGGGAAGGGAAAAGGGAGAGAGGGAAGAGATACTTGTTCCAGAGGACTGCCTCTGGATAGAGAGGAGACAGACATGGCCCACAGACAAACGGCAGTTTATAAAGGTAAAAGGGGAAACCTTGTATTAGGATAAATTGGTTAATTTTGATTGGTCAGGTTAATTAGGGTGGACAAAAGGGAGTTTTGGATTGCTAGACTTCAATACTTCCATAGTCGGACCTTGGTAATCAGCCTCAGGAGGAGAAAGTGGCCAAATGACGGGGTAGACTAGGGATGAAATGTAACAGTTTAGCAAGGCAAAGAAGATGGGGAGAAGGGTAAGAGGCAAAAGCCTGTCTTGGACATGCTTGCCATGGCCAGGCTGCTAGAGCCCTTCAACTACCTAGATTTTCTCCAGGTTGACAAGTGACAGCTCATTTTTTTCCCTTTTGCTTTTTTGAGACAGGGTTCTCTGTGTAGCACTAACTGTTTTGGAACTGACTCTGTAGAGTAGGGTGGCTCAGAACTCACAGATAGCCGCCTGCCTCTGCCTTCTGAGTGCTGGAATTAAAGGCGTGTGCCACCACCACCTGGCAACAGCTCCTATTTTTAACCTGAAGTGTTAACAGGTTGGTAGATTTTAAGATATCCAAGAATGTGGGAAGTTTTTGTTTGTTTACATAGAAGTGGCATATAAAATCAAATATAATGAATGTATAAGTCTACCTGGAAATAGCCAACGGGACATACTTACTTAATTAAAATTCTTTAAAATGTTGACATTGTCTGGACTACTAAAGCACATTATAAGTTCTCTACATTGGCTTTTTAAGAGCTTAAGGAATTATATTTTTGGTTTTGAGCCTAGCCTTTAACGGCTGAGCCATCTCTCCAGCCCGAGCTTAAGAAATTATTAGAGTTCCAACAATTCGAATGCTATTTTAGTTCTATTCATGATGGCAGTGTGTGTGTGATCTGCGTCTGCGTGTGGGCCGTGTCACGTGAGTGGAGGTCAGAGGACAACTGGGGGGGCTGCGTTC